>NC_092341.1:285575833-286191666 GCF_046630445.1 Rutidosis leptorrhynchoides | reverse complement strand
TTTAAGAATGAGGGCATTTCGGATCGTTGTCCTAGTTCGTCTCTCGACAAAATTTTAAAATTTGTCACTCTTTAAGCGTCGTTTTAAAAGCAAAGATTTTTGGGTTTTTCAATGTTTTTGGCATACTTTAGATCAATAAGATTAAAAATAATGATAACAAAATTTCTCGTCCCTCCCTTGGGTAAAGTAATTTCGGTTCAACGACCTAGTCTTCAACTCACGACGAATTTTAAATATCAAATTTTTAACTTAATGAAATAAAGTAAATTTTTATTTTTAAATTCACACCAAACTTAAATTTAAAATGCGTAAAATTAAAAATGCATATAAATATCATTAATATTTTTATACATTAATTTTGCAAACTTATATTAAAAATATTAATATTTTTTATATTTAAAAACTTAATAATATTGGTTTTAAAAATTTACATTAATAATTTAATATTTATATATTAATTTTAAAAACAAGGTAAAAATTAAAATTAAAAATCTTTTTGGTCTTTTATCCCACTTTAATCAATCAAATATTATGAAAAATATACGTCCCTCTTTTGGGTAAAGTAATTTCGGTTCCATAACCTAGTTTTACTCATGACGAATTTTTGAAATATTTTGGGTTGATTGATTAAAGATAATTATACCTTAAGAATAAACGGTAAATTTCGCGGTGATGTAATAAATTGTTGTACGATATCAATAATTTCGGTTTCGCATACCTAATTTTATTGAATAATAATTTAATACTTTATAGCGAACGATTTAGCGTTTATTATCAAAAGGTTAAAAGCAATAAATAAAAACAAATAAAAACTGTACATACTTACCTGTGAGAAAGAATTCTCAGAGACCTGCTTTAGCTGACTCATAGGAGAGTCGTGTGATTTGGTTTTCCATAGCTACATAAGTGTAACCTCGATTCTTCAATATCTTTTCTTCTAAACATATGAACGATCCTTCTCTGCATAGAGTAACAAATTCGGTATTTGAATATGTTTGATTGTTTGAACATTTACCTTCGTGTGACCATTTTCCGCATTTATAACATCTTTCAAGGTGTCGTGCTCTTCTTTTTGTTGCGGATTTTGATTTTCCTTTACCAAAATGTATCTTATGATGATTGTTCCTGAGTTCTTTTCTTACTCTGTCCATTTTGCCTCTTATGAATGATACCAATTCACTCAAAAGGGTGTCATTATTACGTTCAGTAATTATAGCGTGTAGTAGTAGACCATGGTTCAGATCAAAGGAATTCTTCATCTCGTAAAACCTAAAAGAAATAAAAATTCAGAATGGGGGAAGAAGACTAGTTCTTTAGGGTCTGCTAGGGAAAGACCATGCGGATTCCATTTTCGAGAACTACACGAAAACAGAAAATCTAACTCTAACAGAAATACATATTATCCTTAAAAGACTCGAATCTTCCCACACTTAGTTAGCTGTGGTGTCGAAATTGTGATTATCTTCATTGTTAACTTCCATCGGACCATGTATGTAATGTTTAACTCTGTGACCATTAACTTTAAATTCAATCCCATTTGAAATTATTAACTCTATTGTTCCGTATGGGAAAACTCTTTTGACTATGAATGGTCCAGACCATCTTGATTTCAATTTTCCAGGAAATAGCTTGAATCGTGAATTGAAAAGAAGAACTTGGTCTCCTTCTTTAAATTCTTTTGAACTTCTGATTCTTTTATCATGCCATTTCTTCGTTCTTTCTTTATAGATTAACGAATTTTCATATGCTTCATGTCTTAATTCTTCTAATTCGTTTAGTTGACTTAACCGTAGACGTCCAGCTTCATGCAAATCAAGATTACATGTCTTCAAAGCCCAAAATGCTTTGTGCTCAATTTCTACTAGAAGGTGACATGCTTTTCCGTAAATGAGTCTAAAAGGTGTGGTACCAATTGGAGTATTGTAGGCTGTTCTAAAAGGCCAGAGTGCATCCTCCAATTTCATGGACCATTCCTTCGGATTTGATCCTACGGTTTTCTCTAGAATACGTTTTAAAGCTTGGTTGGTATTTTCAACTTGTCCACTTATTTGTGGATGATAAGCGGTTGAGATTTTATGAGTTACTCCATATCTTTTGAGAACTTTCTCAAGTTGATTATTACAAAAATGAGTACCCCGATTACTTATTAAAGCTTTCAGTGTTCCGAACCTAGCAAAAAGACGTTTTAAAAAGTTGACTACAACTCGTGCATCGTTAATCAGGAAAGCTTGTGCTTCCGCCCATTTAGATACATAATCAATGGCAACGAGAATGTAGAGATTATTACGAGATTTTGGAAATGGACCCATAAAGTCAATACCCCAAATGTCAAATACTTCACATACTTGAATGAAATTTTGTGGCATTTCATCACGTTGACTTATTTTTCCGGCCCTTTGATAAGCATCACAGGATTTACAAAGAAGGTGTGCGTCTTTGAAAATTGTCGGCCAATAGAATCCAGCGTCATAGACTTTTCTTGCTGTAAGTTGAGGCCCATAATGCCCTCCTGTTGGTCCTGTGTGACAATGGTTTAAGATTTGACTAGCTTCTTCTCCGAATACATATCGGCGTATTATTCCATCGGGACAACTTTTAAACAAATGTGGATCTTTCCAGAAATAGTGCTTTATAACACTCAAAAATTTCTTTCGTTTTTGGTACGACAACCCTTTTTCAAGGAATCCACATACTAAGTAGTTTGCATAGTCTGCAAACCATGTAATTTCATTATAATCTATCTTCAATAGATATTCATCAGGAAAGTTATCTTGTATGGCCGATTCATTTAGAACTTCTAATTCAGGATTTTCAAGACGAGAAAGATGATCAGCGGCGAGATTTTCTACTCCATTTTTGTCTCGGATTTCAATATCGAACTCTTGTAAGAGTAAGATCCAACGGATTAATCATGGTTTGGCATCTTGTTTTGAAAATAGGTATCTAAGAGCAGAATGGTCAGTATAGACCACCGTTTTAGCTAGAACGAGATATGAATGAAATTTTTCAAAAGCAAAGACAATAGCAAGGAGTTCTTTTTCAGTAGTTGTGTAATTCGTTTGTGCTCCTTGTAACGTCTTACTAGCGTAATAAATAGGTTGAAATCGTTTTTCAATTCTTTGACCTAAAATGGCTCCCATTGCAAAATCACTTGCATCGCACATGAGTTCAAATGGTAGATTCCAATTTGGAGTTATCATGATCGGTGCATTAGTGAGTTTTTCTTTAAGAATATTAAAAGATTTGATGCATTCATCTGAAAAGATGAATGGAGCATCCTTTTCTAGGAGTTTATTTATAGGAGTGGCAATTTTAGAAAAATATTTTATGAAACGTCGATAAAAACCGGCATGCCCTAGAAAACTCCTAACTCCTCTAACATTGGTGGGATGTGTAAGTTTAGCAATTACATCTACTTTAGCTCTATCCACTTCAATTCCTTCCTTTGAGATTTTATGACCAAGAACGATGCCTTCTTTAACCATGAAATGGCATTTCTCCCAATTAAGAACTAGATTTGATTGCTTGCATCTAATAAGCATTCGTTCAAGATTAACTAGACATGATTCAAATGTATCACCGAAGACTGAAAAGTCATCCATGAATACTTCCATGCATTCTTCTATCATGTCGTGAAAAATTGCCATCATGCACCTTTGAAAGGTTGCAGGGGCGTTGCAAAGTCCAAATGGCATGCGTTTGTAAGCAAAAGTACCATAAGGGCACGTGAATGTGGTTTTCTCTTGGTCCTCGGGTGCTATTGGAATTTGAAAGTATCTGGAGAAACCGTCAAGAAAACAATAGTAACTATTCCCGGCTAACCTTTCTAACATTTGATCAATGAAAGGTAAGGGAAAGTGATCTTTTCTGGTGGCGTCATTTAATTTTCTATAATCAATACAAACACGCCATCCTGTTACAGTCCTAGTAGGAATAAGCTCATTTTTCTCATTTTTGATGACAGTCATGCCACCCTTCTTAGGTACGCATTGAACTGGGCATACCCATGGACTACAGAAATTGGATAAATTAAACCTGCATCTAGCAGTTTAATAATTTCTTTCTTAACAACATCTTGCATATTAAGATTTAGTCTTCGTTGGCATTGCACATACGTTTTATGACCTTCTTCCATAAGAATTTTATGTGTGCAATACGAAGGACTTTGTGATGACCCGGAAAATTTCGACTAATTTAAACCAATTCTCTGTATGATTTAATATATATATATATATATATATATATATATATATATATATATATATATATATATATATATATATATATATATATATATATATATATATATATATATATATATATATATATATTATAAGATGTACAAGTAAAACACTAATTGCTACTGTAAAAACACTATTTGCTACAGTGAAACCGTATTTTGCTACAGTGCTACAGTGATTTGCTACAGTGACACTATTTGATGTTGACGAACTAGCAAACAAAAACGGAAAAGGCGGCCATGCGATCGCATGGCAAAAACACTGAAAACTCATGCGATCGCATGAGCTACAGTAAATCGAAAAGTACTATAAATATGCCAGTTTTCTGCACGACTCTGCACACATTCACTTCTTTTATTTCTTCTATAAGAGTAAATGATATTTATAATTTTTAATTTAAGTTTAATAATAATAAGGTATATACGCGGGTATTTTTAATTCGGGTTTCAAACCGTTTTAAAACTAAGGAATATTGGGTATTATTCGGGGTATTGTTCTTGAATCCAAGGCCAACCATACAGTCATCTACCATCATTACGTCTACTCAATTTGCCTACAATATTGAGTCTCAATATTGAACCGTGAGTTATAGTCTCCCTTTTTAAATACTTTAAATATTTTTGGGCTGAGAATACATCTAATTTATTTTAAACGCGATAAGACACAAGTACATACTAAATTCTACACTGAGTTAAACCGAAAATCCCTTAGCTTTGGTAACTAGTAGCTGCCAGTACATAGGATATGGACTGGTGGGCGCGAATAATTGTATATGGATCCATAGGGCTTGACATCCCCGTCCGAGCTAGAGCGCTAGCCTTTTAACAGACGTATGTTATTTGAGTTTATGACACGTTGGTTTGCGTGTATTAAAACGAATAGGGTAATTATCATTATAGCGTTAAGTTTAGTTACCAGGGTGCTCTGTTACGTAGAATCTATTGATAAACTTTTGATAAAATCTTGTGGTCTATCTTTATGACTCGAGCAATTAAACCTATAACTCACCAACATTCGTGTTGACTTTTTAGCATGTTTTAATCTCAGGTCCTTAAAATGCTTCCGCTGTGATGTGCTTGTTGCCTGCATGGAGTCTCTCATGCTTTGTACAAAATTTATTGCATTCAAAATAAAACTGCGTTGTGTAATAAATAATTGGACTGTGATGTCAACCTGTAAATTAAAGACTTATGTATTTTGGGGTTTTGCTTATACCTAAGCACTCGCCCATATGTTTATAACTTTCTATGTTTAGAAAGTCACTTATTTTAATGAATGCAATATTTTATCAAAACGTATCATAACGAGGTCAAAACCTCACTGTGGAATCAATGATTAACGTGCCGCGTCAATAGCGATTTTGACGGGTCATTATAGTTGGTATCAGAGCTTGAGGTCATAGAGAACCAGAAATTACATTAATGTGTTTAACTGGTAATTGTTAGGATGCATTAGTGAGTCTGGACTATGACCATATCTGTTTTTACTGATTTTTTGCTTATCATTTGGTCAAAAACATTATATGTGATATATTTATATGCTAACATAATGGTTGTTTCAATTATGTGATAGATGACTTCTTCTAATCCTATCATTTTGTACGACTCGTAATCGGACACTGAATCTATTCTATCCACAACTGAAAAGGGCGTTCCAATACCTATTAAAAAAGAAATTGTGTTAGCCGGGGAATCTCAACTCCCGGTAAACCCAGAGGAGGTTCCAGCTCCACCCAGCTTTAGTTTTCCGGAGCCACACTATCATTGGCATGGACCCATGATCCCTGGAGTAAACGAGGATCGTCCATTTCTAAACGAACATGGACATTGGGCCAGATACACCGCCGAAGGGCGGGTTGTGAATATTACGCCTGGTAGATTTCGGTTCATGACCACCGGTACATATTCTCGTACACATGATGCAGATAGTTCGTCATCATATTCTCCTACACATGACTCAGACAGTTCGTCATTAGACGAGATCAGTGAGGAAGAGGATTTTGCTAATGAAATAAAAGAAGTCACTAAGGAGAAATTCCAACTTGTTATAGATAATAAAAACAATCACAATAATAAAATGTCCTTAATTATTAAAAAGGAACAGGACCATTCGATCCGTAACCACCCTTATTATATTAAACCCACTGAGGCAACGGGTACCTCAAAACCCTAACCAAAAATTAAATACACTGCCAGAATGTCTGTCGGACCATGTGCACACAAACAATTGGCTGAGAGAACCAAATGGGAAGAAGTTTCTGATAGTTCTGAATAAATGACCTCGCAACCATAAATCTTCCATGCGCTATTCTATTGCTTATGTGTGCTACTCTATCTTGTTATGTAAAATAAGCATATGTAAAATATCGGTATTGTATGGTATTGTATTATTTTGGTTTATTAATAATAAATGCATGGAATGATTATTTGTATTATTACTACTTCATATTATTATTACTACATGATAACGTAGTAACTCGCTATAATTTTTCATAGTGGAATATTATTAGGATTTTAGTAGTTAATTCCTTGTACTAGCTATTATGTATGAACTTAACGGGTAGGTAATACCCTAGAAATAATTATAAAATGCTAATAAGAAGAAAAAGCTTTTATAATAATTATTTCATATTATTAATATGCTACGATTAACTATTGACAACTCATTTTACCTATAATATTCTATATGATTAAATTATCTCTGTTGTGTTTATTGAAGAAACATGTCTCAAATGTCGGATGCTGAGTTTGAGGAACTAATCGAGAAACGTGTGAATGAAAGAATTGTTGCAGCTGAGGCAGCAAAAGCAACAGCCGAAGCAGCAGCCAAAGCAGCAGCCGTAAACACAAACTCACGAAACGGATGCTCATACAAAACTTTTCAAGGATGCAAACCACAGACGTTTAGTGGAACCGAGGGACCAGTCGGTCTAACCCGATGGTTTGAAAAGATGGAGTCCGTTTTCAAAATCATAAATTGTGCACGTTGCAAGACGGCGCACTTACTTGGTGGAACAATTATTCTAAAGTAAAAGGAATAGATACGGCATATGATATCTCTTGGGAAGAACTGAAAAAGATGCTAATCGAGGAGTACTGTCCTCGAAACGAGATCAGAAAAATGGAATCTGAGTTACGTAATCTGAAGGTTTTAGGCGCGAATCTCAATAACTATGAAAAGCGTTTCATGGAACTAGCCTTGTTGTGTCCCGAATTGGTGCCAAACGAGAAACGAAAGATAGAAATGTATATTGACGGTTTATCGATCAATATCAAAGGAAATGTTACATCGTCCAAACCGAATACGATGCAGGAAGCCATGACAATGGCACACCAACTCATGGACCAGATCACAGAGAGTTCGATTAAGGCACCAATTATCGAAGTCAAGACAACTGAAGGAAAGAGGAAATGAGAAGACTATAAGGGCAAAAGTACTCACCTGAAGAAACAAGAAACTTTTAAAGGTAAACAAGATGGGGCAACTGCAAGTCCAAACTATAAGGTGAAAGGACCCGTTCATATACATTATAAACGATTCATAATAGTTGATTACATCGCGAGGTATTTGACCTCTATATGATACACTTTACAAACATTGCATTCGTTTTTAAAAGACAAACTTTCTTTACATCGAAAATTGACAGGCATGCATACCATTTCATAATATCCAATATCCAACTATAATTGACTTAATGATAATCTTGATGAACTCAATGACTCGAATGCAACATCTTTCAAAATATGCCATGAATGGCTCCAGTAAGATCTCTAAAATGAGCTAATGCACAGCGGAAGATTTCTTTAATACCTGAGAATAAACATGCTTTAAAGTGTCAACCAAAAGGTTGGTGAGTTCATTAGTTTATCATCAATATTCATTTTCATCATTTTTATAGACCACAAGATTTTTATTTCCATTTCTCATAAATAAACATCCCATACATAGAGATAAAAATCATTCATATGGATTGAACACCTGGTAACCGACATTCACAAAATGCATATAAGAATATCCCCATCATTCCGGGATCCTCCATCAGACATGATATAAATTTCGAAGTACTAAAGCATCCGGTACTTTGGATGGGGCTTGTTGTGCCCGATAGATCTATCTTTAGGATTCGCGTCAATTAGGGTGTCTGTTCCCTAATTCTTAGATTACCAGACTTAATAAAAAGGGGCATATTCGGTTTAATAATTCAACCATAGAATGTAGTTTCGATTACTTGTTTCTATTTCGTAAAACAGTTATAAAAGTTGCGCATGTATTCTCAGCCCAAAAATATAAAGGGTAAAAAGGCAAATGAAACTCACAATACTGTATTTCGTAGTGAAAATACATATGACGTCATTGAACAAGTGCAAGGTTGGCCTCGGATTCACGAACCTATATTAAGTATATATATTTATATGATGGTCAATATCTGTCTAGCAATTTAGGTCAAACTGTAGTGTATCACAATCCTAATGCTCTAGACTAACATGCAAAAGTCAACTTGATCCAAAATGATTTCCAAAATCTATACATGATTATTATATAACTTAAATATAGTCATTTTATATATTTAAATATTTATTAAATTTTATTAAAGTAAATAATATAAATCATTTGTTAATAAATAAAAATTATATTAAAGTTTATATATTATAAAAATATACTTTTATGTCTTAAGTAATAAAATTTATAAAATTCACTTAATATCATAAAATTATAGTGGTATGTATTATTAATGTAATTATATTACGTGTGGTCAAAATATCTTTGCATCACATATCTATTTGATAAAATAATATTGATAATAATAATAATAATAATAAGTAAAAATAGTATTATTTTGTAATAATAATAAGTATTATTATAATAATAACAATGTTTATATTTACTAATTATTATAATAAAATTGATAATTCTAATCATGATAATATTAGTAATAACAATACTTTTTAATATTAACTATATTAATAATAAGATAATAACTCTACTTTATCATAATAATACTAAAATGATAATAGTAATGATATTTCATGATATTTTAGTAAAAATGATAGTTTTAATATAAATGATATTTTTAGAAATAATAATAATGATAAAAATAATGAAATCGATATTTTTTCTCTTAAATCAATATCTTACAATATTTCAATTTCATCATGATACCCATACTCATTATTTCCTGATCGATTTGTTCAATAGCTTTTAGTTCTCTTTTATATCGCATTCATAATAATGATAATAATAGTAATCATAATAATTAGGTGTTACTAATATTAGTTTTAATTATAATAATATTAGTGATAATAAATATTATGATGATAATACTAATAACTATTTTAATGATGATAATAATAATAATACTAATTATAACTTTAACGATAATAACGATAGTAATAATAATAAAATAATAATTTTTAATGATAATACTTTTTATTGATAATAATAATAATAATAATAATAATAATAATAATAATAATAATAATAATAATAATAATAATAATAATAATAATAATAATAATAATAATAATAATAATAGTAATAATAATAGATAAAAACTAGAACGACGATAATAACGACGATAATAATAATCATTTTTTTAATAATAATACAAACTTCAATTCACTATAACTTCTAATCCGTTCATCGAAACCGTTCGATATCTAAATGAAAAGTTCTTAATTTTTCGCTAGCTTTCCAACGACATGCATATCTTATACCTAATCTCAACCGCATATGTAACTAATTCAGGATTTAACATAACCTATCTAATGGCAATATCAAAAGTACAAGCATGCATAATCCTATATACTCGAGCACTAGTCAGGGATACACTATTAATATATAAAAGCTAATTTATGAGTACTCACGTATCAATATTGAGATTCAATATTGCAGGAAAGGTACGTAAACGCGACGGAGATGATAAACACTAGGTTGACCTTTGACTCATGATCATAACCCCCAAGCAATACCCATAACCTCCATAGCTATAACCCACAATTTCCTTAGCTCTATCCCGCTCGAAAAACCCGTTTTGAAATAACTCGCTCATGACATCGTCGTAGTATTTTATGTATAATAATACTAATAATAATAATAATACTAATAATAATAATAAATATAATTATAGAGAGAGTGTGAGAGATAGGTAGTTAGAAAACAATTATGATCGATCATATATATATAGGTATATAAATAATATAATAATATAATATAATATTAAAATAAATAAAAAACATGTTAAATAGTGAGCCGTCACAAAAATATGTCGACACAACATTACGCATTTTGCGTAGATAGGTACGCGATCCGCATATGGTGTCTTCATGAAAGTTGTAGATTTTTGAGTTACGGACGTCTGGACAGTGGAATCACCCTTTTTCGAGTCAGTATGATTTAGTTATGATTTTTCTCGTGAAAGTGCGCATGCTTTGTGATTTCCATCATTTTAACTTGCGATCATGAGATGAAATGTTATAGTCTTTTGGTGCCCATTAGAAATCTTTATTTTATCTTTATTTTTATTTTCATATCATTGAAAATCCATAAAAATATTTTATAATCAAATTCTATTATATCGAAAGAATAAAAATGTTTTCGTACGTTTGAAACTAAATCAAATAATACTATAAGGTTTAGTTTTTCCAAAACTACTTATATTCAATATCATTTTATTAAAAGGTTTAAATAATAGAAATTGTTATATCATAAAACATTTTCACTTCATAAAGTAAAATTATATAATATATAAGTCATAATGGATTTCTAGTTTTTACTTACAGTTTATTCGTAAATCGCAGGATTAAATCCAATGGACAATTAAACGTATGAAATCTTTTTAAATCAACATATCCATTTGCTTACCTTGTCGACATCCATTTACATTTCATGTTCTTACTATTAATTTTATGAAAGTTAAATAATTAACTTATCAAGAGTCACGAGAAAGTTATTGTAAAGCATGCATTGAAAATTAAACAGGAATCTCTACTAACTTTTGTCCAGTTACCGTTAATTGACACTTTTGTTCTTACTTGTAAATCACTTTACCAATCATTTCGAATACCATTAAAAAGGAAAGGTTTTCTAAATCAAAGTGGACCTTTCAACAGAGACTCATAATCATACAATGTATCTGATAAGTAAATCATTTGATATTATCTTTTAATTCCGTTGAAAAATATCTTGAAATAATTACGTTCATGTAAAGTATTATTCATCTAATACCTTGTTAACGTTCTCAATTCATATAATAGATTTCGTAACTTATTTTCATATTAATCAAACCGTTTAATGTTTCATTAATATTTCTCAATTTAATAATCACACATATGTATATATTCATACATATCTATTTACACATAATTGTTTGTGAATCGTCGAGAGCAGTCGAAAGGTAAATGAATACATGAACATAGTTCAAAGTTTTTGAGATTTCAACATTACAGCCTTTGCTTATCGTGTCGAAAATATTAAATCATATGAAGATAAAGTTTAAATTTGGTCGGAAATTTCCGGGTTGTCACAGTACCTACCCGTTAAAGAAATTTCGTCCCGAAATTTAATTAAGATGGTCATGGCTAACAATAAGTAGGTTTTCATGACGCATATAAGCTGAAAATTAGAGTTTTATCATCATTGAGTAATATAGAAAAACCATTTGATTTTGTGTAGAGTACAAGTGAAACTATCACAAAAGAGCGAAATGAGTAAGTGTAGATTCGTCATACCTTTTGACACAGACCGGATTGATTTCCAGAGTTCAAGGGAATTGGAGAAAATCTTCGTAATAAGATTTGATTCTTCAGAAATCAAGAAAATTAGGATCCACTTTAAATACGATCATCTGTTTTGATTGCTCTGTCGAATATATATTTTTTTTTCCTATAAATCCACCCCTTTGTTTGCTTAGAACTCACACCTTCCATTCTTTCTCCCTCAACTCATATTGTAAAGTGTTCGTCAATATGTTTCATCCAGTGCTGATTCTTGATATACTCCTCACTTTCATATCAGTACTTCTTCTTTTTCATCTGCCTCCGGAAGAGTCTATTTACTTTTACTATACCCTTGGTTTTATAGTGTTTTTAGTTCTTCTATGTCTTTATATTGCTATATGCATCGATATATACGATTTGTAATTTATGGTTTGCTGTTGGGTTTTATATCTTCCCTTATATTTCGATGTCCCTGCTTCTGTCTTCTATAACCATTGTCATCCCCAGTTAATGCTCTCTTTTATTTGCTACGATTTATACCCCAATTTCTATTTCTGAGTTTTGTCCTTTCGTTTCTTCTTCTTGCGATTAAGCACCTCTTGTAATGATCCAGAATTCGCAGATATGAATTTCGGAATGAACATTGTTAATGTTCTAATAAAGAAATGGTAATGGCACGATTTTGATTTGTTAAATTACCAGAATACCCTGAAAAAGACCGAATCATCAAGAAAATATTTTCTTGATATTTTAGAGGTTAAATAGAATACAAGAGTCGTGTAACATAGCACATGATGACGTTATAATCTGTGAATCATCATGTTCCATTTTAGAAACTCAGCATGACTTACTGTAATATAATCACGTTGATCAAGTGTCATTATATTATACTAACTCATGCTTCAGTTCCTAACACTACTTCAAAAATATACCTATTTTAAACTCAAAAGTTTCATAATTTAGATACTAAACTAGTTTTTTTTATGATGTAATACAGACAGCGCGAAGAGGTAAATGATAAGAATAATTATAGAAATATCTCCAGAAATATGGAGGATATTTATAATGAAAGATACGATGATATCTTAGAATTTCCAATATCATAGGATAATGAAAGATATTGTTCGCAAGGATTTAGAGTCAGAAGCAAGGTATTCATTAATGACTTCAGCGTATACTGAATCATTTGGATTCTTTGAAGGCAGGTTTATTCTTTATGATTTATCCACAGCTTCCTTCATACTTTGCTCAATCCGTTTTTCAGTTCCAACCTTCTCTTTTTCTGAGCTTTGCCAACACATTATTCTTTTATCATCAAACTTTTTACTGTCAAGGTTGTCTACGGTTTCTGCTGCTTCATTCAGTTTTTCCAAAAATTCGGAGAACTAAATCGTAGATTGGGGTGTTTTTCAGAAACCTCACATTCGAAATATATAAGTCCATGAGATAGACGTTATATATAACTGTTGGCGTAGGATCATCGCGAGATTTCAAAATACTGATTGCTAATTCCCGATGATTCGTATGGCAATTCTCGTTACAAGATGCAGATGAGTAAATGATGGGGTTTTGATAAATATAAAGATTTTTCGGAAAATTAAAGATCAGTGAAGTTGTTAATAAGTTTACTACTAATGTGGCGAGATATGAAAGGTTCCCCAATAACGATGGCGAAAGGCAACGTATCTATCGAGGTTATAATAAGACTGTTTTGATTGAGAAGTCGAAGTTGACTTGCTGGAGCTGTGACAAAACTGTCTATTTTGAAACAGAATTGAAAATTTATTTTAGCTAATAAATGCCAAAGGGTCTGACACATTTACGGGTTAAACTATGGCTTTGGGTTTCGAGAGTTTTTCAGGTGTATATCTGTGGGTAACATGTGGTTGGATCATCATCTCGATTGCTCATTATTTGAAGTGTCTTCAAGAATTTCGGAGGGTTTGAACGTATATTGTAATCGTATGATGTTCTAACACAGTTTTGAAGTCAAAGTATAACTTAGAAAGATATAGGAATCTAAGAGTGATGATACTGGTTATATTTCGAATTGATTTTTGCGATTTAAAAATCAGAATATGTAATTGAAATTGAATGAGTATGGTTGTTTTGATTTCTATAGAAGAATGTATATTGTTGTGAAAGTAGGGAGTATAATGAATGATCTGCTGAATCAGATTCGGAGAATGTAACATATTAATTGTGAATTTATATATCTCCCGGGTATTACCTACCCGAAAAAAAAAATTTACAATTAATATTTTGTACAACAGAATTTTTTTATTACAGTCTTTATGAAAATATATATGTGCATATCTTCTTCAGATGTAACATAAATTTAATGAGTTTATATAAAATTAAACTCATTTGATTTACGGTTGAAACTAGAATTGAGTAATCCTTAAAACTTTAGAAATTACATAACTTTTGCGGAGTATTTCTTCAATGAAATTGAAATTATGAATCAATACTTCGTTATTTGTTGATGCATAATGTTGGTTTTCGTGAAATCCTTGTGAACTTCGCAAGGTACGAATGATGTTATCTGGAAAGTTTCGAGTGCATTAATGATGGAAGTGTAAAATCAAACATATATTCGAATAATACACTTGATTTATTATGAATTGGAATTTATTGAATTGAGACAGAGATTGTAGTTAACGATGGTTAAGTTGCGGACGAAAGACGTACATCATTGCATATTTGTAATATGAATTAACTGAGTAGTTAAGATTCACACATAATAGCTTAGTACGGAAAGATTTATTATGGTTTAAAAATTTATATATATAAGATATACATATAAATCTTTCGGTGGAAATGAGTTAATACTTCATAACTCGTTGATACAATATACTCGTTGTTGATTCGTAATGATGTCCACGGTGATTCTTGAACTGACGGAGTTTGTGATGTTTAGGTGCTGCTAAATCTGACGATGTTGACGGCACTGACTGTGCTGATGTTGCTAACGGTACTGTTGATGTTGTTGGTAAATCAAGTCTAGCTTGTAAATCACACCATTCTTGTCAGGGTTTCTACTCTTCCTTCCATGATTTTGGTTCACTCAACTAATTTATGGTTAGGGCTAGAATAGATAATCTCTAAGACTTTATAGGTATATAAATAATATAATAATATAATATAATATTAAAATAAATAAAAAACATGTTAAATAGTGAGCCGTCACAAAAATATGTCGACACAACATTACGCGTTTCGCGTAGATAGGTACGCGATCCGCGTATGGTGTCTTCATGAAAGTTGTAGATTTTTGAGTTACGGACGTCTGGACACCGGAATCACCCTTTTCGAGTCAGTATGATTTAGTTATGATTTTTCTCGTGAAAGTGCGCATGCTTAGTGATTTCCATCATTTTAACTTGCGATCATGAGATGAAATGTTATAGTCTTTTGGTGCCCATTAGAAATCTTTATTTTATCTTTATTTTTATTTTCATATCATTGAAAATCCATAAAAATATTTTATAATCAAATTCTATTATATCGAAAGAATAAAAATGTTTTCGTACGTTTGAAACTAAATCAAATAATACTATAAGGTTTAGTTTTTCCAAAACTACTTATATTCAATATCATTTTATTAAAAGGTTTAAATAATAGAAATTGTTATATCATAAAACATTTTCACTTCATAAAGTAAAATTATATAATATATAAGTCATAATGGATTTCTAGTTTTTACTTACAGTTTATTCGTAAATCGCAGGGTTAAATCCAATGGACAATTAAACGTATGAAATCGTTTTAAATCAACATATCCATTTGCTTACCTTGTCGACATCCATTTACATTTCATGTTCTTACTATTAATTTTATGAAAGTTAAATAATTAACTTATCAAGAGTCACGAGAAAGTTATTGTAAAGCATGCATTGAAAATTAAACAGGAATCTCTACTAACTTTTGTCCAGTTACCGTTAATTGACACTTTTGTTCTTACTTGTAAATCACTTTACCAATCATTTCGAATACCATTAAAAAGGAAAGGTTTTCTAAATCAAAGTGGACCTTTCAACAGAGACTCATAATCATACAATGTATCTGATAAATAAATCATTTGATATTATCTTTTAATTCCGTTGAAAAATATCTTGAAATAATTACGTTCATGTAAAGTATTATTCATCTAATACCTTGTTAACGTTCTCAATTCATATAATAGATTTCGTAACTTATTTTCATATTAATCAAACCGTTTAATGTTTCATTAATATTTCTCAATTTAATAATCACACATATGTATATATTCATACATATCTATTTACACATAATTGTTCGTGAATCGTCGAGAGCAGTCGAAAGGTAAATGAATACATGAACATAGTTCAAAGTTTTTGAGATTTCAACATTACAGCCTTTGCTTATCGTGTCGAAAATATTAAATCATATGAAGATAAAGTTTAAATTTGGTCTGAAATTTTTGGGTTGTCACATAAGGGACCCCATCCGTTCTGCAAAAGATGTTACACACATCATGCAGGTTATTGCCAAGTAGTCTGTGATAAGTGCAACAAGAAAGGACATGTGGCGAAAGATTGTTATGCCACCATTTCTGAAGTAAAGACAAAACCGACCGATGTCAAGAAATGTTTTAGATGCGGGAAGTCTGGTCACTTTATAAATCAATGCCCTGATAAGGAGAAGAACAAAGAACCCGCACGTGGGAGGGCATTTTATGTTAGTACCAGTGAAGCACGTGAGGATCCTAATCTTGTCACGGGTACGTTTACCGTTAATAATCAACTAGATTCTACTATGTTTGATACGGGTGCTGATAGAAGTTATATGAGTAAAGACTTTAGTTCTAAACTAAAATGTGCATCATTACCTCTAGACAATAAATATACTATTGAATTAGCTAATGGTAAACTGATAAAAGCCGATAAAATTTGCCATAGTTGCGAAATAAATCTCGCTGGTGAAACCTTCAAAATCGATTTGATACCCGTAGAATTAGGAAGTTTTGACGTAATCGTTGGCATGGACTGGATGTCCAAAACAAGAGCGGAAGTTGTTTGCGCTGAAAAAGCAATCCGCATCCCTCGTAAGGATGAAACGTCATTAATGATTTATGGGGAGAAGAGCAACTCGAAGCTGAACCTTATCAGCTGTATGAAGGCTCAGAAACTTATAAGAAAAGGTTGTTATGCTATTCTGGCACACGTAAAGAAGATCGATACTGAAGAAAGAAGCATTGATGACATGCCGGTTGTAAGAGAATACCCCGGAGTATTTCCAGAAGAATTACCGGTGCTACCTCTACACAGATGTGTAGAATTCCAGATTGATCTCATACCAGGAGCCGCACCTGTAGCCCAATCCCCATATAGACTTGCACCTTCAGAAATGCAAGAATTACAAGACCAGTTGCAAGAATTATCGGACCGTGGATTTATTCGTCCCAGTTTTTCACCTTGGGGTGCTCCTATTCTGTTTGTCAAGAAGAAGGATGGATCTATGAAAATGTGCATAGATTACCGAGAATTAAACAAATTAACGATCAAGAATCGGTACCCATTACCGAGGATTGATGATTTGTTTGATCAATTGCAAGGATCAAGTGTTTATTCTAAGATTGATCTACGCTCCGGATATCAACATCTGAGAGTGAAGGAAGAAGATGTTCCTAAAACCGCGTTCAGAACCCGTTACAGTCACTATGAGTTTCTAGTCATGCCTTTTGGATTAACTAATGCTCCAGAAGTATTCATGGATCTAATGAATCGCATCTGTAGACCGTATTTAGACAAATTTGTCATTTTTTTTATCGACGACATATTGATTTACTCGAAGAACAAGGAATAACATGAGCAACACTTAAGACTGGTACTAGAGATACTCAAGAAAGAAGAATTCTACGCAAAATTTTCAAAATGTGATTTCTGGTTACAAGAAGTACAGTTTTTGGGCCATGTTGTCAGTAAACATGGAATTAAAGTTGACCCTACCAAGATCGAAGCCATTAGTAAATGGGAAACACCGAAGACTCCAACACAAATCCGCCAATTCTTAGGTCTTGCTGGTTACTACCGAAGATTCATTCAAGATTTCTCTAGAATTGCCAAACCCTTAACTGCATTGACTCAAAAGGGAAAGAAGTATGATTGGTCCACAGAACAGGAATCCTCATTCCAGTTATTAAAGAAGAAGTTAACGTCTGCACCCATTTTGTCATTACCGGAAGGAAATGATGATTTCGTGATCTATTGTGACGCTTCGCGCCAAGGTTTAGGATGTGTATTAATGTAACACACAAAAGTTATCGCATATGCCTCACGACAACTAAAAATTCATGAAAAGAACTATACGACGCAGTAGTTTTTGCACTCAAAATATGGAGACACTATCTATATGGCACCAAGTGTACAGTGTACACCGACCATAAGAGTCTTCAGCATATTTTTGATCAAAAACAACTCAATATGAGGCAACGTCACTGGGTAGAGTTTTTAAACGATTACAATTGTGAAATCCGTTACCACCCCGGAAAGGTTAATGTTGTAGCTGATGCCCTAAGTCAGAAAGAAAGAGTAAAACCTCTTAGGGTCCGAGCTTTGAATATTACAATTCGTACTGATCTCACAAAGCAAATTCAAGCAGCACAGTTAGAGGCTTTAAAAGAAGAAAATGAAAAAGGGGAAATGAGCAGAGGATTAGAAAAACAGCTTGAAGTAAAAGCCGATGGAACCCTGTATTTTGCTGGTAGGATATGGGTACCAAGACATGGTAACCTAAGGCAACTAGTACTAGATGAAGCACACAAAATGAGGTACTCAATTCACTCAGGAAATGGGAAAATGTACCACAATCTCAGGAAGTTCTATTGGTGGCCTAATATGAAGACAGAAATTGCTACTTATGTAAGCAAATGTTTGACGTGTGCAAAGGTCAAAGCTGAACACCAAAAGCCGTCAGGATTACTGCAACAACCAGAAATTCCGCAGTGGAAATGGGAAAGAATAACCATGGATTTCATTACGAAATTGCCAAGGACTGCAAGTAGTCATGATACTATTTAGGTGATAGTTGATCGTCTAACTAAATCAGCTCACTTCCTACCAATAAAGGAGACAGACAGTATGGAAAGATTAGCACGCCTATATTTGAAGGAAGTAGTTTCTAGGCATGGTGTACCTATCTCCATCATATCTGATCGCGACACCCGATTCACATCACGTTTCTGGCAGTCATTACAAAAAGCATTGGGAACTCGATTAGATATGAGCACCGCTTATCACCCACAGAAAGATGGTCAAAGTGAAAGAACAATACAAACATTGGAAGACATGTTACGGGCATGCATGATTGACTTTGGAACCAATTGGGATCGACACTTACCGTTGGCAGAATTTTCATACAATAACAACTATCATACAAGCATCAACGCAGCGCCATTTGAAGCACTTTATGGTAGAAAGTGCAGATCTCTTATCTGTTAGAGTGAAGTAGGAGAAAGACAACTTACTGGACCAGAAATTACTCATGAAACCACCGAAAAGATCATTCAAATACAACAGCGATTGAAAATGGCCATGAGTCGCCAAAAGAGTTATGCTGATGTAAGAAGAAAACCGCTAGAATTTCAAGTGGGCGACAAAGTCATGTTAAAAGTGTCACCCTGGAAAGGCGTTGTACGATTCGGTAAACGAGGAAAGCTAAGTCCTAGGTACGTAGGACCCTTTGAAATCACCGAAAGAATTGGAGCAGTTGCTTATCGATTAAAGCTGCCGCAAGAACTTAGTAGTGTTCATGACACATTTCACGAGTCAAATTTAAAGAAATATTTAGCTGAAGAGGATGTCGTAATTCCTCTTGACGAAATACGAATCAATGATAAACTCCATTTTATCGAAGAACCTGTTGAAATCATGGACCGTGAGGTCAAACAATTAAAACAAAGCAAAATACCGATAGTTAGGGTTCGTTGGAATGCTAGACGAGGACCCGAGTTTACTTGGGAACGTGAGGATCAAATGAAGCAAAAGTATCCACATTTGTTCACTGATATCGCTCATCAAACAGGTACTACTCAAAATTTCGGGACGAAATTTTCTTTAACGGGGAGGTTATGTGATGACCCGGAAAATTTCGACTAATTTAAACCAATTATCTATATGATTTAATATTATGTAAATATACATATACATATATATTATATATATATATATATATATATATATATATATATATATATATATATATATATTAGGATGTACAAGTAAAACACTAATTGCTACTGTAAAAACACTATTTGCTACAGTAAAACACTATTTACTATAGTGAAACCGTATTTTGCTACAGTGCTACAGTGATTTGCTACATTAAACACTATTTGCTACATTAAATACTATTTGCTACAGTACACTATTTGCTACAGCAAACACTATTTGCTATAGTAAACACTATTTGCTACAGTACACTATTTGATGTCGACGAACTAGCAAACAAAAACGGAAAAGGCGGCCATGCGATCGCATGGCAAAAATATAGAAAACTCATGCGATTGCATGAGCTACAGTAAATCGAAAAGTACTATAAATACGCCAGTTTTCTGCACGACTCTGCACACATTCACTTCTTTTATTTCTTCTGTAAGAGTAAATGATATTTATAATTTATAATTTATAATTTAAGTTTAATAATAATAAGGTATATACGCGGGTATTTTTAATTCGGGTTTCAAACCGTTTTAAAACTAAGGAATATTGGGTATTGTTCGGGGTATTGTTCTTGAATTCAAGGCCAACCATACAGTCATCTACCATCATTATGTCTACGCAATTTGCCTACAATATTGAGTCTCAATATTGAACCGTGAGTTATAGTCTCTCTTTTTAAATACTTTAAATATTTTTGGGCTGAGAATACATGCAATTTATTTTAAACGCGATAAGTCACAAGTACATACTAAATTCTACACTGAGTTAAACCGAAAATCCCTTAGCTTTGGTAACTAGTAGCTGCCAGTACATAGGATATGGACTGGTGGGCGCGAATAATTGTATATGGATCCATAGGGCTTGACATCCCCGTCCGAGCTAGAGCGCTAGCCTTTTAACGGACGTATGTTATTTGAGTTTATGACACGTTGGTTTGCGTGTATTAAAACGAATAGGGTAATTATCATTATAGCGTTAAGTTTAGTTACCAGGGTGCTCTGTTACGTAGAATCTATTGATAAACTTTTGATGAAATCTTGTGGTCTATCTTTATGACTCGAGCAATTAAACCTATAACTCACCAACATTCTGTTGACTTTTTAGCATGTTTTATTCTCAGGTCCTTAGAATGCTTCCGCTGTGATGTGCTTGTTGCCTGCATGGAGTCTCTCATGCTTTGTACAAATTTATTGCATTCAAAATAAAACTGCGTTGTGTAATAAATAATTGGACTGTGATGTCAACCTGTAAATTAAAGACTTATGTATTTTGGGGTTTTGTTTATACCTAAGGACTCGCCCATATGTTTATAACTTTCTATGTTTAGAAAGTCACTTATTTTAATGACTGCAATATTTTATCAAAACGTATCATATAGAGGTCAAAACCTCACTGTGGAATCAATGATTAACGTGCCGCGTCAATAGCGATTTTGACGGGTCGTTACAGACTTATGCCTTTAATGTCATGAATCTTCCATGCAATAGCTGGTTTATGAGCTTTTAGCACAGAAATGAGTTGAGATTTTTCATTTTCCATAAGAAAAGACGATATTATTACAGGTAATTCAGATTCACCATGTAAATAAGCATATTCCAAATGGTTTGGAAGTGGCTTTAATTGAAACGACCCGTCCATATTACTATAAACGCAGTACGTTCTCATTGGTCCCATAGCGAGGTATTTGACCTCTATATGATACGTTTTAGAAAATATTGCATTCGTTTCATAAAAATCACATCATTATTATACATAATACATGTTTTAAACAAGTGAGCGATTATTTAAGAAATAATTCCCAAAATACATCGGTTTCCAAATACTACACACGTGACGTAACAGTCGAATATAATACATGACAAAGGTTTTATTGAATGCAACACTTTATTTAAATAAAAGTATGAGACTCCATGCACAACTTACTCAGATAATGCAACAGCGGAAGACTTTCTTAAGGACCTGAGAATAAACATGCGTAAACAGTCAGCACAAAGGTTGGTGAGATATATAGGTTTATCATCGATATAAATATAGACCACAAGATTTCATAGTTATAAATATATGTACACTCGCAAGTGTATAAAAGTATTCTATAAGTTGTTGAGCGCTTCGGTAACCATACTTAACCATTAATAAGGCATATTCCCTTTATTATGAAATCTCCCTACACTGTACCAAGTGTAGTAAAAACGAAGTACTATGCAACCGTTTACGATACTAGAGCGACTAGCCCGGTTCGGGTTGTCAAACCCGATAGATCTATAAATAGGATTCTCGTATACATTGAAATGTCCCGTTCTTATTGATTAAAAGCGTTCCATATTAATTGATTTCGTTGCGAGGTTTTGACCTCTATATGAGACATTTTTCAAAGACTGCATTCATTTTTAAAACAAACCATAACCTTTATTTCATAAATAAAGGTTTAAAAAGCTTTACGTAGATTATCAAATAATGATAATCTAAAATATCCTGTTTTACACACGACCATTACATAATGGTTTACAATACAAATATGTTACATCGAAATTAGTTTCTTGAATGCAGTTTTTACACAATATCATACAAACATGGACTCCAAATCTTATCCTTATTTTAGTATGCAACAGCGGAAGCTCTTAGTATTCACCTGAGAATAAACATGCTTTAAACGTCAACAAAAATGTTGGTGAGTTATAGGTTTAACCTATATATATCAAATCGTAACAATAGACCACAAGATTTCATATTTCAATACACATCCCATACATAGAGATAAAAATCATTCATATGGTGAACACCTGGTAATCGACATTAACAAGATGCATATATATAAGAATATCCCCATCATTCCGGGACACCCTTCGGATATGATATAAATTTCGAAGTACTAAAGCATCCGGTACTTTGGGTGGGGTTTGTTAGGCCCAATAGATCTATCTTTAGGATTCGCGTCAATTAGAGTGTCTGTTCCCTAATTCTTAGATTACCAGACTTAATAAAAAGGGGCATATTCGATTTCGATAATTCAACCATAGAATGTAGTTTCACGTACTTGTGTCTATTTTGTAAATTATTTATAAAACCTGCATGTATTCTCATCCCAAAAATATTAGATTTTAAAAGTGGGACTATAACTCACTTTCACAGATTTTTACTTCGTCGGGAAGTAAGACTTGGTCACTGGTTGATTCACGAACCTATAACAATATATACATATATATCAAAGTATGTTCAAAATATATTTACAACACTTTTAATATATTTTGATGTTTTAAGTTTATTAAGTCAGCTGTCCTCGTTAGTAACCTACAACTAGTTGTCCACAGTTAGATGTACAGAAATAAATCGATAAATATTATCTTGAATCAATCCACGACCCAATGTATACGTATCTCAGTATTGATCACAACTCAAACTATATATATTTTGGAATCAACCTCAACCCTGTATAGCTAACTCCAACATTCACATATAGAGTGTCTATGGTTGTTCCGAAATATATATAGATGTGTCGACATGATAGGTTGAAACATTGTATACGTGTCTATGGTATCTCAAGATTACATAATATACAATACAAGTTGATTAAGTTATGGTTGGAATAGATTTGTTACCAATTTTCACGTAGCTAAAATGAGAAAAATTATCCAATCTTGTTTTACCCATAACTTCTTCATTTTAAATCCGTTTTGAGTGAATCAAATTGCTATGGTTTCATATTGAACTCTATTTTATGAATCTAAACAGAAAAAGTATAGGTTTATAGTCGGAAAAATAAGTTACAAGTCGTTTTTGTAAAGGTAGTCATTTCAGTCGAAAGAACGACGTCTAGATGACCATTTTAGAAAACATACTTCCACTTTGAGTTTAACCATAATTTTTGGATATAGTTTCATGTTCATAATAAAAATCATTTTCTCAGAATAACAACTTTTAAATCAAAGTTTATCATAGTTTTTAATTAACTAACCCAAAACAGCCCGGGGTGTTACTGCGACGGCGTAAATCCGGTTTTACGGTGTTTTTCGTGTTTCCAGGTTTTAAATCATTAAGTTAGCATATAATATAGATATAGAACATGTGTTTAGTTGATTTTAAAAGTCAAGTTAGAAGGATTAACTTTTATTTGCGAACAAGTTTAGAATTAACTAAACTATGTTCTAGTGATTACAAGTTTAAACCTTCGAATAAGATAGCTTTATATGTATGAATCGAATGATGTTATGAACATCATTACTACATCAAGTTCCTTGGATAAACCTACTGGAAATGAGAAAAATAGATCTAGCTTCAAAGGATCCTTGGATGGCTTGAAAGTTCTTGAAGCAGATGTAGCGACCCCGACAAATCGTCAAGTGACGGCGTCGTCTACATGGGTCCCATTACCTGGTCATAAGTCTTTATGATAACGTTTGACCAAAATATGTCGCCTTCATTTCAACCTAAAGATTGTTTCCAAAGTTTAAAAGAATTGTTCAACCAAAAGTTAAGTTACAAGGTTATAAGTACAAATGAAATCTAGGCGACACGGTTTAAAGTAAAGTCATAAGACGCTCCATGAAATGCATGTATACTCGACATCCAATGCAAGTATCAAATAATGAGCGGAAGCATGTATCACATATCGTGCAAGACCTGAGAAAAACATAGAAATCTGTCAACGAAAACGTTGGTGAAATCATAGGTTTAGTAAGTAAATTGTATTGAACCACAAGGTTCTTTATGAATTGCTTAACCAAAGTCGTTCACATTCCACAATAGTATTTGTATCACGAGCACCCAATTATCAAGGCTTAACCGAATCTTCCCTCTGAATTTTGAATTTAGTGTTAGAACTTACACTATACATTGTTGAAATTATATTTCATTCACTAACGGTAGCGAACCGTCTGAATGAGGGTTTGTTAAACCCGTATGGCCACACAACATAATTACACGCTTACACTTACACCCTGCAAGTGGAACTAATGATAATTGGATTGAGGACTTTTGTTCAAACTCGTATGCATCTTTGTATTCGTATTTGTTCACAATGTAAAAGCATGAAAAGTAAATAAGTATGAAATGTATGTGTTTCTCAGCCCACGATGTAAAGAATAAAAGTGATTGAAAAAGTGGGACTATGATCTCACCTTGAGTGCAAGAGTTAATAAAGTACTTCGACAAGTAAACGCGTGCAAAGACAAAGCTAGTCTTGACCTAAACATATAGGTTATATCAATAACGGTAAACACAAAACGGTCAAAGATGTTCAATTAGTCCTATGGCTCAATACGACTCGATTAATATAGCATGTGAAGCAAATTGTCAAGTTTCATGCAAGATACAAGTATAAAAGCATGTTAGGAAGATTGCATAATTAATTGGTTAAGTTTGACAAAAAGTCAAACTTGGTCGGGTCAAAGTCAACGAAAAAGTCAACATGTTCGGGTCGGGTCCCGGACTATTTTTCTATGCTAATTATTCATATACAAGTATATTAGAACAAGTTTCATGTGAATCGGAGGTCGGTAGCTAGTCAAACATTTCACGTGAAATGGGACGAGGAGGTCAGAATCTGACCAGGTACATCTGCGCGCCGCGCGGGGATGGGGCGCGCCGCGCCACCATCTGTGCAGGTCTGTTTCTGTTTTTCCACAAGTATGCACGAGCCAAAATCAATTCTAACACAACAATTGACCCGCAAACACTTATAATGCCTATCATATATCGTTGGAAAGGTATTTTGACGAGGAATACAACTAAGAACTTATGGTCCAACAATAACATCATTTACAATAGCCGAAAACTCATCAAGCGAACAATAAAAGTCCATTTTCAAAGTTTCAAGTTCATCAATTGCATTTTGAGTTTCGGGAAACCAATTCACACATATGATATGCCGTTTTGAAGGTAATCAAGCATACAATCCAACTAAACACTTACCAATAACATTAACAAGCATTCAACGCATCAAAAGTTCGTTTTAAGAGTTGTCAAACCCTAACCAAAACCTCAAAATCACTAATCATGTTAATGTAAGGTTTTCATGTCAATCAACACACCAAAACGAAGCTATTGAAGTAACTAACACTTTGAACACACAAACATTAACATCTAAACACATTTCATCATCCAAAATCAAAGATTAAGCATACACTTTTCATTTTCAAGCTAGTTACACCAAAACATCAAGATCGAGCATACAAATCATATATTCATGTTATACACGAGCCATAGACACTAACTAACAACATATCAAGTCAAAAACATGAATTTGAGAAATCTAGAGTTTTAGAGATGTTACCCAAAATCGGTGTAGTTAGTATCAAATCGTAGAGGATGACGAGAGGATTAAGAATATGTAGTCGGATTTGTTGTGAGCTTCCAAGATCAAAATTAGATGATGAATTTTGTGTTTGTGTTCTTGAGAGAAAAGGAAGAAAGAAAAAGAGGAAGAAGATGGTGAAATGAAGTGTGTGGTGGTGAGGAGTCACTAGTTAGCCAAGTTTACCCGAGTGGCGAGATTAGTCCCTCAAGTTTGTTGTCGGGTGTGGGAAATAACCAAACGAATATTTTTAAAACGCAAGTTAACAAGAGATGTTATAATCGAGTAACGGGATTATCATGAACACTAGTTAACGAAGTGCACGAGTATAGGTGACGAGGGATGTTATTTTTTTTTAAAAAAAACGGTGTTAAAATAATTTAACGGAAAAACGCGGGATGTTACATTATCCACACCTTAAAAGAAATTTCGTCCCGAAATTTAGTTGGAAGTAATAGTCGATGTATCTTACTCGAGACCTAGTGTAGTAACTCTACGAATGATTGAAGGTACTTTCTTGGACATTCCACGAATCCGGATAGTCGGGGTGTTACGTTGTATTAGGGCTTGGTTTTTACGATCCCCGGTTTCAACTGGTTTTCCTATGAAGAGTAGTTTGTCATCGATAGTTGATGTACCTAGCAGGATTGCACGTTCCTGTTCCACAGGACACGTTTCTAAGTTTGTTACACGAAATGTAGGGTAAACGGAAACTTAATTGAGTCGGAAGTTCTAAACGATAGGAAGCGGTTCCAATACGCCCCAAGGTTTCAAAAGGTTCGATATTGCGGATATAGCCTTTCTCGATTTCCCAAAATGGATTACACCTTTCCAAGGTGCGGTTTCTCAATATTACGCGGTTACACACTGGGATTTGTGAGGTTTTCATCTAAGTTTGGTATGACTCTTTTGGGCGACTACGGGTCGTCTCGAGCCCTTCTCGGACTTGGATTATCTCAATTGTTGTTTCTTGGATGAGTTAAGATTCGATGTTTTGTTTGCCACATGCTTTGGTCCAACGAATAGGGGTATGACATTAGCGGTCATATAGGGTTTCGGAAAGTGCGTGTGAACACACGAGTGGTAACTACTGTTGTAAGAGGGATCTACTAAAAGCGACCATGCAAGTTTGAAACATGTCTTTCGAAGACGTAAATCGTTCGTTTGTTCGGTTCATCTGTTTATGGGTGGTACGCGGTACTCATGTCTAAGCGGGTCTCCAAGGTTTCTTGTAAAACTAGAGGCGAAACGAGTATTTCGATACGGGATAATTGACAAAGATACTCCGTGTTGGAATAGAATCTCTTAGGATATGTTTGAACAAGTCAGTTAGGGTTCGAAAAATGTTCGTTAGGACTATTCACCCTCGTGGCGAATACTAATGTAATATGAGGAATTTCCCTATCCATGGAGAAATGTTACAAGGAGTTTCTTTAAACGGAAATGCGAGCGATGAGGATAGGAGTGAAATGAGGACTTTGAATAGGATGAGCTTACATCTCGAGGTTGCCATAACGTGCCTCTAGTTGTAAAAAAAAAAATGAAGTCTGAAAGAGAAACGAGATAGTACACGTAATTGTATAGTTCGGGGTTGAATAATGGTTGGACGATTATCAGCAACGCAAGGGCGTTAAGTCAAAGAAGAGTGAAGTATCGTTGGATTGTGTGTTATCTTAAATTCCAGTAATATCAGACGGTAACGGTGGAATAACATAGGTATGTAGTGTGGTACGTGATGACGAGAATATTGATCGGATCCACAATTTAGTATTTGAATTCTTCGTGCAAAATAACGAATTTCCGTTCCGTTGATTTCGAGTCGAGGGAGTATGCCTTTCGGCGTCCAAGTAGAAATATTTCCATATTTGAGTCCCATCTGGTGTTGTACGAATTTAGCTAGAAATGTTGGTGTGAAGAATCACGCTCAAGGTTCGATCGCGGAGAGATTAAAGTCGTGTAACACGAGAAAAGTCAGAAATGAATTTTCGGTAAGAACCGGTGAGATCTAAGATTTTTTTTTTTTTTTTTTTTTTTTTTTTTTTACGAATACAAGTCTGAGTTGGGAGAGTTCCCTGATTACATGTGGCTTGATTTCGAGATTGATTGTAATGCCTTGACCATTAACATCATAGTCTAGAAAATTGAACTTAGTTGAGTAAGTTAAGATGTCATCTATAAATACGATAACAGATTTGTCTAGATAAGTTTGCATACGTGGTTTAGGAGGTTCATGAATACGGACGGAGTCCTAAATAAATCGACGGTACTAAGAGAGACTTACAACTAACGTTGCGAGTTCGGAAGATGGCTTAGGAGACATCGTCTCACTTAACCCCCAATTGATGATAACCGGAACGGAGGTCGATTTGGAACATACGGGATTCGTGCAAATAATCATGAGGTCATGGATGCGAAGGGGAGGGTATCGGTTTTCAACCGAAAATTTCTTAGTTCACAATAATCTATACATAAATGTAGGGCAACAATATCTCCTTAATGAATAGGTTTTGAGTTCCTTAGTTCTATAGGTGTCGAGTCCAATTTCTTAATGCATATCCTCCGATAGAATTTATAGGCACACAATATTTTTCCGTTGGTCACTTAAATCGTCTAAGTAGTATCTAGGGGAAAAAGTGGAATGTAAAGAGCACGAGTCAAAGACTTGGTTAATAAACATCTAGCGGTAATCGAATCGAATAAGTATGAAATATACGGTTTGTTGTGAAGAAACGTACCCGTGACTAGTCCATCGTCGTCTCGGGCATCCTAGGTGTCGATGTTGAAAGTTCAACGGCGTGCGTTGGGGTTGATTTTCTTATTTGGGCACGCACTCCTAAAATGTCCCGGTTGGCCACATTCAAAACAAACACCCGTCTTGGGTACATTGGGCTCCTTTTGAGCGACGGGAGCGGTATTCCTACAATCGTGGGCTACTTGGCCACTTCTTTGACACTTCAAGCAAAATGGTTTGCCACATTCGCCTAAATGATGTTTGTAGCACTCGTTACAATACGGTAGGTGTCCGGTATAACCTTTCTTGCCGTTGGGGATGGAGGGCTTCTTGGCGAGGTTGTTGTAATTGCTTGATTGGGGGGCTTCCCATTTTCTTTTGTTGTCACCCGACTTACCCTCGGCTTTAGGTGTCAGCACTTCAATCTCGTCCACTGTTTCAATCATTTGGCGGGCCATATTCAAAGCCTCTTGGTGGTTAGCGGGTTTGGATGACATTACTCCTTGTTTGATGCTCTTGGGGAGACCATCCATGTAAAGTTCAACCCTTAGAGGTTCGGGGGTCACGAGGTTTGGGCACATCAAGGATAGCTCAGAAAATCGTTGATTATATGCCTTTAGGTCATTCCCGACCGCTTTTAAAGTTCTTAGTTCGTGTTCGAGCTTACGGGTCTCTTCGCGCGGGAAGTATTCGGTGATCATCTTTTTCTTTAAGTCGGCCCATGAGAGTGTGTGGGCTTCATCGATACCCACCGACAGCACATACGTATTCCACCATGTAAGGGCGATACCGGCAAAAGTGTGGGTGGAATATTTGACTTCATCTTGGTCCCGACAACCGCTTATGCTAAAAACGGCTTCTGTTTGCTCAAACCATCGGGTGAGCACAACCGGTCCTCCGGTCCCATCGAAGGTGTGAGGTTTGCACCCCATGAAAGTTTTGTAAGAGCAACCCTCGTTTGAATTACCGGCTCCATGGTTGTTGTGGTTGTGGTTGTTATTGATGTCGGAGGAGATACTAGCCATAGCCGCACCTATGGCGGTGGCTATCATGCGTTGAAAAGCTTGTTCGGAAGTTTCATTACGTGGTCCGCGACGGGGAGGCATTGTTCCTTCAAGACACAAGAATATCGTTGATTAGTATTCTCAATAATACTAATCATGATAGGGAATGATGATGTAGAGAAAATTTTCCTTGACTCGCCTTAAATTCTTTATGTCATAATGTCGGAATGTCCATATGAATCACCGTAATATAATCCCGGAAATTATATTACCCTGATTCTCATGTGCATTTAACATTACCTCATAAAGTCAAGGTGGCGCGTCAACAAAATTTATCAACGTAAGATCAAGATCGAATACGAGTTAGATATGATAGAAGAGTTCGAGTATAGATGCACAAATAGTCAAGTAATTCCTACTTCAGTCTATATGCCGGTTGTAGTCTAGATTCACCTATGTACCCTATGACTCGGGGTGGACACAAATGAACTCTAAATCCCTACAACCAAGGCTCTGATACCACTTGTAGCGACCCCGACAAATCGTCAAGTGACGGCGTCGTCTACATGGGTCCCATTACCTGGTCATAAGTCTTTATGATAACGTTTGACCAAAATATGTCGCCTTCATTTCAACCTAAAGATTGTTTCCAAAGTTTAAAAGAATTGTTCAACCAAAAGTTAAGTTACAAGGTTATAAGTACAAATGAAATCTAGGCGACACGGTTTAAAGTAAAGTCATAAGACGCTCCATGAAATGCATGTATACTCGACATCCAATGCAAGTATCAAATAATGAGCGGAAGCATGTATCACATATCGTGCAAGACCTGAGAAAAACATAGAAATCTGTCAACGAAAACGTTGGTGAAATCATAGGTTTAGTAAGTAAATTGTATTGAACCACAAGGTTCTTTATGAATTGCTTAACCAAAGTTGTTCACATTCCACAATAGTATTTGTATCACGAGCACCCAATTATCAAGGCTTAACCGAATCTTCCCTCTAAATTTTGAATTTAGTGTTAGAACTTACACTATACATTGTTGAAATTATATTTCATTCACTAACGGTAGCGAACCGTCTGAATGAGGGTTTGTTAAACCCGTATGGCCACACAACATAATTACACGCTTACAATTACACCCTGCAAGTGGAACTAATGATAATTGGATTGAGGACTTTTGTTCAAACTCGTATGCATCTTTGTATTCGTATTTGTTCACAATGTAAAAGCATGAAAAGTAAATAAGTATGAAATGTATGTGTTTCTCAGCCCACGATGTAAAGAATAAAAGTGATTGAAAAAGTGGGACTATGATCTCACCTTGAGTGCAAGAGTTAATAAAGTACTTCGACAAGTAAACGCGTGCAAAGACAAAGCTAGTCTTGACCTAAACATATAGGTTATATCAATAACGGTAAACACAAAACGGTCAAAGATGTTCAATTAGTCCTATGGCTCAATACGACTCGATTAATATAGCATGTGAAGCAAATTGTCAAGTTTCATGCAAGATACAAGTATAAAAGCATGTTAGGAAGATTGCATAATTAATTGGTTAAGTTTGACAAAAAGTCAAACTTGGTCGGGTCAAAGTCAACGAAAAAGTCAACATGTTCGGGTCGGGTCCCGGACTATTTTTCTATGCTAATTATTCATATACAAGTATATTAGAACAAGTTTCATGTGAATCGGAGGTCGGTAGCTAGTCAAACATTTCACGTGAAATGGGACGAGGAGGTCAGAATCTGACCAGGTACATCTGCGCGCCGCGCAGGGATGGGGCGCGCCGCGCCACCATCTGTGCAGGTCTGTTTCTGTTTTTCCACAAGTATGCATGAGCCAAAATCAATTCTAACACAACAATTGACCCGCAAACACTTATAATGCCTATCATATATCGTTGGAAAGGTATTTTGATGAGGAATACAACTAAGCACTTATGGTCCAACAATAACATCATTTACAATAGCCGAAAACTCATCAAGCGAACAATAAAAGTCCATTTTCAAAGTTTCAAGTTCATCAATTGCATTTTGAGTTTCGGGAAACCAATTCACACATATGATATGCCGTTTTGAAGGTAATCAAGCATACAATCCAACTAAACACTTACCAATAACATTAACAAGCATTCAACGCATCAAAAGTTCGTTTTAAGAGTTGTCAAACCCTAACCAAAACCTCAAAATCACTAATCATGTTAATGTAAGGTTTTCATGTCAATCAACACACCAAAACGAAGCTATTGAAGTAACTAACACTTTGAACACACAAACATTAACATCTAAACACATTTCATCATCCAAAATCAAAGATTAAGCATACACTTTTCATTTTCAAGCTAGTTACACCAAAACATCAAGATCGAGCATACAAATCATATATTCATGTTATACACGAGCCATAGACACTAACTAACAACATATCAAGTCAAAAACATGAATTTGAGAAATCTAGAGTTTTAGAGATGTTACCCAAAATCGGTGTAGTTAGTATCAAATCGTAGAGGATGACGAGAGGATTAAGAATATGTAGTCGGATTTGTTGTGAGCTTCCAAGATCAAAATTAGATGATGAATTTTGTGTTTGTGTTCTTGAGAGAAAAGGAAGAAAGAAAAAGAGGAAGAAGATGGTGAAATGAAGTGTGTGGTGGTGAGGAGTCACTAGTTAGCCAAGTTTACCCGAGTGGTGAGATTAGTCCCTCAAGTTTGTTGTCGGGTGCGGGAAATAACCAAACGAATATTTTTAAAACGCAAGTTAACGAGAGATGTTATAATCGAGTAACGGGATTATCATGAACACTAGTTAACGAAGTGCACGAGTATAGGTGACGAGGGATGTTATTTTTTTTCAAAAAAAAACGGTGTTAAAATAATTTAACGGAAAAACGCGGGATGTTACAGCAGAATCATGACACGAAAACAATTTCAAGTAAGATTTTCACTCGAAATAAGATTGTTATAGTTATAGAAATTGAATTAAAGTTTGAATATGATTATTACCTTGTATTAGAAAGATAACCTACTGTAAGTAACAAAGGTTTCTTGATCTTGGATGATTACTTGGAATGGATTTAGAAAACTTGGAAGTAAACTTGCAATCTTGGAAGTATTCTTGATTTTATGAAACTAGAACTTTTGGAATTTATGAAGAACACTTAGAACTTGAAGATAGAACTTGAGAGAGATCAATTAGATGAAGAAAATTGAAGAATGAAAGTGTTTGTAGGTGTTTTTGGTCGTTGGTGTATGGATTAGATATAAAGGATATGTAATTTTGTTTTCATGTAAATAAGTCATGAATGATTACTCATATTTTTGTAATTTTATGAGATATTTCATGCTAGTTGCCAAATGATGGTTCCTACATGTGTTAGGTGACTCACATGGGCTGCTAAGAGCTGATCATTGGAGTGTATATACCAATAGTACATACATCTAAAAGCTGTGTATTGTACGAGTACGAATACGGGTGCATACGAGTAGAATTGTTGATGAAACTGAACGAGGATGTAATTGTAAGCATTTTTGTTAAGTAGAAGTATTTTGATAAGTGTCTTGAAGTCTTTCAAAAGTGTATGAATACATATTAAAACACTACATGTATATACATTTTAACTGAGTCGTTAAGTCATAGTTAGTCGTTACATGTAAATGTTATTTTGAAACCTTTAGGTTAACGATCTTATTGAATGTTGTTAACCCATTGTTTATTATAACAAATGAGATGTTAAATTGTTATATTATCATGATATTATGATATATAATATATCTTAGTATGATATATATACAGTTAAATGCCGTTACAACGATAATCGTTACATATATGTCTCGTTTCGAAATCATTAAGTTAGTAGTCTTATTTTACATATGTATTTCATTGTTAATACACTTAATAATATATTTACTTATAATTTAACATAATTAACCAAGTGTATCAATATCTTAATATGATTCATATGTACCTAGTAAGACGTTGTTATAACGATAATCGTTATATATATCGTTTTCGAGTTTCTTAAATTAATAGTCTCATTTTTATGTATATAACTCATTGTTAAAATACCTAATGAGATACATACTTATAATAAAATCATGTTAACTATATATATAACCATATATATGTCATCGTATAGTTTTTACAAGTTTTAACGTTCGTAAATCACCGGTCAACTTGGGTGATCAATTGTCTATATGAAACCTATTTCAATTAATCAAGTCTTAACAAGTTTGATTGCTTAACATGTTAGAAACACTTAATCATGTAAATAACAATTTCATTTAATATATATATAAACATGGAAAAGTTCGGGTCACTACAATGTTCTTACAACATGTAAATATTAGTTACCAAGCTATTAGGGAAGATATGCAAGGTGGTACAACTCAATGTAGAATATATTTCAAGTACTTGTGTCCATGGCGTAAAACATAAAATGCATGTATTCTCATCCCAAAATATTTTTAGAGTTTAAAAATGGGACTATATACTCACAATAGTAAAAGTATATTAATAATAAGTTTTCAACTTATTAAAAATATGACCGGCGTCCTTGGATTCATTAACCTATAACAATAATAACGATTCATATAATAATACGACATATGAATAAAATAAAGAAAGTTCATAGAATACTTATATAATAATTTTTAACGTTTTATGTTAGTAGTCCAAAATAGTCCGAAAAGTCCAACAGTCCAATAATCGGTATATATATATATATATATATATATATATATATATATATATATATATATATATATATATATATAATCATAGAATTAGCCCACGACGTATTGTATATGTATTGTCTTTGCATCAACCCAGAGACGTATTGTATACATATTGTCTTAGAATTAACTAAGACGTATTGTGTACGTAATGTCTTAGGATTTATCAAAACGTATTGTATACTTATTGTGTTAGGACGTACCAAGAATATTATTATACATATATACAATCATAGAATTAACCAAGATTATAATATTTTGTTATACTACTGATAACATGTCCAAATATATATAGAATATAGGAAAAGTTAACAAGGATATGGTTAATATAGTTTTTATAATATAAATTTCGTCCATACAACGTTAATTTTAGCAGATTTTGTTTTGCTCGCCAAATATTCATTACAACTCCGTTCGAAAATAAAATTTTACAAAACCAATTCGAAAAGTTTATCCCAAGTAGTAATTTTTAGAGCTTTACCCTCTTTTTGTGTCGGTGGACAGATTTGGAAAAATCCCGGCATCCACCCAATATATGATTTCTGATAAAAATACTTCCACTTTGTCTAAAATCATGAAAAAAATACTGGAAGTCTTATTTACATATATTAACATATTTCCAAAGTCTTAGCCTCGAACTCAAAGTCTAAGATAGGTTTTTAATTCCCAACCCAAAACAGCCCGCTTTTTACCGAATGGAGATTATAGGATATATGTTAAGTTTCAAGGTGTTCTTCATATGTACAAGTTATAAGTTCTTATATTAACTTAATATAACATCATAATACATATAAATAAGTGTTATTAGAGTTAAGTTAGAAAGATTAGATTAGTTTTTTAAACAAGCTTGGTGTTTACCAAAACAAGTTCTAGTTTTTACAAGTTTTATAAGTATAATAAGATAGCAACTATACAAGGAATTGAACAAGGATTTTGAGAAGTATTTTACCTTGATTATGAAGAGGAAAGTTGCTGAGATTAAAGTATGATATCAGAGCATTCAAGTGTGAGTTTTTAGTTTAAGAAAATGTGGAGTAAAAATGAGTTAAAATGGTCCTTTTTTATAAGCTTATAATTTTGGCTTTTAGTGAAAATATCTAAGATAAGTTAAATTGTATTGAGTCATGAATGACATATTAATTTGATTAGGTCATGGATGACATATTACACAAATAATTGCATATTTCTATTGGTATATACCAATAGTAAATACTTCTAGAAGCTGTGTATAATACGGGTAAAAATACCGTATGAATGCGAGTAGAATTCTTTGAGAAAATTGAACAAAAATATGAGTATAGCTATCCTTTATATGTATTGGTATATTATAAAGTGTATTCAATACTTGTAAGGATGTATTTACACTCGTAATACATTATATGTAAATACATTTTAACATAAGTTAATTACGTCGTTTAAATATTAATATATATGTTGTTTGAAAACTCTTTAAATTAGTAGTATGAAAATATATATATAATAATTTGTTAATATACTTAATGAGATATTTAATTATCATATTTTCAAGTTAAATATATATAAATCCATATATATACACAATAATTAAACAATTAAACAATTAAATCAAGTTATGAAGTTCGTGAATCGTCGGAATAAAAGGGTAAACAAAAGCTTGTGTAAAACTCTTTTCGGAGGTTCAAGATTTATTAAAATTCATTGCTTATCAAGTCGGAATTATATAAAGATTAAGTTTAAATTTGGTCAGAAATTTTCGGGTCGTCACAGTACCTACCCGTTAAAGAAATTTCGTCCCGAAATTTGATCGAGGTCGTCATGGCTAACAATAAGAATGTTATTATGACGAATATAAGTTGATTCATAGGGTTTTATCATGATTGAGAAATATGGATAAAATAATTCGATTACTCGAAACGTATGAGTGAAGCTATCGTAAAAGAGTGAAATGAGAAAATAGGGATTCGTCTTATCTTTTGACGTCATCACGTTTGATCTCCGAATTAAAGAAAATCTTTGTAATCTATATAGGATTTGATTCTTTGGCGATTAAGGAAATTATGATCCTCTTTGATTCAATGCAATAATCTGTCTCGATTTCTCTGTCGGATATTTTACTATAAATCAACCTCCTGCGTTTCCTTATTTCCACATCTCCCATCTTTTATACTTTCTTCATTTCTTCGTACTTCCAAAACATTCGTCAATATGCTCCATCCAGTTTTAATTCTTGATATATTCTTGACTATCACATCTGTCATTCTTCTTTTTCATCTTCCACTGGAAAATCCGTTAATTTCTACTATGCTCTTGGGTTTATAGTGTTCTTAGTTTTCCCGTGTCTTTATATTTCTATACGCATCGATATACACGGTTTGTAATTTTTGCGTTGTCTTCGTGCTTATATTTTTCCTTATATTTTGGAGTTTCATGCTTCCGTCTTCTTTTTCCGACTTCAAGTCAAGCGAATAATGGTCTAGAATTCATAGATATGAAATTCGGAATGAACATAGCTAATGCTCTAAGAGAGAAATTGTAATAGCACAATTTGACTTGTGAAATTACTAGAATCCAAAGGAAAAGATAGAACTATCAATAGAATATGTTCTTGATATGTTTAGAGATTAGATTGAATGTAAGAGTCATGTAACATGGCACACGATGACGTTATGGTCTGTTAATCATTACATTCCATTTATAAACTCAGCATGACTTACTGTAATTTAATCACGTTGATCAAGTGTCATTATATTATACTAACTCATGCTTCAGTTCCCAACATTACTTCAAAAACATTCATACTTTACACTCAGAGGTTTCAGATATTTAGAAACTAAAACAGTTTTCTTTATGATGTGATACAGATAACGCGAAGGAATAAATGATTTCAGATAAGAATGGTTATGAAAATATCTTCAGAAATATGAAGGATATTTATAATGGAAGATACGATGATATCTTAGAATATTTAAGATAAGAGGATGATGAAGAATATTGTCCACAAGGGTTTTAGAGTAAGGAGCAAGGTATTTCCTAAGGATTTTAGCAGACACCGAATCATTTGGATTCTTTGAAGGTAGATTTCATCCTTGTGATTTGTCCACAGCCTCCTTCAGGATTTGCTCAATCCTTTTTCCAGTTCCAAACCTTATCTTTTTCTGTGCTTTGCTAACACAATATTCTTTATCATCAACTTTTGACTGTTACGATTGTCTACAGTTTCTGCTGATTCATTCAGCTTTTTCAAAACTTCATAGTACTAATTCGTAGGCTGAAGTGCTATTCCGGATTTCAGAATTATAATTCTAGGAAATAACGTTATATGTATATGCAGAAATGATGTGAGATTCAAGAATAATTATTGATGCTTCCTGGGGTTTGGTATGACAATTATTGTTACAAGATGTAGATGGGTACATGACAAGGTTTTATAGTGATCTTTCAGAGAGATTTAAGTCAAAGAGCAATAAAGTTGCTGGTAAGCTTACTACTAATGTGGTGGAATATAAAAGGTTCCCCAGTAACGATGGCGAAAAGACAACGTATATATCAAGGTTATAATAAGGCTACTCCGAATGAAAAGTCGAAGTTGTCTTTTTGGAGCTGTGATAAAATACGCTATTTTTAAAAGGGATTGTAAAGTTAATTTGGGTAATAATAATGCTAAAGGATCTGACACGGATACGTGTTGAACCTTTGCTTAGGTTCAAGTGTCCTCCGAATGCATATCTATATGCATATATTCTTCGTATGTATCGTGTGATTGGTTCATTCTCTTGATTGTTCCTTAGTTGAGATGTTTTCAAGAATTTTGAAGGGTTTAGACACAGGTTGTCATCGTCAATATCCGTATAATGAATTCGTCGTAAATCTTGAATGATACGAATATCTTTATGAGTTTTGTGAATGAAAGTGATGTTCTAGTATAGTTTGAATTTAATGTATGATTTTGAAGGATGTAGGAATTTAAGATTGATGGCACTTCTTAAATCTTGACTTGGATTTTGATCTGTCAAAATCAAAATATGTAATTGAATTGTTATGGAAAATGGTTGTCTTGAATTTTGTGAAATGATGTATATTTCTATGAAAGGAGAGAGTATAATTAACGATTGTCGAAACATCATTGAAAATGTACAGTGTAACATATTAATGTGAACTTAAGTATTTCTCGGGTATTACCTAACCGTTAAAATAAAATTTCACAAGTAATATTTTGTACAAAAGAATTTTTATTACAGTCTTTATGAAAATATATGTATGTATATTTTCTTCAAATGTAAAATGGATTTAATGAGTTAATATTATATTAATCTCATTTGGTTTACGGTTGGAACTAGAAATGAATAATCCCTAAAACTTTAGAGATTACATAATCGCCGCGGAATATTTCTTCAACGTAAATGAAATAATGAATTAATACTTCATCACTCATTATTGTTGGTATCCCTCAGTGCCTGCGGTGCGTATGATGTTGATGCTCGTAATGAGGCTTGCGATGTTGAGGCTTGTGATGTTGTTGGTAATGCTGCTGCTGGTGCTGGTAGTGGTTTGATGTGAGTATAGATGATGATAATTTGTTTTGTTTTGTATTGTGAAAGAAGATGTTTAAAGTTTCTTGAATAAAAAGTGAGGTCAAGAGCTTTATAAAGGGAATAAAATGATGTAGGATGCCCTTGCTAATGAAGTTTTGCTTCTCATGACAGTAAATTTTTTTTTTTTACTAAATAATTTACCATGCAAGATACGGAGTAAAGGTCGGATAGCCTCAATAATATTAGTAATATTATACTCGTTGCGGCATATCCTGGAAAGGAGAGAGAAAATGGTGTTACGAATGAGTTCACCGGTAAGTGCCTCATGTTCTTCACCTAGAGGGAAATGTGGTGGATGGAAGGGATCACCTTCTTCTTATCTCCAATGATTAAGTAGACTACCAACCCATCCCTAATTCATCTAAAATAGATGATGGCTAATTGGTTGATCCATTCCTGTCACACTGCTTTCGGAGCTCGAGTGAAATTCCATATCGGAATTCGAGGGACTTGAACTAGTGGAGAGTTCCATTTCGTACGATTGAATAAAGGATTTTCAATATGAAATGATTTTCGGCTATCGAATGGTATTCTAATTACATAGAATATCTATATATATATAGAGCAAAAGATTTCATAGATTACGGAGGAATTTACGGAATATGTTAGGCAAAGTTTACAGTAACAGATACGCTAAGATATGAATTAGCATATACGCTAAAATATGAACTTTGTCTATACACTATTTATGCAATCAATGCAGTAAGATATGTCTAGACTAAGAATGATAAGCATGTAATTTTCTAAGGGTGATAAGCAGATGATTTCCGACTAGAAATGATAAGCAAAACTTTTGACATGCAGTTAAGGTCGAAGCCCAGACTCACTAATGCATCTTAATAACTATCCGTTAGACACACTAATGCAAGACATGGTTCGCTAAGACCACCGCTTTGATACCAACTGAAACGACCCGTCCATATTACTATAAACGCAGTACGTTCTCATTGGTCCCATAGCGAGGTATTTGACCTCTATATGATACGTTTTAGAAAATATTGCATTCGTTTCATAAAAAGCACATCATTATTATACATAATACATGTTTTAAACAAGTGAACGATTATTTAAGAAATAATTCCCAAAATACATCGGTTTCCAAATACTACACACGTGACGTAACAGTCGAATATAATACATGACAAAGGTTTTATTGAATGCAACACTTTATTTAAATAAAAGTATGAGACTCCATGCACAGCTTGCTCAGATAATGCAACAGCGGAAGACTTTCTTAAGGACCTGAGAATAAACATGCGTAAACAGTCAACACAAAGGTTGGTGAGATATATAGGTTTATCATTGATATAAATATAGACCACGAGATTTCATAGTTATAAATATATGTACACTCGCAAGTGTATAAAAGTATTCTATAAGTTGTTGAGCGCTTCGGTAACCATACTTAACCATTAATGTGGCATATTCCCTTTATTAGGAAATTTCCCTACATTGTACCAAGTGTAGTAAAAATGAAGTACTATGCAACCGTTTACGATACTAGAGCGACTAGCCCAGTTGGGGTTGTCAAACCCGATAGATCTATCAATAGGATTCGCGTATACATGTTCTTACAACATGTAAATATTAGTTACCAAGCTATTAGGGAAGATATGCAAGGTGGTACAACTCAACGTAGAATATATTTCAAGTACTTGTGTCTATGGCGTAAAACATAAAATGCATGTATTCTCATCCCAACATATTTTTAGAGTTTAAAAATGGGACTATATACTCACATTAGTAAAAGTATATTAATAATAAGTTTTCAACTTATTAAAAATATGACCGACGTCCTTGGATTCACGAACCTATAACAATAATAACGATTCATATAATAATACGACATATGAATAAAATAAATAAAGTTCATAGAATACTTATATAATAATTTTTAACATTTTATGTTAGTAGTCCAAAATAGTCCGAAAATTCCAACAGACCAATAATTGGTATATATATATATATATATATATATATATATATATATATATATATATATATATATATATATATATATATATATATATAATCTTAGAATTACCCCCACGACATATTGTATACGTATTGTCTTTGCATCAACCCAGAGACGTATTGTATATGTATTGTCTTAGAATTAACTAAGACGTATTGTTTACGTATTTTCTTAGGATTTATCAAAACGTATTGTATACTTATTGTGTTAGGACGTACCAAGAATATTATTATACATATATACAATCCCAGAATTAACCAAGATTATAATATTTTGTTATACTACTGATAACATGTCCAAATATATATAGGAAATAGGAAAAGTTAACAAGGATATGGTTAATATAGTTTTTATAATATAAATTTCGTCCATACAACGTTAATTTTAGCAGATTTTGTTTTGCTCGCCAAATATTTATTACAACTCCGTTCGAAAAGTAAATTTTACAAAACCAATTCGAAAAGTTCATCCCAAGTAGTAATTTTTAGAGCTTTACCCTCTTTTTGTGTCGGTGGACAGATTTGGAAAAATCCCGGCATCCACCAATATATGATTTTTGATAAAAATACTTCCACTTTGTCTAAAATCATGAAAAAAATACTGGAAGTCTTATTTACATATATTAATATATTTCCAAAGTCTTAGCCTCGAACTCAAAGTCTAAGATAGGTTTATAATTCCCAACCCAAAACAACCTGCTTTTTACCGAATGGAGATTAAAGGATATATGTTAAGTTTCAAGGTGTTCTTCATATGTACAAGTTATAAGTTCTTATATTAACTTAATATAACATCATAATACATATAAATAAGTGTTATTAGAGTTAAGTTAGAAAGATTAGATTACTTTTTCAAACAAGCTTGGTGTTTACCAAAACAAGTTCTAGTTTTTACAAGTTTTATAAGTATAATAAGATAGCAACTATACAAGGAATTGAACAAGGATTTTGAGAAGTATTTTACCTTGATTATGAAGAGGAAAGTTGCTGAGATTAAAGTATGATATGATATCATTCAAGTGTATGTTTTTAGTTTAAGAAAATGTGGAGTAAAAATGAGTTAAAATGGTCCTTATTTATAAGCATATAATTTTGGCTTTTAGTGAAAATATCTAAGATAAGTTAAATTGTATTAAGTCATACATGACATATTAAATTGATTAGGTCATGGATGACATATTACACAAATAATTGCAGATTTCTATTAGTATATACCAATAGTAAATACTTCTAGAAGCTGTGTATAATACGGGTAAAAATACCGTATGAATGCGAGTAGAATTATTTGAGGAAATTGAACGAAAATACGAGTATAGCTATCCTTTATATGTATTGGTATATTATAAAGAGTATTCAATACTTGTAAGGATTTACACTCGTAATACATTATATGTAAATACATTTTAACATAAGTTAATTACGTCGTTTAAATAGTAATATATATATTGTTTGAAAACTCTTTAAATTAGTAGTATGAAAATATATATATATATATATATATATATATATATATATATATATATATATATATATATATATATATATAATACTTTGTTAATATACTTAATGAGATATTTAATTATCATATTTTCAAGTTAAATATATATAAATCCATATATATACACAATAATTAAATAATTAAACAATTAAATCAAGTTATGACGTTCGTGAATCGTCAGAATAAAAGGGTAAACAAAAGCTTGTGTAAAACTCTTTTCGGAGGTTTAAGATTTATTAAAATTCATTGCTTATCAAGTCGGAATTATATAAAGATTAAGTTTAAATTTGGTCGGAAATTTCCGGGTCGTCACATTAACTCTAATGTCGGTGGTTCTTCTATTGATGATTTATATCGATATCTGTCTTCCTCTTTTAACATTTGAATTTCTTCTGTTGTTGGTTCGTAATCATTAGGCATAAGTGTAGCTAACATTTCAACTTCATTAATTGGTTCAGTTCCTTCTCCTAAAGAACATTCTCCTGTTCCTTGTAATTCTGGAAATTCTTCTAGCAATTCTGCATGTGAACCTATAGTTTGAATATAATAACATGTATCATCTGCAGATTGCGATTGTTGCATGGCTCTATCAACAGAAAAGGTAATACTCTCGTCCTCTATACTTAGGGTCAGTTTCTTACCGAACACGTCTATTATTGCTTTAGCCGTGTTTAAGAATGGTCTTCCTAATATGAGAGGAACTCGAGAATCTTCTTCCATGTCCAGAATAACAACATCTACTGGAAATACTAAAGTACCAAATTTAATTAGCATGTTCTCCATTTTCCCTCTAGGATATTTTTCTGATCGATCTGCTAGTTGTATGCTTATTCGTTTTGGTTTCAATTCTTCGAGGTCTAGTTTAGCGTATAATGAATACGGCATTAAATTTATACTAGCACCTAAGTCTGCCAATGCTTCTATTGAACTAAGACTACCCAGAAAATATGGAATTGTGAAACTTCCTGGATCTGATAATTTTTCTGGTATCTTATTTAACAGCACTGCAGAACAATTAGCATTCATAGTAACAGCCGAAAGTTCTTCCATTTTCTTTCTATTTGTGATTAGATCTTTCAAGAATTTGGCATACCTAGGCATTCCTGAAATCACATCAATGAAAGGAAGATTGACATTTATTTGTTTAAACATATCCAAGAATTTGGATTGCTCGGCTTCAAGTCTTTCTTTTCTCATTTTACTCGGGTAAGGAAGTGGTGGTTGATACGGTTTAACATAAGGCTTAGTCTTAACTGTGTTATCTTCATTAACCTTTTTAACTACCGGTTCTGTTTCCTTATCTTGCTCAGGTTGTTGTTCTTGTGGAGTAAGAATAGAGTCATCAGAAATTACAGGTATTTCAGGTGGTTTAAGTGTAATACCACTTCTTGTGGTAATGGCTTTAGCTGTTTCATTCCGGGGGTTAGCATTTGTATCGCTAGGTAGACTTTCCGGTTTTCTTTCACCTATCACTTCTTGTTCCAGATTTTGAATAGAAGCTTGTTGATTTCTAAATGCTTGAGCATTTTGTTCATTGGTTTGTTTCTGAGATATGAAAAATTGAGTTTGAGATTCAACTAGCTTCGACATCATATCTTCTAAATTTGGCTTTTTATCATCGATTTGTGGTGGTTTATTTTGAAAAATAGGTCTTTGCTGATTGTAAGTATTGTTAGATACTTGTTGATTGCTAGGACCTTGTTGGTTGTTGTATGGAACATTTCAGTTATAATTCTGGTTTTGATTGTAGATTGGTCTTGGCGGTGGATAATTATTCTGATAATTATTTCCAGGCCTTTGGTTCATGTATGAAACATTCTCTCTTTGTTCTATTGTTTGTTCAATACTGAGACAATCTTTTGTCAAGTGTGATCCTCCACACTGCTCATAACTAATTCGTATTGAGTGAATATCTTTAGTCATCTTTTCCATTTGTCTCTCGACAGCATCTATCTTTGCGGAAATGGAATCAAAGTCATGGCTAGAATCGGCTCTAGCCTCTTTAGATGATCTAACGATATTTTTTTCTTGATGCCACTCATGTGAGTGGGAAGCAGTGTTATCAATAATTTTGTAAGCTTCAGTTGCGGTTTTCTTCATAATGGAACCACCAGCTTCTATATCGATGTCTTTTCTTGTAGTGATGTCATATCTTTGGTAGAATATTTGTACTATTTGATAAGTGTTTAAACCATATTGCGGACATCCTCTCAATAACTTTCCAAATCTTGTCCATGCCTCACACAGAGTTTCATTTGGCTTTTGCGTGAACGTAACTATTTCTCCTTGAAGTCTCACGGCTTTAGATGCCGGAAAGAATTGTTTAAGAAAATTTTCAACTAAAACATCCCATGTATCAATCGCCCCTTCAGGTAACGATTCTAACCAATCTTTGGCTTCTCCCTTTAAAGTCCAGGGAAATAACATGAGATAGATCTGTTCATCCTCCACTTCTCGGATTTTAAATAGTGTACAGATCCTATTAAAGGTATGAAGATGTTCGTTTGGATCTTCCTTCGGCGCACCACTAAATTGGCATTGATTAGTTACCATGTGTAGGATTTGTCCTTTGATTTCATAATCTGGTGCATTAATGTCTGGTTGAGTAATTGCATGACCTTGGCCAGTGCGTTTAGCCCTCATTCGGTCTTACATACTTAGAGGTTCCAAATTCTCCATGATTAAATTGGTTGAATCTGAATCACTAGAGGATTTTGATTTAATAGTTTCTTCCTCGACAATCTCTGGATGAGTGATTTGTGGTTCAGGAGGAATGATTAGTGGTTCAGGATCTCTGAATTGTCCCTGAATATCCTCCGGATTCTCAATTGTGAGGTCGGGTTCAAAAAATGGATTATCGGAAATTTGAAATGGAGTATTTGGTCGAATGGATGACGATTCTAAAGAAAAATCAACGACGACAATATTGGCTAGATGTCTTGATCGAGTTACAGGTGGTGAACGTATGAAAGGTGGTAAACGTTTTGCTCGATGCATTCACTGAATATCCTATTAGTTATAAAAGATAAAAATCATATAGACTATCAAATTAATAGACTTTTCTGATTTTGCCCACGTTTTGAATAGCCAATAGATGCACCAGGTAGCCAGGACCCTTTAAATCGGAAGCCCACAACTCGCCACTAACAAATCCAACTATTACTACGAAGCAGAAAATTTTGGATGTCTATCAATTTAACCACTTAAAATAATTTTTCGTCGAAGTTTAAAGAAAATAATGAAAATTCTATGTCCTAAAAACTAGAGCGGCGAGAAATAAAAAGGGAAAAGAAGCACGTCGAAAAACGTCGAAAAATAAAAGGCTGAAAAATAAAAATAAGAAAGTAGCGCATCGAAACTTAAAATTCTAAAAACTAAAAATTAAAAGTTGCGTCTAAAGGTATTAAAGCTTAGAGAAATTCTATATTCGCAATAACTTAAAAAGGTACTAAAATATATTAAAACTAAAGCGATAAATAACGTCGTAAAATTCTAAAGTGTCTAAATCTTAATCTAAAGAATAAGCACTTAAGAGATTTTACGGCAAATCATAGAAATCTAAAAATAAAAATAACTACGGCAAAATACTAAGTTACGAACTAATTACAAACGAAAAATATACAAATATTACAAAAGATACGAAATATAAAAATAAAACTTAAAGTTATAAAAATATAATTTTTATAAAAATATTATTTTTATATTTTTATTTGAAAAGTATTAACTTTATAAAGTATTAAAACTAATTAAAACTTAAAAATACAACATTAATTATAAACTAAACTTAAAAACTAATTATTAATTAAAAACCCTAATTAGGTTTAATAAAAATAATTAAATTTAAATTAAACCCTAATTTGTGCAGATTAAGGATCAGACCAGTCGGTGCAGGCTACGCGATCGCGTAGTTTTTTGCTTTGTTTTCTCCGAGATCACGGAGATGTGCAGGTTCTGAATCTGATGTAGGCTGAATTTCGTGCAGGATTTTTTTATTTTTATTTTATTATTTTTTACTCTTAAATTTATATAAGTAATATTTATAATAAATTTTTTTTAAAAAAAAAACTAAAGACAAATACTTTTATACTTTATAAAATATATTTTTTATACACTTAAATAGATTATTATTATTATATATATTTTTTTATATTTGTATTCTTATATTTAAAACTTATGTAAATATATATTTTACAAAAATAGCGTAAAAACTAAAATATATATATATATATATATATATATATATATATATATATATATATATATATATATATATATATATATATATATATATATATATATATATATATATATATATATATATATATATATATTTATATATTATATAGCATTTCGCTTTCGGCGTTTAAGAGTCCCCGGTAGCGGCGCCAAAAATACTTGATGTTCGTAGAGGTGTATATGAAATAGTTATATTTTTATTGCGAAATACTATTAAATACGATAAAATTTTACACAAGTTATTTATTTATTTATAGAGTGGATATACCTAAACCTTGCTACAACACTTATAGGCAGTGTACCTAATCGTACAGTAGTGTAGTTTTTAGTAAGTCCGGTTCGTCCACAGGGAACTAGTCAAGTTTAACGCTATATTTTTAAAAACTATATTTGTATAAATATATATATATATATATATATATATATATATATATATATATATATATATATATATATATATATATATATATATATATATAAGTAGTATTATTATTATTATTATAAATGGGGGTTTTTACCGTTTAATGACCGGTTTGTCGATTTTATGTCTTAAGTCGCAGTTAAAACCTAATGTAAAATATTAAAAATAAATATAACTTAATTTAAAGCGTAAAGTAAATGACAATAATTAAAGTGCGATAAATAAAATGACAATAAATTAAAAGTGCGATAATTAAAAAGTACGATAATTAAAAGTGTGATAAATAAAATGACAGTAAATAAAAGTGCGATGAAATATGAAATAACGGAATTATGCTTATTTAAACTTCCGTAATCATGATGTTTGACGTGTTGATTTTAATTTATTAACATGGGTTAATTGTCCTTTGTCTTGGATTATTCAATATGTCCATACGGTTTTTGTCCATAATAGTCCATCAGTCATAAATATAAAGTGCGAGTGTCCTCGTCAAATTATCCTTATACCCGAAGTCAAATATTCCAACTAATTGGGGACTTAAACTATAATAAGGTTTTAATACTTTATTATCAATTACACCAAGTGTCATTGCATGTAATCCACCCCTATTTTAATGAGTCCATTGACTATTAATCCATTCTCGTGTCCGATCAAATGAACGATTATTAGTACTTATAAATATCGCACCCATTGTGTCCGATCGAGTGTATGTGGTTATTTATAATTACATCCAATTGTAAATCTTTATATTAAATTAACGAACTATCATTCAATTAAACAAATATAAAGCTAATTAATAGCCCATAGTCTAATTTCCACAAGTGTCGGTCTTTTGTCCAAACCCCAATTATGGTACAAAGCCCAATTACCCAATCTTAATATTTAGCCCAACATCACGATTACTTTGGTTTAAATAAGCATAATAATAACTTAGCTACTAGACATTAATTTAAAAAGGTTGAACATAACTTACAATGATTAATAATAGTGTAGCGTTACACGGACAGAATTTTAACTTAGAAACTTTAAATATTCGCTAACATAACCTTATTATTATTAAACTTAAATTAAAATTATAATTATAATTATATATATATATATTTTTACGTAAGAGGAAAGAAAGAAAAAGGGGTAAAGGATTCGGCAGAATGCTCGAGCTTTTATAGGCCAATTGTGTCCTAGTTTACTCCGCGATCTCGAAGCTTTTCTCCTTTATATCTCCGCGATCGCGGAGCTCTTGTATCCAGCTCATCCAGGTAATTTCAACGTGGGCTGCTTAATATTTTATAATATAATATATATATATATATATATATATATATATATATATATATATATATATATAATTATATATTATATTATATTCTTGTGCATAGTTGACTTGTAATTTTTTGACCGTTGCGTCGCACTTTAATAGTTGGTTCATGTCTCGGTTTCAGATTTTCAAACGCCTTTTCGTATAATTTAATATCTTGTACTTTGCGTTTTGCGTTTTGTATTCTTGTAACTTTTAGACGTTTCTCATCAATAACTTGAACCACCTTGATTGTACTTTGTACTTTTTAGCTTTTTGGTCGTTTGCGTCTTCAAATCGTCGAATCTGTCTTTTGTCTTCACCTTTTATTAATTAAAAATATATCACTTGTAAATAGAACAATTGCAACTAAAATCTTGTCTTTCTTGAGGGATAATGCTATCAAATATATGTTCGTTTTTAGCATTATCATCCATTCAGTCGCCTCAGTCGCCGTTCCGACTCACGTTGCTCCCACCACGCCGCCTGTACTTGCTGTTTCGCCAGCCCCGGTCATGAAGACGGTCCCTGTTCGTGAGCTACCTGAGGGATGCCACTTAGTAACAGTACCTATCTCAGTAGAGCCACTCACGGCCCAGATTTTTGAGATTACCGGTAACATTCCCGATGAGGAGCTATTTCCAAGCCTATCACACCTGGAGTTTCCATCAGACCTCTGTCTAGACACGCTTTTGAGTCCTGAGTTGGATATAGGACAGCCGCTTGAGTATTTGCCGAGACTTAAGGATGACGATGATCCCTTCGGGCTTAATGGATACTTCGCAGACACCGCTCAACACATTGGCCAAGATAGTATTTCGTAGACTACTTTATTTTATTTTATTTTCAGTTTTTAAAAGCATTGTATAAAAATTATATATCTAGTGGAAATGCTACTCTCTTCTGTTCTTCAAGCAGAATTTTATCAAAGAGACTGGTCTTTTCCAGCACTAGGAGAACCTGACCGTAGGAAAGCACGGCACTAGAAGAGCAATCTAACTGTAGGGAAGTAATCTTTCCTCAAATCTCTTTCAATAATCACACACTAAAATCTCTAAATGTGGGGTCATCCCCGCACCAAGCTCAGAGATTCTAGAAGTACTGTCCTTAATTTATTAAATATTAAAATATTCTATTTCAAAGAACATTAGGGACAATGTTCTTCTAAGTGTGGGGTATTGGGTAAAGGTTTACGGACAAGTAAACAAGTAACCGTAAAAACACCAAAGTTTTGAAAAATTCTTTTGTCCAAAAGTGACTAGCAAGGAATATTTAGGTAATTTCGAAAAATTTTTACCTCGTTTTACCCAAAAGATTCTATAAAATTGCTAGAAATCAGTTTTCGGATCATTTACTAGAACGGAACGATTAAGCTAAAACTCATGATTTACGTCAAAAGTTTTCTATAGATAAAATATGTTAAAGGCTATGCATGACCAAGCACGACCCCTACTCCCAAAATTGAGGACTCTTGGACCCAAAGTATCTGTATGACCCATCAAATCTACAGTACTTTATCAATTCAATTGATGAGCGTGCCGGTGTACGGTTCAAGTTAGAACTTGATTTTGACATACGTTTCAAATCTAATGGTTAGTAAGCGCCATACGTGGTGCAGGTGCGATACTCCTTCCGAAATCATTCTGAATAGAAAAGACAATAGGCCATCCGTTTCCGTTTCCACTCCATGCAATTTAAACCCGACCAACTCACACAAAGAGTTGATGAACCAGAAATATTCACCCCAAATTCACTCCCAAAATACACTACACATTCACCATCATTTCCTTTCCGCTTATCAAAAGATCCAGAGATTGATGAAGAGATAGATCGGTCAATTTCGCTTCAAAAGCACTTGTTAAAAGATTCCGAACCCCCGACTATTTTTGATATGTTAAAGACCTATTTTCGGTGAATTATCACTTCCTCTCTGGGCATCAGGAACAAAGAATAAAAGTTATGAAGAAAGGGTATGCCAAAAAAAAAAAGAGCAAAGTCTCTAAATAAAGCCAAGAAAAACCCGAGAAGTTGCACAAAGAAGAAGAACCGGAAGAGCCGAGAAAATTCTAGACAAAGTCTTAGCAAAATCCGCATCTTCCGAAGAAAATTTTTACAGAATTTAAGTCGTTCTCTATCCAAAAAGGATACTCTGAAGAATCGAAATCTATCAATTCTCTCTAAAAATCAAAAGATCTAGACACCTTTCTCTCTTTTCATAAATTCCTCAACCAACCCTATAACCCGTCTTCCTCTTGAAAGAATTCCTAGGAAAAAGACCAGTGTCGTCCTTACTTAACCGATGGAGATATCGATGTTTTACCAAGCCTATGATGAGAGCTGTTACACGACTGACTTCTGCGCGACAATACAACTAGATTAGGGCACCCTAAACACCTGAGTGATATGAGTGATCCGTTAGTAAAAAGCCTGGTCATGTATACTCTACATCTGAGAGTTGGAAAGTACGTCTTTTTCACTATGGACGCAATTGAAATCTAGCGACCAAAACCATCGAAGTTCAAAACTTTCTCTAATACTTTCAAAAGATGTGACGACTTCTGATGAAGGCATAATAAAAGATTCAAGTGTGGGCGAGGGAGAGTCTATTAAAAAGATCCTTATATTCCCGCTTTTTGCTTGAGGACAAGCAAAGCTAAGTGTGGGGTATTTGATATCGGCTAAAAAGTCACGTTTTTACCCCCGATATTGGGCCCTAAAATCCATAAAGTTCCAAACTTTATCACAAAAATAATCTCTTTGTGGGTTGATTTTGTAAAATAAGTAATTACGAAGGCGATGCAAAAGAATCAAGTAAAAAGGAACTAAAACGAAGAATCTAGAGTGAAAACAGTGAAAGACAAGAAATCAAGTTACGATCCAGTGAAACTAGCTGACAAGGCAAACCAAACGGGCTGCCAAACGGATTGCCTGACTTGCAAACAGCCTGCCACAAGCCCAGATCAAACGGCCACATTAAACGGCCTGGCCTGGCAAACGGCCCCTGCAAACGGCTTGCCAAATGGCCTGCCATCCGTTTGCAGGAAAAACTCAAGTCTATTTAAAGGGCTGTCTCCATCCATTTCAACACACACTTAAATTACAATTCATTTTATATTTTCAAGTTTTAGTTAGTTTTAAGTAGTAGTTAGCTTAGCTTTTATTTTCCGGAGGATATCCCGGCGAGTCCCTACTATCTCGGGTAGATTTCTTCAGCTTTTTCAGGTTTTTATCCGAAACGTTTGTCTTTTGTATTAAACATGTATTCTCATATAATGCGTTCTGATATTACCATGTTAGCTTAATTAATCTGTATGTTGCCATGATAGAAGTTTGGGTTAGCGTAGTTATGTTTAATTAGTAAGGTTACTGTCATTATGCTGAACCTGTTAGTTTGATAGATTTGTATGCTAGCATCTTGAGGATTGACCAACCTAGGTTGTGATCAGGACTTGTCCACCTATATGAACTTAGCTACTTCATAGGATTAAGACCCCTGGTTATATTGTATCTGAAGATTCTATGAACTCGGTATGGCCGGAGTTCCCGAGAGGCATCTAATGCGCTTTTAGGACACGGAACTTAGGAATTGAGACATGAATGACCTAGTATGCCTATTGACTGTTCCAAGGAGACCTCTTAAGAGCTGTTAAGATCTAGCTAGTGTCTTAACTATATGACCTAAACCTATTGCATGTTCTTGTTTGATTGTTGACCTAGGATTAAGTCTCATCAACTGTTTAGGTATCTGCTAGGTTTCTATCTGCTTTACTTTCAGTATATCAACTATAATGCTATATAATGTTTGATTTGGTTTGATCTCATTAGTATGATGAAATGATTTTTAGTTTTCATTTAGGGTTTTGTCAACTTAACCCGACGGACTCCTTCCGTTTGTGATCAGTGTTCAATCAACACGGCACGTTGTTATTCTGTTAACTAAACTGATAATGAGGGTTAGGATTAGACCTCAACTCACAAATTAACATAATACTTTACTAAGGATAACCTTGGAGGTATAGTTACATTTCAATTATACAACCAAGTGACATACTTTTCACTACTCAAAGAGAACTCTGAGAGTCTAGAGATAAGTAGGTCTGTGTAATTGGCTCATCCAACCAGATCTACACCATTCCATTCATAGCCTTAATATCAACATAATTACCTTTCCCTAGCCCAAACTAATATCTTGGTCAACATTTCCTTAATCTGCATACTCCGGACATCCTTCCACTTTATTTACTTTTCTGCAATTAGGGCCTTTAGCTTAAACCAACTACTATCCTTTTATCCAGGTAATTTAAATAAAAGACAATTATCCACTTGATCTTCAATTCATTAAACCATTCAAAAACACGACCCTAGGTTAACTTACAACTTCTACATTAGAAAGTTAAAAGTAAATTTAGGCCCCGCAGAATATAAATAAAATAAACCCATGTTTGCCATTCTAATCAACTGATTCTGACATCTTGCAGCCTAACGACACCGCATCAATAAAACCGTCCGTTTCGGCCATATCAAGAATTAAGAGCATTGAAGCTAAAACGAAGATTCTAGAGCAAAAACAGTGAAAAACAAGTGACAATCAAGGAAATCAAGTTACGATCCCGAAAAAACAGCAGACCAAAAAGGGCCATACGGCCTGCCATTCGGCTTGCCATGTATGGGTACGGCCTGCCATGCATCCAGGCACAAAAAACAGGCTGCCATGCCATACAGGCATGCCATACGGCATGCCAGCCGTATGCAGGCAGAATCCACTTCTATTTAAAGGCCATTTATCATCTATTTTTACACACACTTCAATTCACTTCTCTCTCTCTCTCTCTTTCTACAATACTAGTCATACTTTCAAGGTCTTCGACTCCTTGCAGGAAACCTAGTACCCGGATAAAAATGCCGAAGATTATATTAGGATCGGTCTGGAGTTTGAAGTTGTCACTTTTGTATTCGGAACTCGTTTAATCTACTGGTACTTCTATCCTTTGTCTTTATATAATGTCTTTCATTATTATGATTTGTGATATTGTTACCATGATTAGCGAGTAGTTATCTTTAGTGTATTCTATGATGTAGTCAGTTATAATGCCTAAATAATATTATGGTTTGTGTATGTTGTTGAGATGCTTTCTGATTATGCTTTAAACTCAATCACTTTTCTAACTAACAGAACGTAGTTATCGACTCTGTTATTGGGAAGTTGTGAACCCTGATTCAGAGTACACTACATGTGTCACCTCTTGGTAAAAGAAGTCTATCGAATACAACGTGAGTTTGACTGATTAACACCGGTTGTAGTAAGTCCACCGAGCCTTGAATTCTGATTGAAACATCTACCTAGGCCCATAGTACATTGTCGGTCCTAGACCATGCTAGTATAGTCACCAAGCATATAAACTTCGTACGTGCACGCCGACGCACAACGGTTGTTGTAAGCTGTACCACTGCTAAGTAAGGCCATGGAATCAGGTCAGTGCTGATTAGTACACTTCACCATAATTCGATCTTAAGCATTGCACCCTGGTTGAGGGATTCTTAGTTAATTAAGGAACTGTTTGTTTAAACACATAAAGGATTGGACCATTAGGATAACTGAACGTGTTCATGGAAGTCAAACCGACTTGGCCATGGTGTTCTTTATAGTTAAACTCTTTTTAAGGGACTAACTATCTTTTTAAACCCAATCATTAACGAAAGCATTGAAACACATCACGTCTCTCGGATTTGGCATACTTTGTATTCTATTATGCTTAAGAAAGTTTAGACCTTTGTGGAATGTTAATACATCACCCAACCGAGTCGCTCAATTGGATGAGCCATCTGAACGTGTATGCCTGTAGTCAGACTGCACGGGCGTCGGGGGTAAGAGACGTTACTGTGTATTCAGAATCTTCAAGCCTAACGCATTACCCGGTGACATGTCTTATGACAGGGGCGTTAGGACTAGTGTAATGAATACAAGGTCACTACCTATTTATGAGCCAGCATTCCATAATCTCGGCAAAGTAACTTAGAAAACCATAGTATGCACTTGCTTTAACCTTATCTGAATTACAAATTTTATCGCATTTACTTTATTTTATCTTATGAACTAGAAAACCCAATATTAGGTAACAAACCACTACTCCTTCACTTAAGGATTATATTAAGCTTTAGTTATAGGTTCGATTCTACTAATATCTTAAAAATTCGACCCTGGGTCATACTTCCCTTATTCACCATAATAAGGAGTAGTATGATTTAGGCCCCGCTATATATAAATTTATAACTATTGCTCCCACCTCTCGATAGATGATTCTGACGCCTTACGTCCTAACGACACCGCATAAATAAAATCGTCTGTTTCGGTCATATCAGAATCAATGACAAAAGTCTCAAGAGAAGTTGCTTTCCTCATTTGCAAGCTCATGCAATGAATGCATCCAAAGTATAAGATGAATGTCAAGGACTTCCAGGTGTATTAAGCATCTTTTGAAGGTTCTATATTGGGTAAAAAAAGCCAAAAATTCAAAGAAAAAGGAGCTCCAACGGATATATTAAAAAGCTGTCCAGAGGCTGCGGGGTCTAGGTCATGGTCGACCGCGGTCCAGACCGCAGATGTGCCAGTCAAGTTTTTTCTTGGACTAAAAATACACTACTTAGCCAAACTTGAAGATCACCCCTTTCCAGCATTCTTTCAAAGTCATATCAACTGATATCCCAAGCCTCAAGCACATATTAATTGAGAGATTATAAGAGAGAAACCGAGATTCTACTTACAAAAAAGTATAATTACATTGTAAACTTAGAACTGTTGTGATTTACTACATTATTACATATATTTTTTATGTTATGTGTGTACTAACTTGACTTGTTTTATGTGAGCTTAGGTGTCTGCTTGTCATCCCATCATTATTAGCGACTCCGAGTCCGAGGCTGAAGATACTGTTCAGTCACCCAAGAACCAGGTATCTGACTCTGAGGTTGAAGTTGAGTCCGTGCATACGGAGGAGACTGAGCCTTCCGAGGCAGGTACAAATGCTGCTGAAGATGATCATGAGGAAGAACCTAAAGAGGATCCTGAAGAAGAAGAGCCCGAGGAAGATTCGAAACCTGAACAGCCTATCCCGTTGCAGCGTAGCACTTTGGGTAAAAGGCCCAACTCACTTGAACCCCTTCATATCCCCCGTGAGGTGGTAGGTGGGTGGAGAAGGGATAAACCTCGTAGGAGGTTGTTTGAGTCGAGTAGCAATCTTGTTGCTCCTAGGGTTTCTCTTCATGACTCTAGTCGTCCATCTACTAGTTCTTCGCCTAGTACTCCTGCTGCCGCTATTACTGAAGCGGTCACTTTAAGGAGTATGAAAGAGAGGATTAGGTTGATGGAGGACGCTGTTAGTCATCTGCTTGATCATTAAAACCCTATCATATACTCATCCGCATCTTGTAACAAGAATTGTCATCCCAATTACCCGGAATCAGCAATCAGTATTTTGAATCTCGCAGCATTTCTACGCAAACAGTTATATATACACATAAAAATGTATATCTCCTAGACTTACATAATTCGAATGTGAAGTTTCTGAAAAACACCCCAAACTACGAAACTAGTTCTCCGAATTTTAAAAAATGCTGATGAAGCAGCAAAAACTGTAAATGACCTTAACAGTCAAAAGTTTGATGATAAAGAATAAGTGTTGGCAAAGCTCAGAAAAAAAAGAGAAGGTTTGGAACTGAAAAACGGATTGAGAAAAACCATGAAGGAGGCTGTGGACAAATCACAAAGACTAAACCTACCTTCAAAGAATCCAAATGATTCAGTGTCTGCTGAAGTTATTATCAAATACCTTGCTCCTGACTCTAAACCTTTACAGACAAATCTTCATCATAATCCATCGATGTTAGAAATTCTAAAATATTATCGTATCTTTCATTATAAATATCCTCGATATTTCTGAAGATATTTTCATAACTATTCTTATCTGAAATAATTTATCTCTTCGTGTTATCTGCGTTACTTCATAAAAGAAACTGTGTTAGTTTCTAAATTCTGAAACAAATTCGAATATGAATGTTTTTGAAGAAGTGTTGGGAACTGAAGCATGAGTTAGTATAATATAATGACACTTGATCAACGTGATTATATTACAGTAAGTCATGCTGAGTTTCTAATGGAACGTGATAAAGGTTCACAGATCACACCCTCATCATGAACCATGTTACATAACTCTTTCATTCTATTTAACCTCTAAACATATCAAGAAAATATTTTTCTTGATGATTCGGTCTTTTCCAGATATTCTGGTAATTTGACAAATCAAATCGTGCTATTACCTTTCCTTTCTGCTTTGTATATTATGATCATTCGAAACTCCATACCTACAAATTCTGAACCATTATCCGCTTGACTTAAGGTCGGGAAGAGAAAACGAAAGCATGAAGCTCCGAAATATAATGGAGAATATAAAGCCCGATAACAACACATAAATTACAAACCGTGCATATAAATATGTATTGCAACGTAAAGGCACGGGAGAATTAAAAACACTATAACCCCAAGGTAATAGTAAAAGTAAATAAATTCCTCCGGTGGTAGATGAAAAAGAAGAATGGCAGATATGAAAGTTAGGAGTATATCAAGAATCAGAACTGGATGAAGCAATTTCATAATCTTTTAAAAGTTTGAATTGAGGAAGAAGATGTAGGAGTGATGAAAATAATGAAACGGGAGAGGTCAATTTATAGCAAAATATCAAACATAGCAATCGAGGCAGATTACGCATTTAATCAAAGGAAATCTTAATTTCCTTAAATTTCGAAGAATCAAATCTTATTTAGATTATGAAGATTTTCTATTCCTTAAATTCTGGAAATCAATCGTTACTACGTCAAAAGTTAAGACGAATCTTTATTCTTCATTTCACTCTTTTACGATAACTTCTCTCATACGCTTCGAATAATCAGATTGTTTTATCCATATTATTCAACGGTGATAAAACTCTATTTATCAACTCATATTCGTCATTTGAAAACATTTTTATTGTTAGCCATGATAACCTCACTCAAATTTCGGGACGAAATTTCTTTAATGGGTAGGTACTGTGACGACCCGAAAAATTTCGACTTAATTTGAACCAAATTCTCGATATGGTTTATTATTTCTGACACGATAAGCAAAGTCTATGAAGTTGAATCTCAAAATTCTAAACTATTCAATTACCCTTCGTTTGTTCTCGACGATTCGCGAACAATTATGTAAATAGATACATATATATACTATAACTTGAAAGCGTAACAAGGTATTAATTGTATAATACCGTACATTAAACTTATTGGTTTAAATATCTATTCGAATATTTATGATAAGTTGGAATATTAATTGTATGAATAACTTATGACGTGTATTAAAACGTGTTTATGAATATTGAATATATATTAACTTGGTTATAAAACGTTTGATAATACTATTATATTAGTAAATAACGAGAAGATGATTTATAGAAGTAAATGACCAAAACACTCAAATATATAAGTTATATTTCGAGTGGTATAGTTTATAGATAATTTAAGTCTATTTACTAATAATGGTACACGTCATGAAACGTAAGGTATCAGTTTTCTAAGCGTAGGAAAATGCGTTCGAGAAACCGGAACTGGCACATAGGTCGAGCGTCAACGTACAATTCATCGGTGTTAAAATTACAAATCAACTATGCACGAGAATATAATATAATATTTTATTAATTCTAAAGATTAAATATATTATATATTAAATAATATATATATATACATATATATATAATATAATATAGTATTTTATTAATTCTAAAGATAAAATATATTATATATTAAATAATATATATATATATATATACATATATATACATATATATATATATATATATATATATATATATATATATATATATATATATATATATATATATATATATATATATATATGTATATATATATGTATATATATATATATATATGCAATCAATTGTGTCGGCTGTAAAGTAATCCCATGCGATCGCATGGAAATTACACTGCAGAGCCATGCGATCGCATGGCAGCTGGGGACTGAAATGTTCTATAAATTCGACGAGTTCGGGTTATTCTTCACACACACATATTCAATCTCTCTCGATCTTCTCTTTATATTTATATTCATTTATTATTATTATTATTATTATTATTATTATTATTATTATTATTATTATTATTATTATTATTATTATTATTATTATTATTATTATTATTAAGATTAATATTATTAATAATCTTATTATTATTAGTAGTATTAGTATTATTATTATTTATACATAAAATACTACGACGAGGTTCTGCTCGCATGTTTTCAAAATGGGTTTTGCGAGCGGGATAGAGCTAAGAAAAATATGGGTTATAGCTATGGATGTTATGGGTATGGTTCAAGGGTTTTGCTCGTGAGTCAAACTAGTGTTTATCATTTTCGTTGCGTCTACGTACTTTTCTGCAAAATTGAATCACAATATTGATACGTAAGCATTTACATCTTATATTTTATATATTAATAGTGTATCCATGTCTAGTGCTCGAGTATATATGTTTATGCATGCTTGTATGCTTTAATTTTGTCATTAGATAGTTTATGATGAATCACGAATTTGATACATATGTTATTGATAAAAGGTATATGTTATGCATGTCGTTGGAAAGCTGTCGAAAAATTAATAACTTTTCATTTAGAAATCGTGTGTTTTCGAAGAACGGATTAAAAGATATGGTCAACTGAATTATGGTTAACGTTAATTGAAATTGTGTTTGAAACTGTAAATTAATATTTAAACAACTTGTCTATGAAATTGATAAATTGGATTTTTAGATATTACTAATCGAGTAAATAAATTTCTATATAAAGCACGTTTTGTTTTGTTGATCAATTGTCAAAGTTGACTGTCTTACCATGTTTTAAAGCTTTATAAACACTATAATCTGATTTTACAAGTATTGGGAAACTATATGAAATGTTAAAATATACTCAATTGCCATGATCATTGAAATATAATATAACTCCTGCAATAAATAATGTTTTGCATTTGATAAACTATAATTCGTTCAACTATCAAGACTTATACTATGTTAATATAATAAACATGTATAGATTTAAAGATCATACTAGGTCAGGTTGACTTTTTGAGATGACTTTTGATAACTTTTGTATGTCGGTCTCGAGCATTAGGATTGTGATACACTATGACCTGAAGTAGCTTGTTAGACATTTATTGACCAACGTATGTTCTCTAGGATGAGATCTACGGTTATTTGGTATTCCGAGTTTCAGTCACATTCCGGTGAATTACTTTATGTGCTGCTAAGGTGAGTTTCATTTGCTCCCTTTTTAATTGCTTTTGCAATCTATATTTTGGGCTGAAAATACATGCACTTTATTTTAAATGTAATGGATACAAGTACATACTAAATTTTACACTGAGTTTGAACCGAAAATCCCTTAGCTTTGGTAACTAGTAACTGCCGGTTATAAGAACTGGTGGGCGCGAGTAGTTATATATGGATCCATAGGGCTTGACATCCTCGTCTGTTCCAGGTATAGAAACCCTAGCCTGAACTATAAAACATACGTATGCTATTTGAGTTTAGTACACGTTGGTTTGCGTGTATTGTACATGTTGGTTGCATGTATGTTAAAATAGGGGTACTTATTATATATACGTTAAGTTTAGTTACCAGGGTGCTCAATTTTGCAGAATATTTTGATAAACGTTTCGGATGAAACAACTAAAATCTTGTGATCCACCTTTATATACAGATTATGCGATACATTAAAACAATGAACTCACCAACCTTTGTGTTGACACTTGTAAGCATGTTTATTCTCAGGTTCCTAGAAGTCTTCTGCTATTTGCATATATGTTATACAAGCTATGTGCATGGAGTCATACATGCTTTATTCGAGAAAACGTTGCATTCACAAAACCATCACCATGTATCTTATTCTGACTGCATTGTCAACGGAAGTATTATTGTAAACCATTATTTACGGTGATTGTCTATATATAGAAATCATCAGATGTCGAAAACCTTGGATTTAAATATTCTTTTATGGTATACCTTTTCAAAAGAATTCAATGTTTATATAACGTATCATATTGAGACCAAATACTTCGCAATAAAATCGATGAATGACGTATTCGTCCATATGGATTTGGATCGATCGTTACGGTTGGTATCAGAGCGTTGGTCTTAGCGAACCAGCTCTTGCATTAGTGTGTCTAACTGATAGTTGTTAGAATACATTAGTAAGTCTGGACTTCGACCGTGTCTGCATATCAAAAGTTTTGCTTATCATTTCTTGTCGGAAATTACCTTCTTATCATTCTTAGTCTAGACATGTTTTACTGCATTGATTGTATGAATAGTGTATAGACAAAATTCATATCTTAGCATATATGTTACTGTAAACTTTTCCTGATAGCTTTCGAAAGTTCCTCCGTAATTTGCGGATCCCTTGTACTATATATAGGTATTCTATGTAATTAGAATATCATCCGATATCCAAAAATCATTTCATATCAAAAATCCTTTATCTAACCGTGTAAGATGAATTCCGCATCTAGTTCGAATTCCTCAGATTTCGATAGCTATTCCGATATGGAATTCTACCTAAGCTCCGAAAGCAGCGTAACCGGAATGGATCAACCAATTAGCCATCATCTATTCTGGATGAATTGGGGATGGGTTCGTAATCTACTTAATCATTGGAGACAAGAAGAAGGTGATCCCTTCCATCCACTACATTCCCCTCTTGGCGAAGAACCCGAAGCACTTACCGGCGAACCAGTCCGAAACACCATTTTCACCCTCATTTCCAGAATAGCTCGCAACGATTACATAATATCTACTATTCTGAATCTTATTCATCCCCTTGTCTGAACCGCCAATCATCTCGGTGTAATTGAAGAAGTCAACGAGCTTCGCGCTCGAGTAGTGACTTTGGAGAACATGATGCGCAACTTGCAGGCATCACAGGCACCACCAGCATCAGCGGCAACAGTACCACCAACAACAAGACCAACAGTACCATTACCACCACCAACAACCGCATCTACATCACATGCCTCAACATCACGATCTGTACCTCGAACATCAACATCATACGCACCATAGGTACCAAGGAGTACCAACAACAATAAACGATGAAGTATTGATTCATAACTTCATCGGAAAAATATTCTACGGCGATTATGTAATCTCTAAAATTTTAGAGATTATTTATCCCAGTTCTAACCGTAAATCAGATAAATAGAGATGATAGAAGGAAGAATAGAAACCCTGACAGGAATGGTGCATGAATTACAAGCTAGACTTGTTATACAAGCACCACCAGTAGTTACCGTCAACATCACCAGCAACACCTGCAGCACCACGAGTGAAATGTCCCGTTCTTATTGATTAAAAACGTTCCATATTAATTGATTTCGTTGCGAGGTTTTGACCTCTATATGAGACGTTTTTCAAAGACTGCATTCATTTTAAAACAAACCATAACCTTTATTTCATCAATAAAGGTTTAAAAAGCTTTACGTAGATTATCAAATAATGATAATCTAAAATATCCTGTTTGTACACGACCATTACATAATGGTTTACAATACAAATATGTTACAACAAAATAAGTTTCTTGAATGCAGTTTTTACACAATATCATACAAGCATGGACTCCAAATCTCGTCCTTATTTAAGTATGCGACAGCGGAAGCTCTTAATAATCACCTGAGAATAAACATGCTTAAAACGTCAACAAAAATGTTGGTGAGTTATAGGTTTAACCTATATATATCAAATCATAATAATAGACCACAAGATTTCATATTTCAATACACATCCCATACATAGAGATAAAAATCATTCATATGGTGAACACCTGGTAACCGACATTAACAAGATGCATATATAAGAATATCCCCATCATTCCGGGACACCCTTCGGATATGATATAAATTTCGAAGTACTAAAGCATCCGGTACTTTGGATGGGGTGTGTTAGACCCAATAGATCTATCTTTAGGATTCGCGTCAATTAGGGTGTCTGTTCCCTAATTCTTAGATTACCAGACTTAATAAAAAGGGGCATATTCGATTTCGATAATTCAACCATAGAATGTAGTTTCACGTACTTGTGTCTATTTTGTAAATCATTTATAAAACCTGCATGTATTCTCATCCCAAAAATATTAGATTTTAAAAGTGGGACTATAACTCACTTTCACAGATTTTTACTTCGTCGGGAAGTAAGACTTGGCCACTGGTTGATTCACGAACCTATAACAATATATACATATATATCAAAGTATGTTCAAAATACATTTATAACACTTTTAATATATTTTGATGTTTTAAGTTTATTAAGTCAGCTGTCCTCGTTAGTAACCTACAACTAGTTGTCCACAGTTAGATGTACAGAAATAAATCGATAAATATTATCTTGAATCAATCCACGACCCAGTGTATACGTATCTCAGTATTGATCACAACTCAAACTATATATATTTTGGAATCAACCTCAACCCTGTATAGCTAACTCCAACATTCACATATAGAGTGTCTATGGTTGTTCCGAAATATATATAGATGTGTCGACATGATAGGTCGAAACATTGTATACGTGTCTATGGTATCTCAAGATTACATAATATACAATACAAGTTGATTAAGTTATGGTTGGAATAGATTTGTTACCAATTTTCACGTAGCTAAAATGAGAAAAATTATCCAATCTTGTTTTACCCATAACTTCTTCATTTTAAATCCGTTTTGAGTGAATCAAATTGCTATGGTTTCATATTGAACTCTATTTTATGAATCTAAACAGAAAAACTATAGGTTTATAGTCGGAAAAATAAGTTACAAGTCGTTTTTGTAAAGGTAGTCATTTCAGTCGAAAGAACGACGTCTAGATGACCATTTTAGAAAACATACTTCCACTTTGAGTTTAACCATAATTTTTGGATATAGTTTCATGTTCATAATAAAAATCATTTTCTCAGAATAACAACTTTTAAATCAAAGTTTATCATAGTTTTTAATTAACTAACCCAAAACAGCCCGCGGTGTTGCTACGACGGCGTAAATCCGGTTTTACGGTGTTTTTCGTGTTTCCAGGTTTTAAATCATTAAGTTAGCATATCATATAGATATAGAACATGTGTTTAGTTAATTTTAAAAGTCAAGTTAGAAGGATTAACTTTTGTTTGCGAACAAGTTTAGAATTAACTAAACTATGTTCTAGTGATTACGAGTTTAAACCTTCGAATAAGATAGTTTTATATATATGAATCGAATGATGTTATGAACATCATTACTACCTCAAGTTTAGTAGGTAAACCTACTGGAAGTGACAAGAAATGATCTAGCTTCAAAGGATCTTGGATGGCTTGAAAGTTCTTGAAGTAGGATCATGACACAAAAACAAGTTCAAGTAAGATTTTTACTCGAATTAAGATAGTTTATAGTTATAGAAATTGAATCAAAGTTTGAATATGAGTATTACCTTGAATAAGAAAGATAACCTACTGTATATAACAAAGGTTTCTTGATCTTAGATGATTACTTGGAATGGATTAGAAAGCTTGGAAGTAAATTAGTAAACTTGAAGGGATTTTTGAAGTGTTCTTGAAGTGTTCTTCCTATGATGATTATAGCTTGATTCTTGAAGTGATTTTTGATGAAGATGATGAGTAACTACTGGAAAAATACGTTCATAATATTGTGTGTGTGTTGAGAGAGAATTAGAAAGAGAATTGGAAGTGAAATGGAGTGAATGATGAGTGGTAATTGGTGAGTGGTGAGTGGGGTTAAAAGGAGTTCTAGTTAGTTGACTAGCTCATGGTAGAAGTTAAAATTGATTAGTCATACATGACATAATCAAGAGTGGAATCCCATGCTAGTTCCTATTGGTATATACCCATAGTAAGTACGTTTTGAAGCTGTGTATAATACGGGTAAGAATACGACTAGAATTCTTGATGAAAGAAAAGAATGGGAAAGTAACTGTAACCATTTTCGTTAAGTATGAGTGTTTTAATATATGTCTTGAAGTCTTCCAAAAGTATTTTAATACATCTAAATACACTACATCTATATACATTTTAACTGAGTCGTTAAGTCATCGTTAGTCGTTACATGTAAGTGTTGTTTTGAAACCTTTAAGTTAACGATCTCAATTAATGTTGTTAACCTATTGTTTATTATATCTAATGAGATGTTAAATTATTATATTATCATGATATTATGATATATTAATATATCTTAATATGATATATATACATTTAAATGTCGTTACAACGATAATCGTTACATATATGTCTCGTTTCGAAATCCTTAAGTTAGTAGTCTTGTTTATATGTATATAACTCATTGTTAATATACTTATGGAGATACTTACTTATCATAATCTCATGTTAACCATATGTATATCCATATATATATCGTCATGTCGTTTTTACAAGTTTTAACGTTCGTGAATCGCCGGTCAACTTGGGTGGTCAATTGTCTATATGAAACATATTTCAATTAATCAAGTCTTAACAAGTTTGATTGCTTAACATGTTGGAAACATTTAATCATGTAAATATCAATCTCAATTAATATATATAAACATGGAAAAGTTCAGGTCACTACAGTACCTACCCGTTAAATAAATTTCGTCCCGAAATTTTAAGATGTTGAAGGTGTTGACGAATCTTCTGGAAATAGATGCGGGTATTTCTTCTTCATCTGATCTTCACGCTCCCAGGTGAACTCGGGTCCTCTACGAGCATTCCATCGAACCTTAACAATTGGTATCTTGTTTTGCTTAAGTCTTTTAACCTCACGATCCATTATTTCGACGGGTTCTTCGATGAATTGAAGTTTTTCGTTGATTTGGATTTCATCTAACGGAATAGTGAGATTTTCTTTAGCAAAACATTTCTTCAAATTCGAGACGTGGAAAGTGTTATGTACAGCTGCGAGTTGTTGAGGTAACTCAAGTCGGTAAGCAACTGGTCCGACACGATCAATAATCTTGAATGGTCCAATATACCTTGGATTTAATTTCCCTCGTTTACCAAATCGAACAACGCCTTTCCAAGGTGCAACTTTAAGCATGACCATCTCTCCAATTTCAAATTCTATATCTTTTCTTTTAATGTCAGCGTAGCTCTTTTGTCGACTTTGGGCAGTTTTCAACCGTTGTTGAATTTGGATGATCTTCTCGGTAGTTTCTTGTATAATCTCCGGACCCGTAATCTGTCTATCCCCCACTTCACTCCAACAAATCGGAGACCTGCACTTTCTACCATAAAGTGCTTCAAACGGCGCCATCTCAATGCTTGAATGGTAGCTGTTGTTGTAGGAAAATTCTGCTAACGGTAGATGTCGATCCCAACTGTTTCCGAAATCAATAACACATGCTCGTAGCATGTCTTCAAGCGTTTGTATCGTCCTTTCGCTCTGCCCATCAGTTTGTGGATGATAGGCAGTACTCATGTCTAGACGAGTTCCTAATGCTTGCTGTAATGTCTGCCAGAATCTTGAAATAAATCTGCCATCCCTATCAGAGATAATAGAGATTGGTATTCCATGTCTGGAGACGACTTCCTTCAAATACAGTCGTGCTAACTTCTCCATCTTGTCATCTTCTCTTATTGGTAGGAAGTGTGCTGATTTGGTGAGACGATCAACTATTACCCAAATAGTATCAAAACCACTTGCAGTCCTTGGCAATTTAGTGATGAAATCCATGGTAATGTTTTCCCATTTCCATTCTGGTATTTCGGGTTGTTGAAGTAGACCTGATGGTTTCTGATGCTCAGCTTTGACCTTAGAACACGTCAAACATTCTCCTACGTATTTAGCAACATCGGCTTTTATACCCGGCCACCAAAAATGTTTCTTGAGATCCTTGTACATCTTCCCCGTTCCAGGATGTATTGAGTATCTGGTTTTATGAGCCTCTCTAAGTACCATTTCTCTCATATCTCCAAATTTTGGTACCCAAATCCTTTCAGCCCTATACCGGGTTCCGTCTTCCCGAATATTAAGATGCTTCTCCGATCCTTTGGGTATTTCATCCTTTAAATTTCCCTCTTTTAAAACTCCTTGTTGTGCCTCCTTTATTTGAGTAGTAATGTTATTATGAATCATTATATTCATAGATTTTACTCGAATGGGTTCTCTGTCCTTCCTGCTCAAGGCATCGGCTACCACATTTGGCTTCTCCGGGTGGTAACGAATCTCAAAGTCGTAATCATTCAATAATTCAATCCACCTACGCTGCCTCATATTCAGTTGTTTCTGATTAAATATGTGTTGAAGACTTTTGTGGTCGGTATATATAATACTTTTGACCCCATATAAGTAGTGCCTCCAAGTCTTTAATGCAAAAACAACCGCGCCTAATTCCAAATCATGCGTCGTATAATTTTGTTCGTGAATCTTCAATTGTCTAGACGCATAAGCAATCACCTTCGTTCGTTGCATTAATACACAACCGAGACCTTGCTTTGATGCGTCACAATAAATCACAAAATCATCATTCCCTTCAGGCAATGGCAATATAGGTGCCGTAGTTAGCTTTTTCTTCAATAACTGAAACGCTTTCTCTTGTTCATCATTCCATTCAAATTTCTTCCCTTTATGCGTTAATGCAGTCAAGGGTTTTGCTATTCTGGAAAAGTCTTGGATGAACCTTCTGTAGTAACCAGCTAGTCCTAAAAATTGGCGTATGTGTTTCGGAGTTTTCGGGGTTTCCCACTTTTCAACAGTTTCTATCTTTGCCGGATCCACCTTAATACCTTCTTTGTTCACTATGTGACCGAGGAATTGAACTTCTTCCAACCAAAATGCACACTTTGAAAACTTAGCGTACAATTCTTCCTTCCTCAATACTTCTAACACTTTTCTCAAATGTTCACCGTGTTCTTGGTCATTCTTTGAGTAAATAAGTATGTCATCAATGAAAACAATGACAAACTTGTCAAGGTATAGTCCACACACTCGGTTCATAAGGTCCATGAACACAGCTGGTGCATTAGTTAAACCAAACGGCATGACCATAAACTCGTAATGACCGTAACGTGTTCTGAAAGCAGTCTTTGGAATATCATCTTCTTTCACCCGCATTTGATGATACCCGGAACGTAAGTCAATCTTTGAATAAACAGACGAGCCTTGTAGTTGATCAAATAAGTCGTCGATTATCGGTAGTGGGTAGCGGTTCTTGATGGTAAGTTTGTTCAACTCTCGGTAGTCGATACACAACCTGAATGTACCATCTTTCTTCTTGACAAACAAAACAGGAGCTCCCCACGGTGATGTGCTTGGTCGAATGAAACCACGCTCTAAAAGTTCTTGTAATTGGCTTTGTAGTTCTTTCATCTCGCTGGGTGCGAGTCTGTAAGGAGCACGAGCTATTGGTGCAGCTCCTGGTACAAGATCTATTTGAAATTCAACGGATCGATGTGGGGGTAATCCCGGTAATTCTTTCGGAAATACATCGAGAAATTCTTTTGCGACGGGAACATCATTGATGCTCTTTTCTTCAGTTTGTACTTTCTCGATGTGTGCTAGAACAGCATAGCAACCTTTTCTTATTAGTTTTTGTGCCTTCAAATTACTAATAAGATGTAGCTTCGTGTTGCCCTTTTCTCCGTACACCATTAAGGGTTTTCCTTTTTCTCGTATAATGCGAATTGCATTTTTGTAACAAACGATCTCTGCTTTCACTTCTTTCAACCAGTCCATACCGATTATCACATCAAAACTCCCTAACTCTACTGGTATCAAATCAATCTTAAATGTTTCGCTAACCAGTTTAATTTCTCGATTCTGACATATATTATCTGCTGAAATTAATTTACCATTTGCTAATTCGAGTAAAAATTTACTATCCAAAGGCGTCAATGGACAACTTAATTTAGCACAAAAATCTCTACTCATATAGCTTCTATCCGCACCCGAATCAAATAAAACATAAGCAGATTTATTGTCAATAAGAAACGTACCCGTAACAAGCTCCGGGTCTTCCTGTGCCTCTGCCGCATTAATATTGAAAACTCTTCCGCGGCCTTGTCCATTCGTGTTCTCCTGGTTCGGGCAATTTCTAATAATGTGGCCCGGTTTTCCACACTTATAACAAACTACATTGGCATAACTTGCTCCGACACTACTTGCTCCGCCATTACTCGTTCCGACACCATTTGTTCCTTTCGTTCTGTTAACCCCTGGTCCGTAGACATCACACTTCGCCGCGCTATGACCATTTCTTTTACACTTGTTGCAAAATTTGGTGCAGAACCCCGAGTGATACTTTTCACACCTTTGGCATAGCTGCTTCTGATTGTTGTTGTTGTTGCGGTTATTATTGTTGTTAAGATGATTGTTGTGGTTGCTGTTGTTGTTGTTGTTGTTGTTGTTGTTGGGCCGTTTGTTGTAGTTGCGATTGATGTTGCGATTGTTAGGATAGTTGTTGCGATTATTGTTATAATTGTTGTTGTTATTGTATTGGTGATTCTTATCACCGTTTTCCTCCCACTTTCTTTTGACTTGCTTCACATTGGCCTCTTCAGTAGTCTGTTCTTTAATTCTTTCTTCAATCTGGTTCACTAGTTTGTGAGCCATTCTACATGCCTGTTGTATGGAGGCGGGCTCGTGTGAACTTATATCTTCTTGGATTCTTTCCGGTAATCCTTTCACAAACGCGTCGATCTTCTCTTCCTCATCTTCGAATGCTCCCGGACACAATAGGCACAATTCTGTGAATCGTCTTTCATACGTGGTAATATCAAATCCTTGGGTTCGTAACCCTCTAAGTTCTGTCTTGAGCTTATTGACCTCGGTTCTGGGACGGTACTTTTCGTTCATCAAGTGCTTGAATGCTGACCACGGTAGTGCGTACGCATCGTCTTGTCCCACTTGTTCTAGATAGGTATTCCACCATGTTAACGCAGAACCTGTGAAGGTATGCGTAGCGTACTTCACTTTGTCCTCTTCAGTACACTTACTTATGGCAAACACCGATTCGACCTTCTCGGTCCACCGTTTCAATCCGATCGGTCCTTCGGTTCCATCAAATTCCAAAGGTTTGCAGGCAGTGAATTCTTTGTAGGTGCATCCTACACGATTTCCTGTACTGCTAGATCCAAGGTTATTGTTGGTATGTAGCGCAGCCTGTACTGCTGCTATGTTTGAAGCTAGAAAAGTACGGAATTCCACTTCATTCATATTCACGGTGTGTCGAGTAGTCGGTGCCATTTCCTTCAAAATAGTTAAATGGAACAAGTTAATCATACAGAATATTAAGAGTAGTTAATAGTATTTCGTAGCATAATATGAACTCATTTATAAAAGCTTTTTCTTCATATTAGCGTTTTATAAGTTTAAATTCGGGTAGTACCTACCCGTTAAGTTCATACTTAGTAGCTAATATACAATTCAACTACTACAATTCTATATGAAAAACTGATTATAATAATATTTCGCGTTCAAACTTTTACACAATATTTTACAAACTTACAATACCGCTTATTTTACATATAGCATGAAATATAGCACACAATAAATTTGATACAAGATGGTTGTGAAGATAATTCTAGCTAGTACACAAGTCGTTCAGCAAAGGCAATAAAGACACGTAATTCATACGTCCAGAAACAAGTCATGCATTCTGGTTTTACTAGGATTACTTCCCATCCTTGGTCTTGTGGAACATAACCGTTATGGCCGTTGATAAGACAGCGTGTTGTAACGTCGTCAAAGGGACGAGGGTTACGTAATGTCCAACAGTCCCGTAACAATCTAAAAACCTCATTTCTTACCCCAATTACCGACTCCGTCACTGGTGGGAACGTTTTGTTTAATAGTTGTAGGCCGATGTTCTTGTTCTCACTTTGGTGAGAAGCGAACATTACTAATCCATAAGCATAACATACTTCTTTATGTTGCATGTTAGCCGCTTTTTCTAAATCACGAAGTCCAATATTCGGATATATTGAGTCAAAATAATTTCTTAACCCATTGCGTATGATAGCATTTGGGTTCCCCGCAAAATATGCGTCAAAGTAAACACATCGTAACTTATGGATTTCCCAATGTGATATCCCCCATCTTTCGAACGAAAGCCTTTTATAAACCAAGGCATTCTTGGAACGTTCTTCGAATGTCTTACAAACTGATCTCGCCTTAAATAGTTGTGCCGAAGAATTCTGACCGACTCTAGACAAGATTTCATCAATCATGTCTCCGGGTAGGTCTCTTAAAATATTGGGTTGTCTATCCATTTTGTGTTTTTATACTGTAAAATAGATAAGAGTTAGATTCATAAAAAAAAATACTTATTAATACAAGCAATTTTTACATATATCATAAAGCGTAAGCACACTATATTACATATATTACACCACACGAATACAACTATCTTATTCCGACTCGCTTGTTTCTTCTTCTTCGGTTTTGGTTCGTTTTGCCAAGTTTCTAGGGATATATGATGTTCCCCTAATACGAGCCGTAATTTTCCACATTGGTTTAGAAAAACCTGGTGGTTTAGAGGTTCCCGGGTCATTGTTACAACTTAAGGACTTCGGGGGTTGACGATACATATAAAGTTCATCGGGGTTGGAATTAGATTTCTCTATTTTTATGCCCTTTCCCTTATTATTTTCTTTTGCCTTTTTAAATTCAGTTGGGGTAATTTCTATAACATCATCGGAATTCTCGTCGGAATCCGATTCATCGGAGAATTGGTAATCCTCCCAATATTTTGCTTCCTTGGCGGAAACACCATTGACCATAATTAACCTTGGTCGGTTGGTTGAGGATTTTCTTTTACGTAACCGTTTTATTATTTCCCCCACCGGTTCTATTTCTTCATCCGGTTCCGATTCTTCTTCCGGTTCCGATTCTTCTTCTGGTTCCGACTCTTCTTCCGGTTCCTCTTCGGGAACTTGTGAATCAGTCCACGAATCATTCCAATTTACATTTGACTCTTCATTATTATTAGGTGAGTCAATGGGACTTGTTCTAGAGGTAGACATCTATCACATAATATCAAACGCGTTAAGAGATTAATATATCACATAATATTCACATGTTAAAAATATATAGTTTCCAACAAAATTTGTTGAGCAATCATTTTTCAAGTAAACACGGTCGAAGTCCAGACTCACTAATGCATCCTAAAAAACTCGATAAGACACACTAATGCAAAATTCTGGTTCTCTAAGACCAACGCTCGGATACCAACTGAAATGTCCCGTTCTTATTGATTAAAAACGTTCCATATTAATTGATTTCGTTGCGAGGTTTTGACCTCTATATGAGACGTTTTTCAAAGACTGCATTCATTTTAAAACAAACCATAACCTTTATTTCATCAATAAAGGTTTAAAAAGCTTTACGTAGATTATCAAATAATGATAATCTAAAATATCCTGTTTGTACACGACCATTACATAATGGTTTACAATACAAATATGTTACAACAAAATAAGTTTCTTGAATGCAGTTTTTACACAATATCATACAAGCATGGACTCCAAATCTCGTCCTTATTTAAGTATGCGACAGCGGAAGCTCTTAATAATCACCTGAGAATAAACATGCTTAAAACGTCAATAAAAATGTTGGTGAGTTATAGGTTTAACCTATATATATCAAATCATAATAATAGACCACAAGATTTCATATTTCAATACACATCCCATACATAGAGATAAAAATCATTCATATGGTGAACACCTGGTAACCGACATTAACAAGATGCATATATAAGAATATCCCCATAATTCAACCATAGAATGTAGTTTCACGTACTTGTGTCTATTTTGTAAATCATTTATAAAACCTGCATGTATTCTCATCCCAAAAATATTAGATTTTAAAAGTGGGACTATAACTCACTTTCACAGATTTTTACTTCGTCGGGAAGTAAGACTTGGCCACTGGTTGATTCACGAACCTATAACAATATATACATATATATCAAAGTATGTTCAAAATACATTTATAACACTTTTAATATATTTTGATGTTTTAAGTTTATTAAGTCAGCTGTCCTCGTTAGTAACCTACAACTAGTTGTCCACAGTTAGATGTACAGAAATAAATCGATAAATATTATCTTGAATCAATCCACGACCCAGTGTATACGTATCTCAGTATTGATCACAACTCAAACTATATATATTTTGGAATCAACCTCAACCCTGTATAGCTAACTCCAACATTCACATATAGAGTGTCTATGGTTGTTCCGAAATATATATAGATGTGTCGACATGATAGGTCGAAACATTGTATACGTGTCTATGGTATCTCAAGATTACATAATATACAATACAAGTTGATTAAGTTATGGTTGGAATAGATTTGTTACCAATTTTCACGTAGCTAAAATGAGAAAAATTATCCAATCTTGTTTTACCCATAACTTCTTCATTTTAAATCCGTTTTGAGTGAATCAAATTGCTATGGTTTCATATTGAACTCTATTTTATGAATCTAAACAGAAAAAGTATAGGTTTATAGTCGGAAAAATAAGTTACAAGTCGTTTTTGTAAAGGTAGTCATTTTAGTCGAAAGAACGACGTCTAGATGACCATTTTAGAAAACATACTTCCACTTTGAGTTTAACCATAATTTTTGGATATAGTTTCATGTTCATAATAGAAATCATTTTCTCAGAATAACAACTTTTAAATCAAAGTTTATCATAGTTTTTAATTAACTAACCCAAAACAGCCCGCGGTGTTGCTACGACGGCGTAAATCCGGTTTTACGGTGTTTTTCGTGTTTCCAGGTTTTAAATCATTAAGTTAGCATATCATATAGATATAGAACATGTGTTTAGTTAATTTTAAAAGTCAAGTTAGAAGGATTAACTTTTGTTTGCGAACAAGTTTAGAATTAACTAAACTATGTTCTAGTGATTACGAGTTTAAACCTTCGAATAAGATAGTTTTATATATATGAATCGAATGATGTTATGAACATCATTACTACCTCAAGTTTAGTAGGTAAACCTACTGGAAGTGACAAGAAATGATCTAGCTTCAAAGGATCTTGGATGGCTTGAAAGTTCTTGAAGTAGGATCATGACACAAAAACAAGTTCAAGTAAGATTTTTACTCGAATTAAGATAGTTTATAGTTATAGAAATTGAATCAAAGTTTGAATATGAGTATTACCTTGAATAAGAAAGATAACCTACTGTATATACAAAGGTTTCTTGATCTTAGATGATTACTTGGAATGGATTAGAAAGCTTGGAAGTAAATTAGTAAACTTGAAGGGATTTTTGAAGTGTTCTTGAAGTGTTCTTCCTATGATGATTATAGCTTGATTCTTGAAGTGATTTTTGATGAAGATGATGAGTAACTACTGGAAAAATACGTTCATAATATTGTGTGTGTGTTGAGAGAGAATTAGAAAGAGAATTGGAAGTGAAATGGAGTGAATGATGAGTGGTAATTGGTGAGTGGTGAGTGGGGTTAAAAGGAGTTCTAGTTAGTTGACTAGCTCATGGTAGAAGTTAAAATTGATTAGTCATACATGACATAATCAAGAGTGGAATCCCATGCTAGTTACTATTGGTATATACCCATAGTAAGTACGTTTTGAAGCTGTGTATAATACGGGTAAGAATACGACTAGAATTCTTGATGAAAGAAAAGAATGGGAAAGTAACTGTAACCATTTTCGTTAAGTATGAGTGTTTTAATATATGTCTTGAAGTCTTCCAAAAGTATTTTAATACATCTAAATACACTACATCTATATACATTTTAACTGAGTCGTTAAGTCATCGTTAGTCGTTACATGTAAGTGTTGTTTTGAAACCTTTAAGTTAACGATCTCAATTAATGTTGTTAACCTATTGTTTATTATATCTAATGAGATGTTAAATTATTATATTATCATGATATTATGATATATTAATATATCTTAATATGATATATATACATTTAAATGTCGTTACAACGATAATCGTTACATATATGTCTCGTTTCGAAATCCTTAAGTTAGTAGTCTTGTTTATATGTATATAACTCATTGTTAATATACTTATGGAGATACTTACTTATCATAATCTCATGTTAACCATATGTATATCCATATATATATCGTCATGTCGTTTTTACAAGTTTTAACGTTCGTGAATCGCCGGTCAACTTGGGTGGTCAATTGTCTATATGAAACATATTTCAATTAATCAAGTCTTAACAAGTTTGATTGCTTAACATGTTGGAAACATTTAATCATGTAAATATCAATCTCAATTAATATATATAAACATGGAAAAGTTCGGGTCACTACAACGAGCTCCATAACCACCGACGATATTGGCACCACAATCACCAATGGGTATATTGTAATAATGAGTTATGAAGTATTAACTCACTATTTCCAAAGAATTTATAATATATATATATATATATATATATATATATATATATATATATATATATATATATATATATATATATATATATATATATATATATATATATATATATATATATATATATATTATTTTTTTTTTTTTTTGAAACCATAATATATCTTTTCATACTAAAGCTATTACGTATGAATTTTAAGGGGTAAATATTACTCGGTTAATTCATATTACAAAAATGCTATGATGTACATCCTTCGTTAACGACTTAACCATCGTTAACTACAATCTCTGTTTCAACTCAATGAATTCCATTTCATAATAAACCAAGTGTATTATTCAATTACATAATTGATTTTACATTTTCATTTTCGATGTACTCGAAACTTTCCAGAAAACATCATCTGTGCCTTGTAAGGTTCACAAAAATTCCACGAGCACCAACATCCTTCACCGAGGAATATCAATAAGAATAAATAATGAAGTATTGATTTCAGTAGTGAAATACTCCGTGAAGATTATGTAATCTCTAATATTTTAGAGATTATTTATTTATAATTCAAGCCAAAAATCAAATGAGCTTAATATGATATTAGCTCATTAAAATCTGTATTACATCTGAAGAAAATATACATACATATATTTTCATAAAGACTGTAATGAAAATTCTTTCGTACAAAATATTACTTGTGAAATATTTAACGGGTAGGTAATACCCGGGAAATATTTAAGTTCACAATTAATATATTACACTGTACATTCTTTAATTTTGATTCAAAAATCATTAACTATACTCACTATCTTCACAGTGATACACAATTATTTCATACAAATTCAATTACATATTCTGACAGAATAGAATCCAAGTCAAGATTTAACAAGTGACATCATTCTTAGATCTCTACATCTTTCAAAGCTATATTTTGACTTCAAAACTGTGAAAGATCCTTTAGCATTGTTATTACCGAAAATAATCTTGCAATCCCTTTTCAAAGTATCCAGTTTTACCACACTTCTAACCAGTCAACTTCGACTTTTCAGATTAGCCTTATAGTAACTTTGATATATACGTTTTTGTTACCGGGGAACCTTTTATATTCCACCGCATTAACAGTAAACGTACCAGCAACTTCATTACCCTTTGACTTAAGCCTCTCCGAAAAGTCACTATATTTGTTCATTAAAACCCTATCATATACTCATTCGCATCTTGTAACAAGAATTGCCATTCCAATTACCCGGAATCAGCAATTGGTATTTTGAATCTCGCAGTATTTCTTCTCCAACAGTTATATATACACATAAAACGTATATCTCCTTGACTTACATACTTCGAATGTGAAGTTTCTGAAAAACGCCCCAAACTGCGAAACTAGTTCTCCGAATTTTGAAAAATGCTGATGAAGCAGCAAAAACTGTAAATGACCTTAACAGTCAAAAGTTTGATGATAAAGAATAAGTGTTGGCAAAGCTCAGAAAAAAAGAGAAGGTTTGAAACTGAAAAACGGATTGAGAAAAACCATGAAGGAGGCTGTGGAAAAATCACAAAGACTAAACCTACCTTCAAAGAATCCAAATGATTCAGTGTCTGCTGAAGTAATTATCAAATACCTTGCTCCTGAAGTTAAACCTTTACGGACAAATCTTCATCATCATCCATCGATGTTAGAAATTCTAAGATATCATTGTATCTTTCATTATAAATATCCTTGATATTTCTAAAGATATTTTCATAACTATTCTTATATGAAATAATTTATCTTGTCGCGTTATCTGCGTTACATCATAAAAGAAACTGTGTTAGTTTCCAAATTCTGAAACAAATTCGAATATGAATGTTTTTAAAGAAGTGTTAGGAACTGAAGCATGAGTTAGTATAATATAATGACACTTGATCAACGTGATTATATTACAGTAAGTCATGCTGAGTTTCTAATGGAACGTGATAAAGGTTCACAGATCACACCCTCATCATGAACCATGTTACATAACTCTTTCATTCTATTTAACCTCTAAACATATCAAGAAAATATTTTTCTTGATGATTCGGTCTTTTCCATATATTCTTGTAATTTGACAAATCAAATCATGCTATTACCTTTCCTTTCTGCTTTGTATATTATGATCATTCGAACTCCATACCTACAAATTCTGAACCATTATCCGCTTGACTTAAGGTCGGGAAGAGAAAACAAAAGCATGAAGCTCCGAAATATAATGAAGAATACAAAGCCCGATAACAACACATAAATTACAAACCGTGCATATCAATACGTATAGCAACGTAAAGGCACAGGAGAATTAAAAACACTATAACCCCAAGGTAATAGTAAAAGTAAATAATTTCCTCCGGTGGTAGATGAAAAAGAAGAATGACAGATATGAAAGTTAGGAGTATATCAAGAATCAGAACTGGATGAAGCATTCTCACAATCTTTTGAAAGTATGAATTGAGGAAGAAGATGTAGGAGTGATGAAAATAATGAAATGGAAGAGGTCAATTTATAGCAAAATATCAGACATAGCAATCGAGGCAGATTACACATTTAATCAAAGGAAATCTTAATTTCCTTAAATTTTGAAGAATCAAATCTTATTTAGATTATGAAGATTCTCTATTCCTTAAATTTCGAAAATCAATCGTTACTATGTCAAAAGTTAAGACGAATCTTTATTCTTCATTTCATTCTTTTACGATAACTTCTCTCATACGCTTCGAATAATCGGATTGTTTTATCCGTATTATTCAACGGTGATATAACTCTATTTATCAACTCATATTCATCATTTGAAAACATTTTTATTGTTAGCCATGACGACCTCACTCAAACTTCGGGACGAAATTTCTTTAACGGGTAGGTACTGTGACGACCCGAAAAATTTCGACTTAATTTGAACCAAATTCTCGATATGGTTTAATATTTCTGACACGATAAGCAAAGTCTATGAAGTTGAATCTCAAAATTCTAAACTATTCAATTACCCTTCGTTTGTTCTCGACGATCGCGAACAATTATGTAAATAGATACATATATATACTATAACTTGAAAGCGTAACAAGGTATTAATTGTATAATACCGTACATTAAACTTATTGGTTTAAATATCTATTAGAATATTTATGATAAGTTGGAATATTAATTGTATGAATAACTTGTGACATGTATTAAAACGTGTTTATGAATATTGAATATATATTAACTTGGTTATAAAACGTTTGATAATACTATTATATTAGTAAATAACGAAAAGGTGATTTATAGAAGTAAATGACCAAAACACTCAAATATATAAGTTATATTTTGAGTGGTATAGTTTATGAATAATTTAAGTCTATTTACTAATAATGGTACACGTCACGAAACGTAAAGTATCAGTTTTCTAAGCGTAGGAAAATGCGTTCGAGAAACCGGAACCGGCACATAGGTCGAGCGTCAACGTACAATTCATCGGTGTTAAAATTACAAATCAACTATGCACGAGAATATAATATAATATTTAATTAATTCTAAAGATTAAATATAATATATATATATTAAATAATATATATATATATATATATATATATATATATATATATATATATATATATATATATATATATGCATACAATTGTGTCGGCAGAGCAAAATAATTGAAGAAGGGCTGTAAAGTGATCCCATGTGATCGCATGGAAATTACACTGTAGAGCCATGTGATCGCATGGCAGCTGGGGACTAAAATGTTCTATAAATTCGACGAGTTCGGGTTATTCTTCACACACACATATTCAATCTCTCTCGATCTTTTCTTTATATTTATATTCATTTATTATTATTATTATTATTATTATTATTATTATTATTATTATTATTATTATTATTAAGATTAATATTATTATGAATCTTATTATTATTAGTAGTATTAGTATTATTATTATTTATACATAAAATACTACGACGAGGTTCTGCTCGCATGTTTTCAAAACGGGTTTTGCGAGCGGGATAGAGCTAAGAAAAATATGGGTTATAGCTATGGATGTTATGGGTATGGTTCAAGGGTATTGCTCGTGAGTCAAACTAGTCTTTATCATCTCCGTTGCTTCTACGTACTTTTCTGCAAAATTGAATCACAATACTGATACGTAAGCATTTATATCTTATCTTTTATATATTAATAGTGTATCCATGTCTAGTGCTCGAGTATATATGTTTATGCATGCTTGTATGCTTTAATTTTGTCGTTAGATAGTTTATGATGAATCACGAATTTGATACATATGTTATTAATAAAAGGTATATGTTATGCATGTCGTTGGAAAGCTGTCGAAAAATTAATAACGTTTCATTTAGAAATCGTGTGTTTTCGAGGAACGAATTAAAAGATATGGTCAACTGAATTATGGTTAACGTTAATTGAAATTGTGTTTGAAACTGTAAATTAATATTTAAACAACTTGTCTATGAAATTGATAAATTGGATTTTTAGATATTACTAATCGAGTAAATAAATTTCTATATAAAGCACGTTTTGTTTTGTTGATCAATTGTCAAAGTTTACTGTCTTACCATGTTTTAAAGCTTTATAAACACTATAATCTGATTTTACAAGTATTGGGAAACTATATGAAATGTTAAAATATATTCAATTGCCATGATCATTCAAATATAATATAACTCCTGAAATAAATAATGTTTTGCGTTTGATAAACTATAATTCGTTCAACTATCAAGACTTATACTATGTTAATATAATAAACATGTATAGATTTAAAGATCATACTAGGTCAGGTTGACTTTTTGAGATGACTTTTGATAACTTTTGTATGTCGGTCTCGAGCATTAGGATTGTGATACACTATGACCTGACCTAGCTTGTTAGACATTTATTGACCAACGTATGTTCTCTAGGTTGAGATCTACGGTTATTTGGTATTCTAAGTTTCGGTCACATTCCGGTGAATTACTTTATGTGCTACTAAGGTGAGTTTCATTTGTTCCCTTTTTAATTGCGTTTGCAATCTATATTTTGGGCTGAGAATACATGCACGTTATTTTAAACGTAATGGATACAAGTACATACTAAATTCTACACCGAGTTTGAACCAAAAATCCCTTAGCTTTGGTAACTAGTAACTGCCGGTTATAAGAACTGGTGGGCGCGAGTAGTTATATATGGATCCATAGGGCTTGACATCCCCGTCTGTTCCAGGTATAGAAACCCTAGCCTGAATTATAAAACAGACGTATGCTATTTGAGTTTAGTACACGTTAGTTTGCGTGTATTGTACATGTTGGTTGCATGTATGTTAAAACAGGGGTACTTATTATATATACGTTAAGTTTAGTTACCAGGGTGCTCAATTTTGTAGAATATTTTGATAAACGTTTCGGATGAAACAACTGAAATCTTGTGATCCACCTTTATATACAGATTATGCGATACATTAAAACTATGAACTCACCAACCTTTGTTTTAACACTTGTAAGCATGTTTATTCTCAAGTTCCTAGAAGTTTTCCGCTGTTTGCTTATATGTTATACAAGTTATGTGCATGGAGTCATACATGCTTTATTCGAGAAAACGTTGCATTCACAAAACCATCACCACGTATCTTATTTTGACTGTATTGTCAATGGAAGTATTATTGTAAACCATTATTTACGGTGATTGTCTATATGTAGAAATCATCAGATGTCGAAAACCTTGGATTTAAATATTCATTTATAGTATACCTTTTCAAAAGAATGCAATGTTTATAAAACGTATCATATAGAGGTCAAATACCTTGCAATTAAATCGATGAATGACGTATTCGTCCATATGGATTTGGAGCGATCGTCACATAAACTGTTATCATAGGTACTTATACTAGTGTTTACTACTACTACTAGCTAACACTACTCACTACTATCACTACCAAATCTCCACGATTTACTACTACTACTTACTATGCATCACTACTCATTGCTAGTATATTTTTAAGCTGTTGTTTTCATTGAACTGATCCAGTGTATTACTTTTGTCTAGAAAGATAATGCCTCTGAAAGAATCTACAGCTGCGATGATCCGAAGACTAGTTGCTGAAGGTATGGCTTCAGAGTGATCAGAGATGGCTCGTAACAATTAGGAGAATGGTAGTAACAATGCTAATGGTACCAACAGTAGTAATAAGGGTGGATGTACTTATAAAATGTTCACCAGCTGTAAGCCGCATGCTTTTCGTGGAACGGAAGGACCGGTTGCTTTGACTCGTTGGTTTGAAAAGTTGGAGTCTGTGTTTCGAGTCAGTGAGACTAGAGAAGTCGATAAGGTGAAGTTTGCATCATGCACGTTGTCAGAAACTGCATTAACTTGGTGGAACAGTTATGCTACATCAGTAGGACATGATCAGGCTTTTGCCACTCTGTGGGAAGATTTCAGGTAGCGTATGATCGAGGAGAACTGCCCTCGAAATAAGATATTGAGATTGGAGCTAGAACTTCGTGAGTTGAAGCTGGTGGGTACTGATCTTGTTAGTTATAATAAGAGGTTCTTTGAATTAGCATTAATGTGTCCATAGTTAATCCCGACTGAGAGGCGCAATGTGGAACAATATATCCAAGGTTTGACTGGAACGATCAGGACTGGTGTAAGTACTTCTAAACCGAGAACGGTGCAAGAAGCCATCGACATGGCAAATTTGTTACTTGATCAGGCTGCAAGTGATGGCAAGGTAGTTGTGGCTACCCATGAGAACCGTTCTGGAGACGGTAAACGTAAGTGGAATAATGGTCATGACAAGAATTCTAATCAGCAGTTTCACAAGAAGTAAGAGACTAATAAGGGTACTATGTCTTGTCCGAATACTAGATCAGGGTATCAAGGGAAATCCCCACTTTGTACCAAGTGTAATATGCATCATACTGGACCTTGTAATGGATCGACTTTGGATAAGTGTTAGAGAATTTGACACTTAGCAAAGGACTGCAAGATGGGTACAAATACTTGTTTTGGTTGTGGTAAGGTTGGTCACTATAGGAAGGTTGCCCGAATGCAGGGAAGACTACTGAGCCTGCGAAAGGACGATCATTTAACATCAATTCCAGTGAAGCATGTGAAGATCCGAAGCTAGTCACGAGTACGTTTTTACTCGACAATCAACATGCTTATGTACTTTTTGATTCTGGTGCCGTTAGGAGTTTTGTGTCTAAAGATTTTTGTCATAATCTTAAGAATCTTGTATCATCGTTAGAAAAAATGTACTCTATAGAACTAAGGAATGGGGTGAGAGCTGATAAGATCTATCGTGGTTGTACTTTGAACTTGGCTAGGAAATCTTTTAGAATAGATGTGATACCGATTAAGCTGAGAAGTTTTGACCTTGTGGTTGGAATGGACTGGTTATCCGAGAATAGATTCGGCATCGTCTGTTACCAAAAAGCGATTCGCATTCCTGTTACCGAAGGTGAGTCTTTGATGGTGTATGGAGAGAGAAGTAATACACCGCTGCATTTCATTAATTGTTTAAAGGTGCAGAAACACATAAGAAAGGGTTGTCTTGCTATGTTGGTTCATGTGAGCAAAACTGAACCTAAAGTCAAGAAACTCGAAGATGTACCGATTGTTAGAGACTTTCCCGATGTTTTTCCAGAAGAGTTACCAGGACTTCCACCGCATAGAGACGTGGAATTTTAGATTGACTTAATGCCTGGAGCGGCACCTGTAGCGCACGCACCGTATAGACTTGCACCTTCAGAATTGCAAGAGCTGTCTAGTCAGTTACAAGAGCTTTTAGACAAGCAATTCATTCGACCGAGTTCTTCACCATGGGGAGCTCCAGTTCTTTTTGTTAAGAAGAAGGATGGATCTATAAGACTTTGTATTGATTACATAGAACTAAATAAGCTGACTATCAAGAATTGATATCCATTACCGAGGATCGATGATTTATTTGATCAGTTGCAAGGATCAAAAGTGTTACTCTAAGATTGATCTGAGGTCAGGTTACCATCAGATGAGAGTAAAGGAGACCGATATACCAAAGACAGCGTTTTGAACACGCTATGGGCATCATGAATTTACAGTAATGCCATTTGGATTGATGAACGCACCAGCAGTGTTCATGGATCTTATGAACCGTGTGTGTAAGCCATATCTAGAAAAGTTTGTTATTGTGTTCATTGATGATATTTTGGTATATTCGAAGAACGAGAAGGAACATGAACAACATCTCCGTTTGACACTTGAGATGCTCAGGAAAGACCAGTTGTATGCTAAGTATTTGAAGTCTGACTTCTAGCTGCAATAAGTTCAATTTTTGGGTCATATCGTTGGTATTAATGGTATTCAGGTTGATCCTGTGAATATAGAAACGGTAAAGAATTGGGAGACTCCTAAGTCGCCAACGCAAATTCGGAAATTCTTAGGTCTCGCCGGTTATTATAGGAGATTCGTTGAGGGATTTTCTACTATTGCTCGACCGTTGACAACGTTGACTCACAAGGCTAAAAAGTATGAGTGGACTGTGCAACATGAGTCTGCATTTCAGTTGTTAAAATAAATATTGACTACTGCATCGATTTTGTCTTTACCTGAAAGGAATGAGAATTCGTGAGTTACTGTGATGCTTCACGACAGGGTTTTGGTTGTGTTGATGCAACGGAAGAAAGTGATCGCATCTAGATCACGACAGTTGAAGATACATGAGCAGAATTGCACGACACATGATTTAGAACTTGGTGTTTTGGTCTTTGCACTGAAGGTGTGGAGACACTATTTGTATGGTACTAAGTTTACGATTTTCACCGCTCACAAGAGTTTACCACATATCTTCGATTAGAAACAGCTCAACATGAGGCAGGGACGTTGGGTAGAACTGCTGAACGATTACGACTGGGAGATTCACTATCATCCTAGCAAGGCTAATTTTGTTTCAGATGCCTTGAGTAGGAAAGAGAAGGCTAAACCTCTCCGAGTTAGAGCACTGAATATGACTGTCCGAACGAACCTTACTTCTCAGATACGTAATGCACAACATGAGGCGTCGACACAAGAGAATATTACTACTGAATCACTCAAGGGTCTAGATAAACAGTTTGCCATTAGAGATGATGGAACTTATTACTTTGCTGATAGGATTTTGGTACCAAAATTCAGCGGATTAAGGGAACTAGTGCTAGATGAGGCACACACGTCAAGATATTCTATTCACCCAAGATCCGACAAGATGTATCAAGATCTTAAGGCACTGTACTGGTGGCATAATATGAAAGCTGATATTGCTACTTACGTTGGTAAATGCTTGACGTGTGCTAAGGTCAAGGCAGAACATCAGAGACCTTCAGGACTGCTGACACAGCCAGAGATTCCCTAGTAGAAATGTTAATGTATAGCTATGGACTTCATTACTAAGTTACCCAAGACTATGGGAGGTTACGATACTATTTGGGTTATTGTTGATCGTCTCACAAAATCAGCTCATTTTCTACCGATTAAGGAAACGGATAAGATGGAGAAGTTGGCACAGGTTTACCTAAAAGAAGTGGTTTCCCGGCATGAAGTGCCGATATCTATTATTTCTGACTGAGACAGCAGATTTACATCTAGATTCTGGTAAACATTGCAAAAGGCAATGGGAACTTGACTTGATATGAGCACGGCGTAACATCCGCAAACAGATGGCCAGAGCGAGAGAACCATCCAAACTTTAGAGGACATGTTGAGAACATGTTTTATTGATTTTGGAAACGGATGGGATAGGCACTTACCATTGGCAGAATTCTCGTACAACAATAGCTATCACGAGTATTAAGGCCGCACCTTTTGAGATGCTATACAGGAGAAAGTGTAGATCGCCGATATAATGGAGTGAATTAGGGGATAGTCAATTGACAGGATTCGAGATTAATCACGAGACTACTGAAAAGATTGTACAAATTCAAGAGAGGTTGAAAACTGCTCGAAGCCGATAAAAGAGCTATGCTGATAATCCAATACGACCTCTAGAATTTCAATTTGGTGACAAAGTCATGCTGGACGTATCACCTTGGAAACGTGTAGTACGTTTTGGGAAACGTGGCAAGTAAAGTCCAAGGTACGTTGGACCATTTGAGATTACTGAACGGATTGGACCCGTAGCATATAGATTGAGTTTCCCTCAAGAGCTTAGCGAGATTCACGATACGTTGCACGTGTCAAACTTGAAGAAGTATTTGGCAGACGAGAATTTGATAATTCCTTTGGACGAGGTACAAGTGGACCCTAAACTACATTTCATAGAAGAACTTCTTAAAATCATGGACCGTGAGGTCAAACGCCTAAAGAAGAACAACATACCGATTGTGAAAGTTCGTTGGGACACACGCAGAGGACCGGAATTCACGTGGGAGCGTGAAGACCAGATGAAGCAGAAGTATCCGCAACTGTTTCCTGATGAGACAACTTCAGCAGACGTGCACTAAATTTCGGGACGAAATTTCATTAACGGGGAGGTAATGTAATACCCTAGCTTTTTCCATTAATCTTTGTTAACTGTCCGTTAAGTATTTAACGGTGATTACTTCCGATTCGTGTATTTAATTGATTTAAATGCATACTTGAACTCATGATGAACCTATATAATTAATATATGATTATATTAGCCGAAAAAATTATTTCATGTTTTGAAATACTGAGAATACGATACGGTTTTAAAAACTGCAACTGAGGTCTCACGAGACTGTGAAACGTCTGATTTCTGATAAAATAATTATTTTTAATAATTATTACTTTTAATAAAAACTTAATTAATTTATTATGTATTTAATGAATTAAACCCAGTGGGTTGCTTTTTAACGATCGGTTAACGTTCCAGTATCACGATACGGTTAACCACACTCGAAACGAACCACTACTTGAACACTAGGAAGCAAAACGAGCCCGAAACCCCTCATTGGGCTACTCCACACCCGAACCCCCCTAAAACCCCCTTAATGGACTTAAACTTGATTAATGGATCACTAGCATCCTTTTTATGAGGCCCTAATTATATATATTTAGCATGTAACACATAATTCTCATTCACAACCCCTTACCTGTTGATTGCTTTTGCTCTCTCCCTCTCCCTTACTAGTCGTCGAACACCACCAACACCATCACCATCACCATCAATGTGACGACCTGGAAATTTCCGACCAAATTTAAACTTAATCTTTATATGTTACCGACACGATAAGCAAATTCTATAATGTTGAGTCTCGAAAATTTTGGGAATTATGTTCATATATTCAATTTGACCTTTGACTAATCCCGACGATTCACAAACAATTGTTGTTAATAAATAGGTATATATATATTTATAAATATAAAAATAAGTGTGTAAATAATAAAATACAATTAATGAGTAGAATTGAATATGTAAATATAATAAAGTTACTATTAAAATAAATCTATATATATGATTTTTATACATAATCATTACTGTATGTATGTTATAATATATAAAATTTATATAATAATAAATGTTCAATAAAAGTTATTATATAATATATTATATGTAATTACAAGTTAAAGTATAAATATTATATTAATATTATGATCATTACTTTTATTATTATTACTAATAGTTACATTAATGTTTGTATAATTGGTAATATTATGTCTAATAATATATATATATATATATATATATATATATATATATATATATATATATATATATATATATATATATATATATATATATATATATATATATATATATATATATGAATTTTGATATGTATAAGTTGTTATGTTATTAAAAGTAGTAATATTATTATTATCATTAATATTATTATAGGTAGTATTATTATTAGTATAAAAAAAACATTATTGTTATAATTTTATTATGATTATTATTAATTTCATTTTTATTAATATTGAATATTAATGTTGTATAATTATTATTAATATCATTGTTATAAGTATCATAATTTTTTTTTATGCTAGTATATTTACAAAATTATTATTTATATCATCATTATTAATATTAGTGTTTCTATTTTTATTATTAGTATCTCTATTATTATTATTAGTATTTTTTATATAATCAGTATTAATATTACCAGTATATTTATTTAATTATTATTATTAATAATTTATATATATATATATATATATATATATATATATATATATATATATATATATATATATATATATATATATATATATATATATATATATATATATATATATATAAAGAAAAGAGTACCAATTTGTTACATGTAACTATCATTACTGTGTTTAAATTTGTTTCCTGTCTGATTTTGTTATACGTCCATATCCATCCAGCTAATTGATCAATAATACTCTGATTATATATACTAATTTCTGTAAATCATAAGAGAAACCAAAAAGAAACCCAGAAAATAAGCTCGACACTCTGTACATTCATCTTTTTCACCATATTTTGATCTATAACAAATTTTCAAAATGTAATAATGCAGTCATGTTAGGAATCGTCTATCTAAACTATCTGTAAGTTTTCAATCTTCAATTCTTTCTATCAATTTCTAATTTGAGAGTCAAAGTTTTGGTTTTCAAAGTCAACTAAGTGTTCTTGAATCAAATTTGAGTTTATTTTGATATCTCCAGTTAATTTGATGATCCATAAAGTTTATAGGAATGATTTGCAACACAATTCATGTTGTAATCATAACCTATAACACTCTTAATCTAAAAATCAATTTTTGGGTTCTTGAGTTCTTCACAGTGATATACACTAACAAGAATTCGAAACAAATTTCAAAAACTAGAAATGTAGAGTTGTTAGGAATCATTTACTTAAACTTCTTGTAAAATCTCAAGTTCCAATTCTTAATAACGAAATCGAATTTGCGAGTCAAAGTTATTTTGTCAAAAGTCAAAGAAAGTGTTCATCGCGAAATTCGTAATCGTGTTGAAGTTTCCAGTTAAATTGATGATTTAGATAGATTTTAGGAATGATTTGAAACATGTTTCATGTTGTAAAGATTGTCCAAAACGAACTCAAAATTGAAAACAAATTTTTTTTTTCTTGGCTACTAGCAAGCAGTAGGATTTTTTTTTGTTTTTTTCTCATTTTTTTTATATATGAACACATTTTTTTTTTGTTTAATGTTGTTTACAAGTCATAAATGAAAACTCGTTCGATTGTTGTTGAGTTTTTGCCCCCGTTTGATTTTAAACTTGGTGTAGAAGATGATGAACATGGCTAAATGAAATACTAGATATATAGTTTGGGTTACCTTATAAATCAGATAAACAAGACAGAGGGAATGGTTAAGTGTGTTTGCGGGTGAGCGGGAGGTCTCTAGTTCAAACCCGGTTCCGGGCATATTTTTTTAGAAAGGCTTTGGAAGGTAGATTTCATTACCAAAATTATTATTATTATTAGTATTGTGATTATTATTATTATGGTTATTTTTAGAACACTTATTATTAATAATACAAGTATTATTATAAAGACTATAATTTATTATTATAATTATGATTATGATTATTATTATTATTATGAGAATGATACAAATTATTATTATTTTCATTAATATTAGTACTTGTAACATTTTATAATTGTTAGTGTTATTATTATCATCCACATAGGTATTATTATTAGTATTATCATCATTATTATTAATATTACAAAGTATCATTAATAGACTTATCATTTAAACATTAATATTAGTGATATTGTATAATTACTGAAAATTTCTATTAAAACTATTAAAAATTACCATTATTATTATTATTATTATTTTTTACTAAAACTATCATTATTATTGATATCAGTATTATCTATGTCATTATTATTAAAATAATTACGATTATGAAAAATAAAAGTTTTAAAGACGTTATTAAAATTATAAACATAAAAATAAAGATTTTATATATAAATATATATTTAATACACATAACTTAACTATACTAATATATCTATATATATAATGAAAATATATATAATGAACCTATTAGTCTACTATATATATAAATTACATTACTAATAATAATATAAATAAATATATTTGTTCGATTACAAGTATGTGTCTTAATAGATATATGAATGATATAGGTTCGTGAATCCGAGGCCAACCCTACATTGTTCAATGTCGTCATATGTATTTTTACTACAAAATACATTATTGTGAGTTTCATTACTCCCTTTTTAAATGCTTTTGCAATATATATTTTTGGGACTGAGAATACATGCACTGCTTTTATAAATGATTTACAAAATAGACGCAAGTACATGAAACTACATTCTATGGTTGAATTATCGAAATCGAATATGCCCCTTTTTATTAAGTCTGGTAATCTAAGAATTAGGGAACAGACACCCTAATTGACGCGAACTCTAAAGATAGATCTATCGGGCCCAACAAGCCCCACCCAAAGTACCAGATGCTTTAGTACTTCGAAATTTATATCATGTCCGAAGGAGGATCCCGGAATGATGGGGATATTCTTATATACATATTGTGAATGTCGGTTACCAGGTGTTCATTCCATATGAATGATATTTTTGTCTCTATGCATGGGACGTATGATTATGAGAAATGGAAGTATGAAATCTTGTGGTCTATTAAAATTATGAAATGATTATTTATGTTAAACTAATGAACTCACCAACCTTTTGGTTGACACTTTAAGGCATGTTTATTCTCAGGTACGAAAGAAATCTTCCGCTGTGCATTTGCTCATCTTAGAGATATTACTTGGAGTCATTCATGACATATTTCAAAAGACGTTGCATTCGAGTCATTGAGTTCATCAAGATTATTATTAAGTCTATTATAGTAAGATATATTACGAAATGGTATGCATGTTGTCAACTTTCGATGTAATGAAAGATTGTCTTTTCAAAAACGAATGCAATGTTTGTAAAATGTATCATATAGAGGTCAAATACCTCGCGATGTAATCAACTGTTGTGAATCGTTTATAATCGATATGGACTTCGTCCGGATGGATTATGATGGGTCGCTTCAGTTGGTATCAGAGCAGTGGTCTTAGCGAACCAGGTCTTACATTAGTGAGTCTAACTGATAGTCGTTAGGATGCATTAGTGAGTCTGGACTTCGACCGTGTCTGCATGTCAAAAGTTTTGCTTATCATTTTTTGTCGGAAATCATCTATTTATCATCCTTAGGAAATTACCTGCTTATCATTCTTAGTCTAGACACATCTTACTGCAATGATTACATGAATAGTGTATAGACAAAATTTGTATCTTAGCGTATCTGTTAATTCATATCTTAGCATATCTTGTACTGTAGACTTTGTCTGACAACTTCCGTAGATTCCTCCGTAACATATGGGATTTTAGTATTGTATATGCATATGTGAATTATGTATTGCAGGGTACTAATCTACATCCTATAATCTGTTTCTTATCGAAAATACTTCATCTGATCGTACGAGATGAATCCCTCAACCAGTTCGAGTCCCTCAGACTTCGATAGCTAATCCGATAGTTATTCCGACAGCTATTCCGACATGGATGTTCACCTAAGCTCTGGAGGCAACGTCACCAGAATGAATCAACCAATCAATCATCCCCAATTCATCTGATGGGTTCGTAGTCGACTTAACCGATGGAGACGAGAGGAAGGCGATCCTTTCCACCCACCAACCGAATTTACCTCTTTGCAATGAACCTGAAGCACTTACCGGCGAACCAGTCTGAAACACCATTTTCACCGCCATTTCCCGAATATCTCACCATGATTGTATTCTATCTAAAATTCTAAACCTTATTCATCCACTCGTACCGACTGACAATCATCCCGGAATAATAGAAGAAGTCAACGAACTTCGCGCTCGAGTAATCAATCTGGAGAATATGGTGCAAAAATTACCAGCTTCAAAAACATCACCGGCACCAACAGTACCATCAATAACAACACCAGTACCATCAATAACCCATGCCTCGAAGTCTCATTCTATACCTTGAGTACAATTATCGTTCTATGTATCGTTCTACATCATTTATCTTCGTTCGACATGGCGATTATGTAATCTCTAATGTTTTAGAGATTATATATTCTTGTTCCAACGGTAAATCAAATGAGTTTAATATCATATTGACTCATTAAATCCATGATTACATCTGAAGAAAATATATATGTATATATATTTTCATAAAGATTGTAATTAAAAATTCTTGTGTACAAACTGTTAATGGTGAAAATATTTTAAAGGGTAGGTAATACCCGAGGAATATTTAGATTTCACATTAATAAGTTACATTGTACATTCTTCGAATCTAATTCAACAGTCGTTTACTATCCTACTTACGTCCATTGATATACAAATCCGTTCACCACAGAATAACCATATACATCCAATTTCAAATTTGGATTTTGATTTATCAAAAATCAAGTGGCATAATGAAGGAAACATTTGACAAAATAAAATTTGTTAGATACAAATAAATTAACTATGAGAAATTTTGTTAAGAATCCACGCTAACTGTTCCTAACTAATTGTTCCCAGCTAACTGATTACACTTTATTTATCGCAATTTAATTATCGCAATTTACATTCTCGCAATTTTATTTATCGTCATTTAATTTCTGTTATTTACTTTACGCACTTTATTTATCGTCATTTAATTTCTGTTATTTATTTTACGCACTTTAAATATCGGGACACGTATACAAGGTTTTGACATATTATATCGACGCATCTATATATATTATTTGGAGTAACCATAGACACTCTATATGCAGTAATGCGGGAGTTAGCTATACAGGGTTGAGGTTGATTCTATAATAATATATATAGTTTGAGTTGTGATCGAGTCTGAGATGTATACGGGTCACGATACGTATTAATTGATTCGAATATTATATATTAAACTATATATGAATCATTGGATTGTTAACTGTGAACTATCGACTGTGGACAAATAATATTGGATAATTAAAATGAATTAAAATATTGATTATAACATATGAAACTAAACAATTCTTCAAGTTTGCCAGTTAATTTCATTTTAAATCTCATTTGTATCTTGACAATTACAATCTGCGTTCAAATCTTTCATAATTCTTGAAAACACCTCAATCGAGGGAGGATGAACCAACCGCACTTCATCTACGGAAGGAAAAGATTTATGCGTATAGTTATGCACCTGAAAAAAAAAATCTCGGAGACTGAGTAAAAGTTTAACACGCATCTGTGTTAGCTTCTGTGGCGTTGTTATTACCGAAAATAACTTTGCAATTTATTTTTAAAGTAGCCAATTTTGTCACAGCTTCAGCAAGTCACCTTAAACTTTTCGTTCGAATCAACCTTATTATAATCTTGATATATGTGCTTGCTCTTTTATCGTTATCAGGGAACCTTTTATATTCCACCATATTACCAACAGATGTACCAGCAACCTCGTCGCTCCTTGGTTTAAATCTCTCTGACAAATTCCTATATTTATCTATTGAAGTCTCATCATACTCATCCGCATCTTGTAACAATAATTGCCATACCAATTACCAAAAATCAACAAATCTGTATTGTGAGTCTCGCAACGTTTCCACAACAACAGTTATATGTATCCATATAACATTTATCTCTTAGAACTATGATCTTCCATTCTGAAATTCTGAAAAGCACCCAGTCTGCGAATTAATACTCTGAATTTTGAAAAGTTGAATGAAGCAACAAAAACTGTAAACGACCTCAACAGCCAAAAGTTGATGATAAAGAATTGTATGTTGGCAAAGTTCAGAAAAAGTTTGAAACTGAAAAACTGATTGAGCAAACTACAAAGGAGTCTCTGAACAAATCATAAGGACTAAACTTGTATATTAAGAATCCTGATGATTCTGTTTCTGATGAAATCTTTAGCGAATACCTTGCTTCTGACTCCAAACTCTTGCGGACAAATTTTCTTCACCATCCTTCGATATTAGGAATTCCAAGATATCATCGTATCTTTCATTATAAATATCCTCCATATTTCTGAAGATATTTTCATAACTATTCTTATCTAAAATCATTAATCTCTTAGTGCTATCAGTGTTACATCATATAGAAACTGTTAGTTTCTATATTCTGTAAACTTTCGAGCTTAAAATATGAATGTTATTGAAGTAATGTTGGGAACTGATGCATGAGTTAGTATAATATAATGACACTTGATCAACGTGATTATATTACAGTAAGTCATGCTGAGTTTTTAATGGAACGTGATGATTCACAGATCATAACGTCATTATGTGCCATGTTACATAACTCTTTCATTTTGCTTACCTTCTGAACATATCAAGAAAATATATTCTTGATAGTTCTATTCTCAGTGATTCTGGTAATTTGACAAATCAAATCGTGCTAATACATTCTTTCTTATTTAGAACATGATGTTTATCTGAAATTCCATACTTACGAATTCTGGACCATTACTCGCTTTACTAGAGGTTGGGAGGATAATAAATAGACAAAGAGCTCCAAAATATAAGAGAAAATATAAAGTCCAATAACAACACGGAGATTACTGATAGTTATGCGAGGTGTATATGAAATACTATTAAATTTTACTAGGAAATAATATTAAATACGATACAATTTTACACAAGATATTTATTTATTTATAGAATGGATATACTTAAACCTTGCTACAACACTTATAGGCAGTGTACCTAATCGTACAGTAGTGTAGTTTTTAGTAAGTCCGGTTCGTTCCACGGGGAAAAATCTTTAAACAAAGCTTAACGCTATATTAGTTAAATTTATAAAAATACAAATATATATAAGTAATATTATTATTATAAAGGGGGGGTTTTACCATTTAATGACCGGTTTGTCGATTTTAAAAAAACTTTAGTCGCAGTTAAAACCTAATGTAAAATATTAAAAATAAATACAACTTAATTTAAAGCGTAAAATAAATAACGATAATGAAATTGCAATAAATAAAAGTGCGATAAAATAAACTTGCGATAATTAAAAAATGCGATAATTAAAAGTGCAATTCAATACAATAACAATAAATAAAAGTGCGATAATTAGAAGTGCAATTAAATATAAAATAAAGGAAATTAAATATGAAATAAAAGAATTATGCTTATTTAAACTTCCGTAATCATGATGTTTGACGTGTTGATTTTAGTTTTATGCCCATGGGTTAATTGTTCTTTGTCTTGGATTATTTAATATGTCCATACGGATTTGTCCATAATAGTCCATCAGTCATAAATATAAAGAGCGAAAGCCTTCGTCAAATTATTCTTATTCCCGAAGTCAAATATTCCAACTAATTGGGGATTCGAATTGTAACAAGGTTTTAATACTTTGTTTAATGAATACACCAGGTTATCAACTGCGTGTAAACCAAGGTTTTACTACTTTGTTAACAATTACACCAATTACCCTTGAATGTAATTCACCCCTGTTTCAACAAGTCTATTAACTATTAATCCAGTTCCGTGTCCGGTAAAATGAATAATTATTGGTATTTATAGATATCCCGCCCACCGTACCCAGTCAAGCGTATGTGGTTATATATAAATACGTCAAATTATAAGTTTGTATATTAAATTAACAAGGTATTGTTTAGTTAATATAAAATCCATTAATAGCCCATAGTCTAATTTCCACAAGTGTCGTTCTTTTATCCAAACCTCAATTATGGTACAAAGCCCAATTACCCAATTTTAATATTTTTAGCCCAACATCATGATTACTTCGGTATTAAATAAGCATAATAATAACTTAGCTATGAGACATTAATGAAAATAATATAAACATAACTTACAATGATTAAAAATAGCGTAGCGTTATACGGACAGAATTTCGACTTACACCCTTACAACATTCGCTAACATACCCTTATTATTAGAAATTAAAATTAAAATTAAAATTAAAATTAAAATATAAACATAAATATTTACGTATACATATATAAAGAGAGATTGATTTTTGGATTGATATTTTTAAAATCAGAATGCGCGAGCTTTATAGGCAGTTTCATAATTTGGGGCTCCGCAACTCGCGGCCTTTTTTCTCTTCGAACTCCGCAAGTCGCGGAGTTCGTAAAACCAGCTCACACCATTTTGTCTTTTAATTTGCCGACGGTTTATAATATATTATATAATATATAAATAATTATAAGAATTATTTAAATATTATATTATATTTATATGCATAGTTGACTTGTAATTTTTAGTCCGTTGCGTCGAGCGTTGAGAGTTGACTCTGGTCCCGGTTTCGGATTTTCGAACGTCCTTGCGTACAATTTAATATCTTGTACTTTGCGTTTTGAATCTTGTACTCTTGTAATTTCGAGACATTTCTTATCAATAATTGGAACCTCTTTGATTGTATTTTGTACTTTTGAGCTTTTTGGTCATTTGCGTCTTCAATTCGTCGAATCTGTCTTTTGTCTTCACCTTTTATTATTTAAACGAATATTACTTGTAAATAGGACAACTTCAACTAAAAGTTTGTCTTTCTTGAGGAATAATGCTATGAAATATATGTTCGTTTTTAGCATTATCAAATATTCCCACACTTGAGCATTGCTTGTCCTCAAGCAATATAGTCTTGAAATACTAGAATCACTTTTTTATTCTTCACACTTTGTACATCAGTGATTTCTATACGGCGGTATAAACAATGGTAGTAACGTTATGGTTTACAGTCCCACATGACTATAAAATTTAGATCCATTAAGGAAATTGGATCTTTATTAAAACATTTGATCTTTTGAAAATTAAATCTAGTTTTTACCCTAGATAAGTTTTCCGGAATAACCCTTCACCGGTATTTGCAAATTATTTTTGTGGGTTTGGTGGGTTTCAGATTTGAAAATTTTAGCTCAAAACTTGTGGTTTTATGTCACCCACTTGCTAACCTTGTATTGGGAAAGCAGCACGTCCAGTATACTTGCTCCGAATATTACCTTTTGGTAAACTACCGTCCGGTTGTAAAGGAAAGCGTTGAACAAGCAACTGTTAAGGCAATGTCCCCTGACATGCTTTTAATTATGGTCTATAACGTGTCGGACGCAATTACTATCCTTGGTAGGAGCAATAGTAAAGCTCACCCTTATAATTTTTTAGTCTGGCACAAGGTCCTGTCTTTGACCATGCTATGCAACCACCGTTCTTACGGTTGACACCCGATTTGGTTCAGGTGACCTAATGAATTCCAGGTGAATTCCGAGAATTTTACGTTCAAAGGTAATGAACGCATTGAAAATGGGTTTTTAGAAAACAAATCGATTTGTAATTTTGATCAAAATATTTTCTCGTTCAAGCTCGAGTTTAGATATCATTGAATTCCATGAGTTTGTAATTCTCAATCTTTAAGGTCAATCTCAAGGATTGAGTAATATTAGTCTTAAAAGCTGATTTTTGATCTTTTAAGGAGATTATCCTTTCTGGGGATCTGATTCATTAGTCTTATCAAGCTAATTTGCACGGCGCCCCCCCATTGTACGAGACAGATCCTCTCATGGTTAGGATAAGTCTGACCACTTGGCGATCCTGTTTGATGCTGAGGTCCGTGGATTTCCTGCTGATTTTAGTGATGACTTTTCTAGATTTTTCGTCAACCTACAGCTGGTCTGAACGACAACTTCATGACCTAAATCAAGAAGCGCGTTTCTTTTTCGAAAGACTTTACTTCCTTTAAATGATGGAATTATCGTCTCTTCTTTTCTTTCATTGGGTAAAACAGTTAATTATCGTCCAAAACAAAAGTATTTTCAATTATTTGTACAAAAATATGTGATATATGTTTTGAATAACTTGGTAAAAATTTCTCACACTTGGCTTTTATTTTTCCTTTTTGTTCTCCTCTATTCCATTTTAAATGAATTCTAACATTTTGGTTTGTTTCTCAATTTATGTCCTTTCCAAGGTAACAATAATTTCGGTGTTAACACCTCGTTTTATCGTTCATAAATATGTATAAACATGATTTTGAGTTCATTTAATTGAAAATTTTGAAAAATTTTACTAGAATTGGGTAGTCAGTATATAAGACTAGGGTTGTTCTTTATTATCAGAGAGCACTAGATTCTAATACAACTACTGCTTTACTAGTATTTCTAATAGTAACCAAGTGTATAAAGTAAAAATTTTAAAATCCGAAAGAATTTAACCCCTTCCCACACTTAAGATCTTGCAATGCCCTCATTTGCAAAAAAATCAGTAATAATTTAAATTATTGAGGGTGATTAGCGTAGAAAAATGATTAAATTTTACCAAAGTTTCCAAACATATTGTTGTTTGTGTTGAATGATAAATGGTGCACATCATTTGTTCATTCCGTCTTGTCGTTATTTCACATATATTTTGCATCTTGTCGTCAAAATTAGTTGCTTTTGCTGAACTTAATGCCAGTCTTTGAAAATGCGTTATTTTACCCTGTTGTGTACATAAGATAAACTGCAAACATATATACATATTTTTGAAGTTTGGTATATTACCCCACATTCAAAAATTATTAAAATCTAAAAATAAAAGTTAGAAAATTATAAAAACTATTACAATATCAACATAAGTGCTTAAATGTAGTAACATTACAAAAATAAAATAAATAAAACTAAATAAACTAGGGTTGTTACTGATACCAGTAGGGGTTCCATGCATAACCGTATGTGTTATAAAATGCTTCAGCTGGGTTATAAGTAGGATACGGTGGTTGCATCTCTATAGACTAGGGAGGAAATACGGGCGTTGGAGTAGGAATATAGTTTCTACCTATATGTTGGCAATGAGCTATGATTTAGTTTTGATGAACTTGCCAATCTTCAAATGCTCGATGTCTAGTATTTTCATACTCTCGTGAAGCTATAAACCTTTGCATTTCTGTCATTTCATTTCCCCCTCCCACATTACCTGGCTGTTGATTTCTCTCAACCTGTGGATGTCTTCCATTATATCTTACTACGGCATTATTTCGCCTCTTCAAAACCTTAGCACCATGATATACATTTAAACCAATTGTATCGTGGGGTTCTGGTTCTTCGATTAATAATCCCCCCCAACTTATATCCACATTGAGATACTCAGCAATTAATGTAATAAATATACCACCTCCTATTATACTGTGCGGTCTCATCCCCTAACCATAGCTGATAAATAATAACCCACACAATAAGGTATACTTACAGCGCTTTGTGGGTCTCGAATACACATGTGGTAAAACAAATCCTGTTCATTTACCTTTTCCTTATTTTTACCTCGCTGTGTAATCGAGTTTGCTAGAAACCTATGAATTACTCTTAATTCAGCTCTATAAATATCAAGATAAGAGTAATTTCCCCCTTTAAATCGGTGATGGCTAGTCATTTGACTCCATACACCATGCGTATCAAAATTTTCATCAATCTTCCTACCATTCAATATCAACCCTCGACAATCGGCAGATGCTAGCTCCTCAGGCGTATATATACGTAAGGCCTGAGCCATGTCTAGTAGAGACATGTGGCGCATCGAACCTCCTAACAAAAATCTAATAAAAGTTCGATCGGTTAAACTAGCTACCCGATCATTTATTTCTATACTACACAATAATTCTTCACACCATACTTTATATACAGGTCTACGTATGTTGAATAATCGTACCCAGTCGTTAAAAGTAGAATTACCATACCTCTGTGTAAGTAATTCTCTAATTGGCTCGGCCAATTCTACAGCTTTTAACGGTTCCCATTCTATTACCCTAGGTACTTCAATAGCTTTAGAATGAAGAGTGTGCAAGCCCCTTTGGTATTTTGGATAATCTATCCAACGTCTGTCTAATCTCAAGTTCGGGTGCAAATCTTCCACGTGCATATCTGAAAATGTCATAACTGGATGAGGTATATCTTGTTTGTAATAGCTATCAACATCCTGTTGTTCCGCACTCTCAGGAGGAGCAATGCGAGCTTGGGATGAAGATTCACCCCTTTCAGTCTGCAAAACACATCAAACACAATTTTTGTGCATCTAAATATGCATTAGTGTCAGCAAAATCATCAATCAAAATAATTACAATGACATATTCAATTTATATCAAACTTATGCTTATTTTCATATTTTTATCAAATCTACACTTTTTCAAATAAGCATATACGAAAATATTTGCCAAGTTCATAAGCATTCAACTCAAATAACATGTCAAAATAATCATTACTAGCAATTAAACAAGTTTCAAATGGCATTAACTCTCAAAAATCAAGTTCATGAATTTTAGACTTGAAAAAGTCCACTTTAATTCTCAAAAATCATGTTTAGGCTCAAAGTTTAGATCATTTAACTACCTAAACATGTTACACTACTTAATTTAGTAATAATTCATGACAAAAATCGGCCATAACCTGTTTATATCAAAAAGCCCCAAATTTGCTCAAGAACACAAACCCTAGATTACTCAAAATTTGAAGTTTAAGGCTTCTAATCATGTTAAATAGCATCAATCTAGGTTATACAAGCATAATACACAAACAATTTAAGTATAATTACACTAAAAAGCATTAAAATCGAATTGGGTATAAAATTGCTCAAGAACACTAAATTTTCGGATTAAAGGGTGTTTTGGTGTAGAAATTTACCGTTTTTCTTGAGTAATTCCTTGATAGCATTCTTCTCAACATGATTTTGTGAAAGATTTGATGAAAAATGGCCAAAAATTCGATTTTGTGTGTGTTTTGTTCGGGTGTTTTTCGCAGTTTTTGGGTTGGGGGTGTGTTGGGGACTGATCTGTTCTGCGTTATATTTTTTTCTGGATTTTACATCCTCCGCGACTTGCGGTGTTTTTCTCTTTCAAACTTCGCGAGTCGCGGTGTTTGTATTTTATTTTTTTTATTTTTTTAATAAAAATCTTTAACTTATAAAACAATTAAGTAATTAATTTTAAAATTTTGTTTCCTTTGTTATTTAGGACGAGTTCGTTTCGGATCGATGTCCTAGTCCGTCCCTCGACAAAATTTTAAAATTTGTCTTTTTGAAGCGCGGTTTTAAAAGTAAAGATTTTTGGGTTTTTTTTAATGTTTTTGGCATACTTTAATTCAATAAGATTAAAAATAATGATAATAAAAGTTCTCGTCCCTCCCTTGGGTAGAGCAATTTCGATTCAACGACCTAGTCTTCAACTCACGACGAATTTTAAAAATCATATTTTTAACTTAGCGAAATAAAGTAAATTTTTATTTTTAAACTCACACCAAACTTAAATTTAAAATGCATAAAATTAAAAATTCATATTTTAAAAATTAAAAATTCACACCAAACTTATATTATATTTTTGTTTTTATACATACAAACTTATATTAAAAATATTAATTTTTCAAATATTTACAATTTTAAATATATTAATTTTAAAAAATTGCACAATATTAATTTAATATTAATTTTAAAAATATGGTAAAAATAAAATTAAAAATCTTTTTGGCTTTTATCCCACTTTAATCAATCAAATATTATCAAAAATATGCGCCCCTCTTTTCGGTAAAGTAATTTCGGTTCCATGACCTAATTTAACTCATGACGAATTTTTTGAAATATTTTGGGTTGATTGATTAAAGATATTTATACCTTAAGAATAAACGTTAAATTTTGCAGTGATGTAATAAATTTTTGAATGATATCAATAATTTCGGTCGCAAGACCTAATTTCATCGAATACCAATTTAATACTTTATAGCGAACAAATTAGCGTTTATTATCAAAAGGTTAAAAATAAAAATAAAAATAAAAAATGAAAACTGTACGGACTTACCTGTGAAATATATTTCTTAGTGATATGCTCTAGCCCACTCATAAGATAGTCGGACTAATTGAATTTCCATGGCTACATAGGCGTAACCTCGAGCATTTAATGTATTTTCTTCTAAACATATGAACGGTCCATCTCTGCATAAAGTAACAAATTCGGTATTTGAATAGGTTTGATTATTTGAACATTTACCTTCGTGTGACCATTTTCCGTATTTGTGACATTTTTCAAGGTGTCGTGCTCTTCTTTTCGCTGCGGATTTTGATTTTCCTTTACCAAATTGTAACTTATTATCTTCGCATCTGGATTCTTTTCTTACTCCGTCCAATTTACCTCTGATTAATGATACTATTTCACTCGGAAGTGTGTCATTATTACGTTTAGTGATCAAAGCGTGTAGCATTAGACCATGGTTCAGTTCACAGGAAGTCTTCATTTCGTAAAAACCTAAAAAAAAAAAATCAGAATGGGGGGAGAAGACTAGTTCTTTAGGGTCTGCTAGGGAAAGACCATTCGGGTTCCATTTTCGAGAACTACACGAAAACAAAAAATCTAACAGAAATACATATTATCTTTTAAAGACTTGATTCTCCCCACACTTAGTTAGCTGTGGTATCGAAATTGTGATTAACTTCGTTGTCAACTTCCATCGGACCATGTATGTAATGTTTAACTCTATGAACATTAACCTTAAATTCAATCCCATTTGAATTTATTAATTCTATCGTTCTGTATTGGAAAACTCTTTTGACTATGAATGGTCCAGACCATCTTGATTTCAATTTTCCAGAAAATAGCTTGAATCGTGAATTGAAAAGAAGAACTCTATCTCCTTCTTTAAATTCTTTTGAACTTCTGATTCTTTTATCATGCCATTTCTTTGTTCTTTCTTTATAGATTAACGAATTTTCGTATGCTTCATGTCTTAATTCTTCTAATTCGTTTAATTGACTTAACCGTAGACGTCCAGCTTCATGTAAATCAAGATTACATGTCTTCAAAGCCCAAAATGCTTTGTGTTCAATTTCTACTGGAAGATGACATGCTTTTCCATAAACGAGTCTAAAAGGTGTGGTTCCAATTGGAGTTTTGTAGGCTGTTCTAAAAGCCCAGAGTGCATCCTCCAATTTAATGGACCATTCCTTCGGATTTGATCCTACGGTTTTCTCTAGAATACGTTTTAAAGCTCGGTTGGTATTTTCAACTTGTCCACTTGTTTGTGGATGATATGCGGTGGAGATTTTATGAGTTACTCCATATCTTTTAAGAACTTTCTCAAGTTGATTATTACAAAAATGAGTTCCCCGATCACTTATTAAAGCTTTCGGTGTTCTAAACGTTGCAAAAAGACGTTTTAAAAAATTGACTACAACTCGCGCATCGTTAGTTGGGAGAGCTTGTGCTTTCGCCCATTTAGATACATAATCAATGGCTACGAGAATGTAGAGATTATTATGAGATTTTGGAAATGGACCCATAAAGTCAATACCCCAAATGTCAAATACTTCACATACTTGAATGACATTTTGTGGCATTTCATCACGTTGACTTATTTTTTCGGCCCTTTGACAAGCATCACAGGATTTGCAAAGAAGGTGTGCGTCTTTGTAAATTGTAGGCCAATAGAATCCAGCATCATAAACTTTTCTTGCTGTTAGTTGAGGCCCATAATGCCCTCCTGTTGGTCCTGTGTGACAATGGTTTAAAATTTTACTAGCTTCATCTCCAAATACACATCGGCGTATTATTCCATCGGGACAACTTTTAAACAAATGTGGATCTTCCCAGAAATAGTGTTTTATATCACTAAAGAATTTCTTTCGTTTTTGGTACGATAATCCTTTTTCAAGGAATCCACATACTAAGTAGTTTGCATAGTCTGCAAACCATAGTATTTCACTATAATCTATCTTCAATAGATATTCATCTGGAAAGTTGTCTTGTATGGCCGATTCATTTAGAACTTCTAATTCGGGATTTTCAAGACGAGAAAGATGATCAGCGGCGAGATTTTCTGCTCCTCTTTTATCTCGGGTTTCAATATCAAACTCTTGTAAGAGTAAGATCTAATGGATTAATCGTGGTTTAGCATCTTGTTTCGAAAATAGGTATCTAAGAGCAGAATGGTCGGTATAGACCACCGTTTTTGCTAGAACGAGATATGAACGAAATTTGTCAAAAGCAAAGACAATAGCAAGGAGTTCTTTTTCAGTAGTTATGTAATTCGTTTGTGCTCCTTGTAACGTCTTACTAGCATAATATATAGGTTGAAATCATTTTTCAATACTTTGTCCTAAAACGGCTCCCATTGCAAAATCACTTGCATCGCACATAAGTTCAAACGGTAGATTCCAATTTGGTGTTATCATGATCGGCGCATTAGTGAGTTTCTCTTTAAGAATATTAAAAGACTTGATACATTCATCTGAAAAGATAAATGGAGCATCCTTTTCTAGGAGTTTATTCATAGGAGTGGCAATTTTAGAAAAATCTTTTATGAAACGTCGGTAAAAACCGGCATGCCCTAGAAAACTCTTAACTCCTCTAACATTGGTGGGATGTGGAAGTTTAGCAATTACATCTACTTTAGTTCTATCCACTTCAATTCCTTCCTTTGAAATTTTATGTCCAAGAACGATGCCTTCTTTAACCATGAAATGGCATTTCTCCCAATTAAGTACTAGATTTGATTGTTCGCATCTAATAAGCATTCATTCCAGATTAACTAGACATGATTCAAATGTATCACCGAAGACTGAAAAGTCATCCATGAAAACTTCCATGCATTCTTCTATCATGTCGTGAAAAATTGTCATCATTCACCTTTGAAAGGTTGCAGGGGCATTGCAAAGTCCAAATGGCATGCGTTTGTAAGCAAAAGTACCATAAGGGCACGTGAATGCGGTTTTGTCTTGGTCCTCGAGTGCTATTGGAATTTGAAAATATCCGGAAAAACCATCAAGAAAACAATAGTAACTGTTTCCGGCTAATCTTTCCAACATTTGATCAATAAAAGGTAAGGGAAAGTGATCTTTTCTGGTGGCGTCATTTAATTTTCTATAATCAATACATACACGCCATCCTGTTACAGTCCTAGTAGGAATAAGCTCATTTTTCTCATTTGTGATGACAGTCATGCCACCCTTCTTAGGCACGCATTGAACTGGGCTTACCCATGGACTATCAGAAATTGGATAAATTAAACCTGCATCTAGCAGTTTAATAATTTCTTTTTTAACTACATCTTGCATATTCGGATTTAGTCTTCGTTGGCATTGCACATACGTTTTATGACCTTCTTCCATAAGGATTTTATGTGTGTAATACGAAGGACTTATTCCTTTAATATCATGAATTTTCCATGCAATGGCTGGTTTATGAGCTTTCAACACAGAAATGAGTTGAGATTTTTCATTTTCAGTAAGAGAAGACGATATTATTACAGGTAATTCAGATTCACCATATAAATAAGCGTATTCCAAATGGTTTGGAAGTGGCTTTAACTCTAATTTCGGTGGTTCTTCTATCGATGATTTGTATCGATATCTGTCTTCTTCTTTTAGCATTTGAATTTTTTCTGTTGTTGGTTCATATCCATTAGCTATTAGTGTAGCTAACAATTCAGTTTCATCAATTGGTTCAGTTCCTTCTCCTAAAGAACATTCTCCTGTTCCTTGTAATTCTAGAAATTCTTCTAACAATTCTGCATGTGAATCTATAGTTTGAATATAATAGCATGTATCATCTGCAGATTGCGGTTGTTGCATTTCTCTATAAACTGAAAAGGTAACACTCTCATCCTCTATACTTTGGGTCAGTTTCTTACCAAACACGTCTATCATTGCTTTAGCCGTGTTTAAGAATGGTCTTCCTAATATGAGAGGAACTTGAGAATCTTCTTCCATGTCCAGAACAACAAAATCTACTGGAAATACTAAAGTACCAACTTTAACTAGCATGTTCTCCATTATCCCTCTAGGATATTTTATTGATCGATCGGCTAGTTGTATGCTTATTCTTGTTGGTTTCAATTCTCCAAGGTCTAGTTTAGTGTATAGTGAATACGGCATTAAATTTATACTAGCACCTAAGTCTGCCAATGCTTCTATTGAACTAAGACTACCCAGAAAACCTGGAATTGTGAAACTTCCTGGATCAGATAATTTTTCTGGTATCTTATTCAACAGCACTGCAGAACAATTAGCATTCATAGTAACGGCCGAGAGTTCTTCCATTTTCTTTCTATTTGAGATTAGATCTTTCAAGAACTTAGCATATCTAGGCATTCCTGAAATCACATCAATGAAAGGAACATTGACATTTATTTGTTTAAACATATCCAAGAATTTGGATTGCTCGGCTTCAAGTTTCTCTTTTTTCATTTTACTCGGGTAAGGAAGTGGTGGTTGGTATGGTTTAACATAAGGTTTAGCCTTAACTGTGTTATCTTCATTAACCTTTTCAACTACCGGTTCTTTTTCCTTATCTTGTTCAGGTTGTGGTTCTTGTGGAGTAGGAATAGCTTCATCAGAAATTTCAGGTATTTCAGGTGGTTTAAGTGTTGTACCACTTCTTGTGGTAATGGCTTTAGCTGTTTCATTCCGGGGGTTTGCATTTGTATCACTAGGTAAACTTTTCGGTTTTCTTTCACCTATTAACCTTGCTAGGTTACTTACTTCTTGTTCCAGATTTTGAATAGAAGCTTGTTGATTTCTAAATGCTTGAGCATTTTTTTCATTAGTTTGTTTCTGAGATGTGAAAAACTGCGTTTGAGTTTCAACTAGCTTCGTCATCATATCTTCTAAATTCGGCTTTTTGTCATCGGTTTGTGGTGGTTTGTTTTGAAAATTAGGTCTTTGCTGATTGTAAGTATTATTGGATACTTGTTGATTGCTAGGACCTTGTTGGTTGTTGTATGGAACATTGCGGTTATAATTCTGGTTTTGATTGTAGATCGGTCTTGGCGGTTGATAATTATTCTGATAATTATTTCCAGGCCTTTGTTTTATATATGAAATATTCTCTCTTTGTTCCATTGTTAGCGCAATACTGAGACAATCTTTTGTCAAATGTGGTCCTCCACACTGCTCACAACTAATTCGTATTGAGTGAATATCTTTAGTCATCTTTTCCATTCGTCTCTCGACAGCATCTATCTTTGCGGAAATGGAATCTAAGTCATGGCTAGAATCGGCTCTAGCTGCTTTAGATGATCTAACGATATCTTTTTCTTGGTGCCACTCATGTGAATGGGAAGCAGTGTTATCAATAATTTTGTAAGCATCAGTTTCAGTTTTCTTCATAATGGAACCACCAGCTGCTATATCGATGTCTTTCCTTGTAGTGATGTCGCATCCTTGGTAGAATATTTGTACTATTTAACAAGTGTCTAAACCATGTTGCGGACATCCTCTCAATAACTTTCCAAATCTAGTCCACGCCTCATATAGAGTTTCATTTGGCTTATGTGTGAACGTAACAATTTCTCCTTGAAGTCTTACGGCTTTAGATGCCGGAAAGAATTGTTTAAGAAATTTTTCAACTAAAACATCCCATGTGTCAATCGCCCCTTCAGGTAATGATTCCAATCAATCTTTGGCTTCTCCCTTTAAAGTCCAGGGAAATAACATGAGATATATCTATTCATCCTCCACTTCTCTTATTTTAAATAGTGTGCAGATCCTATTAAAGGTACGAAGATGTTCATTTGGATCTTCCTTCGGCGCACCACTAAATTGGCATTGATTAGTCACCATATGTAGAATTTGTCCTTTGATTTCATAATCTGGCGCATTAATGTCAGGATGAGTAATTGCGTGACCTTGGCCAGTGCGTTTAGCTCTCATTCGGTCTTCCATACTTAAAGGTTCCAGATTCTCCATAATTGAATTTGTTGAATTTGAATCACTAGAGGATTCTGATTTAATGGTTCGTTCCTCAACAATCTCTGTTTGAATGATTGGTGGTTCCGGAGGAAAAATTAATGGTTCAGGATCTATGAATTGTCCCTGAATATTCTCCGGATTCTCAATTGTGAGGTCGGGTTCAAAAAATGGATTATCGAAAATTTGAATTGGAGTACTTGGTCGACTGGATGACGATTCTAAAGAAAAATCAACGGCGGTAATATTAGCTAGATGTCTTGATCGAGTTACAGGTGGTGAACGTACAAAAGGTGGTGAACGTCTTGCTCGGTGCATTCACTGAATATCCTATTAGTTTTTAAAAGGAAAGAAAAATTATATAAGTTATCCAATTAATAGACTTTTCTGATTTTGTCCACGTTTCGAATAGCCAAAAGATGCAGCAGAGGGGCAGGATTCGTTTGGTCTCAATATAATTGAGTACTGTTTGGCTCCAATAACCCGGTCCACGTACAAATCCAACTATTACTACGAACCAGAAAATTTTGATGTCTATCAATTTAACCACTTAAAATAAATTTTCGCAATTTTAAGAAATTTAGATAAGAAGTAGAATAAAAATCTATGTCCTAAAACTAGAATGGCGAGAAATAAGAAAGAAAAAGAGCGCGTCGAAAAAGGTCGAAAAATAAAAGGGTTGAAAAATAAAAGGCGTCGAAAAATAAGAAAGAAAAAGAGATACTTATAAAACTTTAAAACACACGACTAACCCAACCTTATTACTATCACTAACTTAAAATTAAAATTGCAAATTGAGATTACTAATTGGAGTGATAATTGATACATAGGTAAAAGGCGTCGAAAAATAAAAATAAGAAAGTAGCGCGTTAAAACTTAAAAAGGAACTAAAACTAAAAAAAAAAAAAAAAAGTTGCGTCTAAAAATATTAAAGCTTACAAGTAAAACTATATCTCAAATGGCAATAACTTAAAAAGGTACTAAAACTTAAAAAGGCGTCGCAAAATTCTAAAGCACCTAAATCTTAGTCTAAAGAAAAAGCACTTAAGGAATTTTACGGCAAAGCCTAAAAATCTAGAAGTAAAAATAACTATGGCAAAAACTATGGCTTAAAACTAAATATGGGCGAAAAATACAAAAAATTATGCTAAAACGAATAAAAAGGGACAAAATAAAAAAAATATACTAAAAGTTGTAAAAAGTACAATTTTTTATAAAAATATTATTTTTATATTATTTATTTATTAAAACTATTAATTTTATAAACTAATTAAACTAATTAAACTAAATATATAAAATAATAAATAAACTAAACTAAATAATAAATAATTAAAACCTATTTAGGGTTTTAAATTTAATAATAAATAATAATAATAATAATAATAATAATAATAATAATAATAATTATACGTAATTAATGCCTGATTAGGGCTTCCTGTGTGCCCGTGTCAGACGGCTCCGCGAGTTGCGGTGACACGTACCAGCAAATACCGCGAGTCGCGGGAAATGAAAATTCAGATGACAGGCTGGTTTCGACAGGTTTCGGTTTTTTATTTATTTATATATATATATTTTTTTATTTTTTTGTTTTTAATTTAATTAATATATTTATATAATTTAAATAAAACTTATCTTTAACAACTAAGATAGAAATAAAATACTTTATAATTTTATAAATAAAAATCTAAAAAAAATAGATTTATATATATTTATTTTTTTTCGATTTTTTTTTATGTTTTAAATAAACACAAAATATTTAAATAAAACTTATATTTTTATAAAATAAAAATAAAGAAACTTTATAAAACTTAAATATTTAACAAACTCTTAAAAATATTTATATTTTTTTTTTTCTTTTTATATTTTTGGATTTTTTAAAAAGTATTTTTACGAAAGCGTAATTTTTTTAATAAAAGTAAACTTAAAATAAAAATCTTTTTTTTTTTATATATAGCGTTGCGCTTCCGGCTTTTAAGCTAGATTTTCCCCGGCAGCGGCGCCAAAAACTTGATAGTTATGCGAGGTGTATATGAAATACTATTAAATTTTACTAGGAAATAATATTAAATACGATACAATTTTACACAAGATATTTATTTATTTATTTATAGAATGGATATACTTAAACCTTGCTACAACACTTATAGGCAGTGTATCTAATCGTACAGTAGTGTAGTTTTTAGTAAGTCTGGTTCGTTCCACAGGGAAAAATCTTTAAACAATGCTTAACGCTATATTAGTTAAATTTATAAAAATACAAATATATATAAGTAATATTATTATTATAAAGGGGGGTTTTTACCGTTTAATTACCGGTTTATCGATTTTAAAAAAACTTTAGTCGCAGTTAAAACCTAATGTAAAATATTAAAAATAAATACAACTTAATTTAAAGCGTAAAATAAATAACGATAATGAAATTGCAATAAATAAAAGTGCGATAAAATAAACTTGCGATAATTAAAAAATGCGATAATTAAAAGTGCAATTCAATACAATAATAATAAATAAAAGTGCGATAATTAGAAGTGCAATTAAATATAAAATAAAGGAAATTAAATATGAAATAAAAGAATTATGCTTATTTAAACTTCCGTAATCATGATATTTGACGTGTTGATTTTAGTTTTATGCCCATGGGTTAATTGTTCTTTGTCCTGGATTATTTAATATGTCCATACGGATTTGTCCATAATAGTCCATCAGTCATAAATATAAAGAGCGAAAGCCTTCGTCAAATTATTCTTATTCCCGAAGTCAAATATTCCAACTAATTGGGGATTCGAATTGTAACAAGGTTTTAATACTTTGTTTAATGAATACACCAGGTTATCGACTGCGTGTAAACCAAGGTTTTACTACTTTGTTAACAATTACACCAATTACCCTTGAATGTAATTCGCCCATGTTTCAACAAGTCTATTAACTATTAATCCAATTCCGTGTCCGGTAAAATGAATAATTATTGGTATTTATAGATATCCCGCCCACCGTACCCAGTCAAGCGTATGTGGTTATATATAAATACGTCAAATTATAAGTTTGTATATTAAATTAACAAGGTATTGTTTAGTTAATATAAAACCCATTAATAGCCCATAGTCTAATTTCCACAAGTGTCGTTCTTTTATCCAAACCTCAATTATGGTACAAAGCCCAATTACCCAATTTTAATATTTTTAGCCCAACATCATGATTACTTCGGTATTAAATAAGCATAATAATAACTTAGCTACGAGACATTAATGAAAATAATATAAACATAACTTACAATGATTAAAAATAGCATAGCGTTACACGGACAGAATTTCGACTTACACCCTTACAACATTCGCTAACATACCCTTATTATTAGAAATTAAAATTAAAATTAAAATTAAAATATAAATATAAATATTTACGTATACATATATAAAGAGAGATTGATTTTTGGATTGATATTTTTATGATCAGAATGCACGAGCTTTATAGGCAGTTTCATAATTTGGGGCTCCGCGACTCGCGGCCTTTTTCCTCTTCGAACTCCGCAAGTCGCGGAGTTCGTAAAACCAGCTCACACCATTTTGTCTTTTAATTTGCCGACGGTTTATAATATATTATATAATATATAAATAATTATAAGAATTATTTAAATATTATATTATATTTATATGCATAGTTGACTTGTAATTTTTAGTCCGTTGCATCGAGCGTTGAGAGTTGACTCTGGTCCCGGTTTCGGATTTTCGAACGTCCTTGCGTACAATTTAATATCTTGTACTTTGCGTTTTGAATCTTGTACTCTTGTAATTTCGAGACGTTTCTTATCAATAATTGGAACCTCTTTGATTGTAATTTGTACTTTTGAGCTTTTTGGTCGTTTGCGTCTTCAATTCATCGAATCTGTCTTTTGTCTTCACCTTTTATTATTTAAACGAATATTACTTGTAAATAGGACAACTTCAACTAAAAGTTTGTCTTTCTTGAGGAATAATGCTATGAAATATATGTTCGTTTTTAGCATTATCAATTACAAACCGTGGATATTAATACGAATAGCAATATAAAGACACGGTATAATTAAGAATAGTATCTTCCCAAGGTAATAGTAGAAGTAAATAGATTCTTCTGGAGGAAGATCGAAAAGAAGGATGACAGAAATGATAATTAGAAAAATATCAAGGATTAGAGCGGGATTAAGCATTTTCACAATCTTTTGGATGTAAGAATTAAGAAAGAAAGTATAAGAATGGTGAGAATAATGGAACAAAAGAGCTTAATTTATAATGGAAATATCAGACAGAGTAATCGAGGCAGATCACCGTATTTAATTATAGAGATCTTAATTTCCTTACTCGCCGAAGAATCAAATCTTTTAGATTTCGAAGATTTCCTTTAATCCCTTGAATTCCGGAACTCAAACGTGAGTATGTCAAAAGTAAAGACGAACATCTATTACCTTATTCCAATCTTTTGTAATCACTTCACCTATACTCTTCGAGTAATCGAATTATTTTATCTATATTACTCAATGGTGATAAAACTCTATTTATCAACTCATATTCGTCATGAAAACATTTCTATTGTTAGCCATGACGACCTCACTCAAATTTCGGGAAGAAATTTCTTTAACGGGTAGGTACTGTGACGACCTAGAAATTTCTGACCAAATTTAAACTTAATCTTTATATGTTACCGACACGATAAGCAAAGTCTGTAATGTTGAGTCTCGAAAATTTTGGGAATTATGTTCATATATTCAATTTGACCTTTGACTAATCCCGACGATTCACGAACAATTGTTGTTAATAAATAGGTATATATATATTTATAAATATAAAAATAAGTGTGTAAATAATAAAATACAATTAATGAATAGAATTGAATATGTAAATATAATAAAGTTGCTATTAAAATAAATCTATATATATGATTTTTATTCATAATCATTATTGTATGTATGTTATAATATATAAAATTTATATAATAATAAATGTTTAATAAAAGTTATTATATAATATATTATATGTAATTACAAGTTAAAGTATAAATATTATATTAATATTATGATCATTACTTTTATTATTATTACTAATAGTTACATTAATGTTTGTATAATTGGTAATATTATGTCTAATAATATATATATATATATATATATATATATATATATATATATATATATATATATATATATATATATATATATATATATATATATATATATATATATGAATTTTGATATGTATAAGTTGTTATGTTATTAAAAGTAGTAATTTTATTATTATCATTAATATTATTATAAGTAGTATTATTATTAGTATAAAAAAAACATTATTGTTATCATTTTATTATGATTATTATTAATTTCATTTTTATTAATATTGAATATTAATGTTGTATAATTATTATTAATATCATTGTTATAAGTATCATAATTTTTTTTATGCTAGTATATTTACAAAATTATTATTTATATCATCATTATTAATATTAGTGTTTCTATTTTTATTATTAGTATCTCTATTATTATTATTAGTATTTTTATATAATCAGTATTAATATTACCAGCATATTTATTTAATTATTATTAATAATAATTTATATATATATATATATATATATATATATATATATATATATATATATATATATATATATATATATATATAAAGAAAAGAGTACCAATTTGTTACATGTAACTATCATTACTTTGTTTAAATTTGTTTCCTGTCTGATTTTGTTATACGTCCATACCCATCCAGCTAATTGATCAATAATACTCTGATTATATATACTAATTTCTGTAAATCATAAGAGAAACCAAAAAGAAACCCAGAAAATAAGCTCGACACTCTGTACATTCATCTTTTTCACCATATTTTGATCTATAACAAATTTGCAAAATGTAATAATGCAGTCATGTTAGGTATCGTCTATCTAAACTATCTGTAAGTTTTCAATCTTCAATTCTTTCTATCAATTTCTAATTTGAGAGTCAAAGTTTTGGTTTTCAAAGTCAACTAAGTGTTCTTGAATCAAATTTGAGTTTGTTTTGATATCTCCAGTTAATTTGATGATCCATAAAGTTTATAGGAATGATTTGCAACACAATTCATGTTGTAATCATAACCTATAACACTCTTAATCTAAAAATCAATTTTTGAGTTCTTGAGTTCTTCACAGTGATATACACTAACAAGAATTCGAAACAAATTTCAAAAACTAGAAATGTAGAGTTGTTAGGAATCATTTACTTAAACTTCTTGTAAAATCTCAAGTTCCAATTCTTAATAACGAAATCGAATTTGCGAGTCAAAGTTATTTTGTCAAAAGTCAAAGAAAGTGTTCATCGCGAAATTCGTAATCGTGTTGAAGTTTCCAGTTAAATTGATGATTTAGATAGATTTTAGGAATGATTTGAAACATGTTTCATGTTGTAAAGATTGTCCAAAACGAACTCAAAATTGAAAACAAAAATTTTTTTTTTCTTGGCTACTAGCAAGCAGTAGGATTTTTTTTTGTTTTTTTTCTCATTTTTTTTATATCATGAACAAATTTTTTTTTTGTTTCATGTTGTTTACAAGTCATAAATGAAAAACCGTTCGATTGTTGTTGAGTTTATGCCCCTGTTTGATTTTAAACTTGGTGAAGAAGATGATGAACATGGCTAAATGAAATACTAGATATATAGTTTGGGTTGCCTTATAAATCAGATAAACAAGACAGAGGGAATGGTTAAGTGTGTTTGCGGGTGAGCGGGAGGTCTCTAGTTCAAACCCGGTTCAGGGCATATTTTTTTAGAAAGGCTTTGGAAGGTAGATTTCATTACCAAAATTATTATTAGTATTAGTATTGTGATTATTATTATTATGGTTATTTTTAGAACACTTATTATTAATAATACAAGTATTATTATAAAGACTATAATTTATTATTATAATTATGATTATGATTATTATTATTATTATGAGAATGATACAAATTATTATTATTTTCATTAATATTAGTACTTGTAACCTTTTATAATTGTTAGTGTTATTATTATCATCCACATAAGTATTATTATTAGTATTATCATCATTATTATTAATATTACAAAGTATCATTAATAGACTTATCATTTAAACATTAATATTAGTGATATTGTATAATTACTGAAAATTTCTATTAAAACTATTAAAAATTACCATTATTATTATTATTATTTTTTACTAAAACTATCATTATTATTGATATCAGTATTATCTATGTCATTATTATTAAAATAATTACGATTATGAAAAATAAAAGTTTTAAAGACGTTATTAAAATTATAAACATAAAAATAAAGATTTTATATATAAATATATATTTAATGCACATAACTTAACTATACTAATATATCTATATATATAATGAAAATATATATAATGAACCTATTAGTCTACTATATATATAAATTACATCACTAATAATAATATAAATAAATATATTTGTTCGATTACAAGTATGTGTCTTAATAGATATATGAATGATATAGGTTCGTGAATCCGAGGCCAACCCTACATTGTTCAATGTCGTCATATGTATTTTTACTACAAAATACATTATTGTGAGTTTCATTACTCCCTTTTTAAATGCTTTTGCAATATATATTTTTGGGACTGAGAATACATGCACTGCTTTTATAAATGATTTACAAAATAGACACAAGTACGTGAAACTACATTCTATAGTTGAATTATCGAAATCGAATATGCCCCTTTTTATTAAGTCTGGTAATCTAAGAATTAGGGAACAGACACCCTAATTGACGCGAACTCTAAAGATAGATCTATCGGGCCCAACAAGCCCCATCCAAAGTACCGGATGCTTTAGTACTTCGAAATTTATATCATGTTCGAAGGAGGATCCCGGAATGATGGGGATATTCTTATATACATATTGTGAATGTCGGTTACCAGGTGTTCAATCCATATGAATGATATTTTTGTCTCTATGCATGGGATGTATGATTATGAGAAATGGAAGTATGAAATCTTGTGGTCTATTAAAATTATGAAATGATTATTTATGTTAAACTAATGAACTCACCAACCTTTTGGTTGACACTTTAAAGCATGTTTATTCTCAGGTACGAAAGAAATCTTCCGCTGTGCATTTGCTCATCTTAGAGATATTACTTGGAGTCATTCATGACATATTTCAAAAGACGTTGCATTCGAGTCGTTGAGTTCATCAAGATTATTATTAAGTCTATTATAGTAAGATATATTACGAAATGGTATGCATGTTGTCAACTTTCGATGTAATGAAAGATTGTCTTTTCAAAAACGAATGCAATATTTGTAAAATGTATCATATAGAGGTCAAATACCTCGCGATGTAATCAACTGTTGTGAATCATTTATAATCGATATGGACTTCGTCCGGATGGATTATGAAGGGTCGCTTCAATCAAAACCTCAAAATTAGACAAAGTCTTGATCATCAAAGTTGCTCTACGCGTCGTTCTATGTCTAGTGTTGTCGATTGATTGCTCGTTTGAGGTATAATTGCTAACCCTAGACTTATAAATATTATTTTTATTGTTATTATGTTGATATAGATGTTCTATTGCTCAACTGGTCGCGATCGTGTACGTAACTAGTCGTTATTTTGTCCGGTTTGCGAGTTAGGGTTTTAAAACGAATTGAATAGCTATGCTACTGGTTTTTTAAGTTTGTTTTCTATATTTTCAAGATGTTTAGATGGATATCTATCGAAAAACTATTGAATTTTCTTGCTTGAATCGCATGATTTCGTTTAGTATAGCCTAAGTTATGCTCTTTGTAGTTTCAGTATGTAATTATGCAACAAAACGAAAATTGCAATTTGTGTGTTAAGAATTGGCCTATGAACTAATTTTAGTTGGATAGAGAATTGAAAAATGCATAAAATGGACTAGGATATCATAGGAAACATATTTGTAAAAGTCATTTTATGATTACTAAAATGTTCGTGCTGCAATGTGTTGACTAGTAATTTGTTCATGGACCAAACGACCATTTAACATACTTTTTGATGACCAAACTTTTGTATTCTGTAATGAACATGATTATTAATTGATAATTCATGTAGACTTCATATGCTAAATGTTTCTGGATATTCGTATATTCGACCCCGAAAACGACTACCGGATTAGGATCGAATCTGTCTATTTTGCACAAATAAATTTTTAACATGAATTAGAAGTTGAATTGGAATTTGTCCTTCTGGTATGTGGTAGTATATATGTTACTTAGCATATCTTGTTGGAATGTTAAGATCTGAATTGTTTGATATGTGCTACATGCGTGCCGAAACCGAATGTCTGAATTCCATCTAAATTAGAAAGTCCGACAAGATGGTCAAAAATGTACAAATTGGATACATGAAATTCTTTGATTATTTTACCACTGATAATTTTAGGTGTCTAGAGTCATTTTCAATTGGCCGTTCGTTAATTGCTATTTTCTAGATTAAATGAGAATTAATACAAAACGGATGCGCAAACAGAAATTGAACTAGAATGTTTTGCATGCTACGTGAGTTCTAGGAACCGTATGATAGTGTGCTTAGTCTTTTTAGAATGATTATAACATGGACTAATGATCTGGATTTGTTCATAATTTCTTGATGTGTCGTTTGTGAACTATGCTTGTCCGATTGCCTGACTGCTGTGAAAACATACGCCAGCTAAACTAGTTAACGTTAATTGGCTAAACGAACGTGTGAAACTTATAGGTTGACATTGGTTTGACTTTATGATAACATTGGAATGACCTACTAATTTATTTGAGCTAGGTTGACCACTTTGACCAAATTTGACTTTTTGTTGACTTGCTTGACTGGTTGACTTCTGTGTTGACTTTTACTATACGATTACGTCGGTCTGAGCAATAGGGCAACTGTACTGTAAGTCTGTCTTTTGGAATAAAACGTATTTAACTATAAATGGTACATTTAGGTTGCATTACTTGGTCGTTGTAATTCGAATACTGTTGCTTGTGAATGGTCAAGTGCACACAAGGTGAGTCTACAGTCCCATACTCTTTTACTTTTTGGGATGAGATAACATGTTGATTTTTAAGCTGTTTTACGCATTAGACATGAGTACAAAAACTGAACATACACTATGAGTTTGATCCAAAAGCCTCTAGCTTGAATATATTAATTACTTTGTAAGGCTCGAAACTATAAGGACGGTACCGTAGGTTTGACAAACCTCACTTAACGAACTAGGGTGCTTATAATTTTGTTACCAAATGCTTGATCAGCATTTACAATATGGGGTAAAGGTAGACATGTAGCGCATTTAAGCTATCCGCGGGTTAAAACTTTATATTCAAGTACTCATAACTGTTGTATAAATTTTACTGTTTTGAACTAAATCTCGTGGTCTAACTATGATAAACTGATTTACTTAAACCTGTAGATTCACTCAACATTTTTGTTGATCGTTTTCATGTTTTATCTCAGGTTCTTAAAGGTATTAGCTTCCGCATACTTTGATGACTATGTGCTTACGTGGTGCATACACTGGATTGGAGTCCAACATGGGTTTTTATGTCAAGAACTATATTGATCGCATTTTAAACTATTTATTTTAAATAATGTTTAAGAATTATTTACTTATGTCATTAATGTTAACTTTTTGATTTAATTACTTTAATGACAACGTCTTTTGAAATAAATGCGATTGCTTTTCGGAAAACGTCTCATATAGAGGGCGTGACCGTTAACTGTGGGACCAGGAGTTAATATTCCGTTAGTGTGTTCTGACGGGGTGTTACAAAATGGCCCGAAAATGTAACATAAGTTACACGATTTGCCAATAAAGGTTTTATTAGTTTTGCTGATGCCCGAAAACGACTACGTGTTTTAATTTTTGCCTGAAAACATTATGATTTGAAAATATGTGCAGTTGAGGGTAATGTCGTCAAATTCATTAACAAAATAAATTTAGAATTATAATTTTTTGAAATTTTCTAGTAAAATAAAAAAAGAAAAAAATATTTAAAAATGAAAATCTAGATAATCAAAAAAATAATTAAAATAATTTTTAAATTTTTAAATTTTTATTACTTTTTTATTTATTATTATTTTATATTTTTTATAAGGTTCAGGGACCAATCGTGTAAGCACTTAACGATATTTGATTAACGCTCGTTAATGAATTTGACGATATTGCCATCTTTTGTACATTTTTTCAAATCATAATCATTTTCTGGCAATAATTGAAACACGTAATGTTTTTCGAGAATCAACAAAACCTATATTATGTAATTTGACAAATCGTGTAACTTATTTTCGACCATTTGCCATATATATATATATATATATATATATATATATATATATATATATATATATATATATATATATATATATATATATATATATATATATATATATAAAAAATCAAACCATGACCAATTTAAATGTATTGTGAAACTTTCCTTGTACTTATAAAAAGGCCTTAGGCTACTGGCAATCGTTCAGTTCTTTAACATAAATTTTCCCTTCCATATCAGCATCACATCAGCAAAAACACTTAACATTTTTTTCACATTCCTTTCACTAAACACTCACTATCATACACTCCAGTACAAACCTTAATCAATTTAAAATTATTATTAAATAAATAAATAAAAATAACATACACGGGCTTCAAACACATCACCATTTTCCTATTTCTTTCCTTCTTTCATTAAATTAAATTGCTTGGTTGCTTGAAATGGCTCTCTCTAAAGTTAAACAAACTATTCCCTCTAATCCCGCTGTCATCTTCAGGTTTTTTTTCTCGATTTAATCTCAATTTTATGATTATGATCTTGTTTTGTTCTTTTCAGATCTTGTTTTCAAGATCTGCGTATCGGAGGGTTGACCGAGAAAGATCATCACCATCTGGGTTTTGTTCTTCCCTCGTGTTTTATATTATTTTTTAATGACAAATGATTTATTTAATACACCTCTAGATAAAAACTAAAGAGAACAAAAAATAAATATTACAATGTCTTTATTAGCCAAATGTTATAACGAATACTACATTTACCCCTATGATACATATTTTATATTACTATTATTATTATCATTAATATTATTATTTTTATTAATATTATTATTACACACACATACACACACACACACTATGATAACATGCAAAATAATTGAAACCTGCAAGGGAGGAGGTGAGGGGTTAGCACGAAGCTAAGTGAATGGAACTACCTAACAGGTCTAGCATACAGTATCAACTTGTACATCAACTAACAACAACAACAACAACAACAACAACAACAACAACAACAACAACAACTAACAACAACAACAACAACAAACAACAATACTCTAACCAGAGGAACGGCGGCCTGGCCGGGCTTCGACCACTAGCTAATCAGGCTAGAGTCTACCGATAGTCCTCACTACAGTATATCCATTATAGTCATCCACACACAAGATATGCGTCATTCATTACTATATCTAAAATATAATAGTCAACTGGACCTAGCATGACAAGTCGAGTTTGACCTCCAGGAGTTGAACCTAATAAGGCGAGTTCACCTCTTGAGCAAAACCTAACAATTCAAGGTTCTATCAATTGTGCACATACAATCGACAAGCAATCAGCATGACAACTACTACAATACGATCATAACAATTGTATACTAAAGCATGGCAAACTAATACAGTATATTCTAGTAGTACAACTTGCTACTCTATATTATTCCCAGAGATAGTCCCACTCACCGATTACCAGCATTAGAAAGTACTCAGAGGTCTTATGTTACTGAGCCTTCTCCTTGTCTTTTTCACCTGAAGATGGTATAATCAAGTCAGTACTCACATTCCAGTAACAACAAAACAGATATACAACTGAATCATAAAAAAAAAAACAATCAGACAAGTCATTTGCACGAATCAATGATGGTTCGCACGAACAAAAAATGCTTCGTGTGAGGCACCCATCATTAGCACAAACAACAAGACTTAGCAATTTCTATAAAACTCCCATACCACGTTAGCACGAACCACTGGCCACTCGCATGAATGATATCTCGTTCGTACGAGCCACATAAGTGAACCAGGAAACCCAACAGAATAGGTCATTCATACGAACCAGCATCTGGTTCGCACGAACCACGCTCGGTTACACGAACGACGAAGAACAGCTAACAGCTGTTGTTCTTACAAGTTTCAACCCCAAAATCCAGATTTCGAGATGTGTTTGGTCAATTGAAGGCTTACGAGGCTTATACAACATACATATATCATTTATCTAACATCAAACAATCATACAAACACACAAACAACAAGATTCAAGAAAAAAATATGACAAAACCCATTACACACAAAACCAATTTGCAACAAGATTAAAACATGAATCTGTGTAAAACGTACCTTGTAATAATCACGAATAAATTATCAAGCTTGGGTTTCAACAACTCCACAAGATTCAAGTTAGGGTTTAGATTTTTAGGAACAAGGGTGTGTTTGTGAACTGTCAAGAAAATGGAAGAAGCATCAAATTACAAACACATATATTGGGTTAAAACCTATACCCCATATCATACGAGTATTTACCAGTTTTCAGATAACATACGCACCTTGATATGCCACTAACGAATAGTTTTATTTGTGCGGTGTCGTTAAGTCGCAGGATGTCCGATTCGGTAGCACACAGTGTCTTCGTTTATTTATATTTTGCGGGGCCTAAATTTACTTTTACTTTCTAAGGTGTAGAAGGTGTAAGTTAACCTAGTGTCATATTTTATGCTGATTAACGAATTGAAGATCAAGCGGATAATAGTCTTTTAGTTAAATTACCTAGATAAAAGATAGTAGTTGATTTTAGCTAAGGGTCCTAAATGCAGAAAAGTAAATAAAGTGGAAGGATATCCGGAGTATGCAGATCAGGGAAATGTTGACCAAGATATCAGTATTGGGTTAGGGAAGGTAATTATGCTTATGTTAAAACTATGCTTGGATTGATGTAGATCTGATTGGATGAGCCAATTACACAGACCTACTTATCTCTGAACTCTCGGAGTTCTCTTTGAGCAGTGAGAAGTATGTCACTTGGTCGTATAATTGAAGTGTAACAATACCTCGAAGATTATCCTCAGTAGACTACTAGGTTTATTAGTGAGTTAAGCTCTAATCCTAAACCTCGTTATCAGTTTAGGTAACTGAATAACAACGTGGCGTGTTGATTGAACACTGATCACAAACGGAAGGAGTCCGTCGGTTTAAGTTGGCAAAACCTTAGGTGAAAACTAACAACCATTTCATCATACTAATGAGATCACAAAAATTTAAACATTATACAGCATCACAATTAATATACTGATAGTAAAGTAGATAGAAACCTAATGAATACCTAAACAGTTGGTATGACTAAGACCTAGGGCAACAATCAAACAAGAACATGCAATAGGCTTGGGTCATACAGTAAAGGCACTAATTAGATCTTAACAGCTCCTAAGAGGTCTCTTCAAAATAGTCAATAGGTATACTATGTCATTCATGTCTCAATTCCTAAGTTCCGTGTCCTAAAAGTGCATCAGATGCCTCTCGGGAACTCCGGCCATACCGAGTTCATAGAATCTTCAGATACAGTATAACCAGGGGTCTTAATCCTATGAAATAGCTAATTTCATATAGGTGGACAAGTCTTGATTACAACCTATGTTGGTCAATCCTTAAACTGCTAGCATACAAATCTATCAGACTTCCTAGTTCAGTATTATAACAGTAATCGTACTAAATTAACATAATTACGCTAACCCAAACTTCTATCATGGCAACATACAGATTAATTAAGCAATCAAGGCAATATCGGAACGCATTATTGAACATAAAAAGTAAGAGTACATGTTTAATACAAAAGACAAGCGTTTCGGATAAAAACCTGAAAAGGCCGAACAAATCTGCCCGAGATCGCAGGGACTCGTCGGGATATCCTCTGGAAAATAAAAGCTAAGCTAACTACTACTAAAACTAACTAAAAGATTGAAAATATAAAATGAATTGAAAGTTGAGTGTGTTTTGGAATGGATGGAGAGAGCCCTTTAAATAGACCCCTTTTTTTTTGCCTGCAAACGGCTGGCAAGCCGTATGGCAGGCCGTATTTGGCAGGCCGTTTGCATGGCAAGCCGTATTAAGGGGCCGTTTGCTGGACCATTTGGCACGCTGTACCTCGTACTGGCAGGCCGTATGGCAGGCCGTATTCGGTGCTGGTCAGCCTTGATTCACTGGATCGTAACTTGATTTCTTGTCTTTCACCGTTTTCGCTCTAGAATCTTCGTTTTAGCTCCGTTTTACTTGATTCTTTTTGCATCGCCTTTGTAATTACTTAATCTACAAAATCAACCGAAAAGGCGATAATTTTGTCGATAAAGTTTTAATCTTTATTGTTCTAGGGCTTAATTTAGGGGGTAAAAACGTGACTTTTTGCCCGATATCAAATACCCCACACTTAGCTTTGCTTGTCCTCAAGAAAAAAACGGAAATATAAGTATCTTTCTAATAGATTCTCCCTTGCCCTACCCGTAGATCTTTTTATTATGCCTTCATCAGAAGTCGGCACATCTTTCGAAAGTATTAGAAAAAGTTTCGAGCTTTGATGATTTGGTCGCTAGATTTCAATTGCGTCCATAGTGGAAAAGGCGTACTTTCCAACTCTCAGATGTAGAGTATACATGATCAGGCTCCTCACTGACGGATCACTCGTATCACTCAAGTGTTTAGGGTGTCCTATTCTAATTGTATTGTCGCTTAGAAGCCAGTCGTGTAACAGTTCTCATCATAGGCTTGGTAAAGCATCGATATCTCCACCGGTTAAGTAAGGACGACACTGATCTTCTTCCTAAGAATTCTTTTAAAAGAAAGACGGGTTATAGGGTTTGGTTGGAAATTTATGATTCGGTGAAAGGTATCCAGATCTTTTGATTTTTGAGAGAATTGATAGACTAGAGTATCCATTTTGGATAGAGAATGGCTTAGAATTCCGTAAAGGTTTTCTTTGGAAGAGGCGGATTTTGCTAAGACTTTGTCTAGAATTTTTATTTTGCTCTTCCAGCATTCTTCTTTAGGGCATCTCCTCGGGTTTCTTGTTGCCTTATTTAGAGACTTTGCTCTTTCAGATTAATCATTTTTTTTTTCGGCATACCCTTTCTTCATAACTTTTGTTTTTCGTTCCTGGTACCCAGAGAGGAAGTGATAATCCACTGAAAATAGGTCTTTGACCTATCAAAAACAATCAGGGGTTCGGAATCTTTCAACAAGTGCTTTTGAAGCGAATTTGATCAATCTATCTTTTTATTAATCTCTGAATCTTTTGGTGAATGGAAAGGGGAGTGATTGGTAAATGGTGTATTTTGGGAGTGAATTTGGGGTGAATATTTCTGATTCGTCAACTCTTTATGTGAGTTGGTCGGTTTAAATTGCGTGGAGTGGAAACAGAAATGGAGGGTTTTTGTCTTCTCTATTCAGAATGATTTCGGAAGGAGTATCGCACCTGCACCACGTATGGCGCTTACTAACCATTGGTCTTGAAACGTATGTCTGAACCAAGTTCTAACTTGAACCGTACACCGGCACGCTCATCAATTGAAATAACAAAGTACTGTAGATTTGATGGGTCATACAGATACTTTGGGTCCAAGATTCCTCACTTTTTAGGAGTAGGGGTCGTGCTTGATCATGCGTAGCCTTTTACATATTTCTTAAAAAAAATCTTTTGACACAAAAACATAAGTTTCAGCTTATTCGTTCCGTTCTAATAAATGTTCCAAAAACCGATTTCTAGCAATTTTATTAGATCTTTTGGGCAAAAATAAAGTGAGAATTTTTCAAAATTACCCAATATCCATTGCTTAATTACTTTTGGACAAAAGAATTTTTCAAAACTTGGCGTTTTATGGTTACTTGACTATTAAAACTTCGACCTTTAAAAACCTTACCCATTACCCCACACTTAGAAGAACATTGTCCCTAATGTTCTCTAGAAAGAATATTTTGATACTATATAAATTAAGAACATTGACTTCTAAAATTCTAAGTTAGTTGCGGGGGTTACCCCACACTTAGAGATTTTAGTGCGTTATAATCGAAATAGGTTTGAGGAAGGATAACTTCCCTATGGTCGTGTTACTTTCCTAGTGCTGGGCCTTCCTACGGTCAATCTCCTACGGACCAGTCTCTTTTGATAATATTTCTGCATGAAGAACAAAAAGAGAAAGGCAGCATTTCCACTATATATATTTTTCAGTACAATGCTTTAAAAAGATAAAAGATAAAATAAAGATAAAGTAGTCTATGGGATACTATCATGGTCAATGCGCTGAGTCGGCTCTACGAAGTATTTGAAGATCTCATCATCCTCTAGGTTCGGCAAGTACTCGAGAGGCTGCCCTATATCCAATTCAGGGCCTAGTAATAAATCCAAACATTAGTCTGACGGCATCTCCAGGTGGGATAAGACTGGGAATGGCTCCTCGTCAGGTATGCTCCTAGTGATCTCAAATGTCTGGGCCGTTGGTGGCTGCACTGAAATGGGAATAGTGACTAGGTGACAACCCTCTGGTAACCCAGTGACTGGAACTGGATCGATGACTGAAGTAGGCGGCGTGATAGGAATATGAGTAGCGTGTGCAGGCATAGCAGCTGAGGCAACTGAGTGAACTGAGGCCGGTGTGGAACGCCTGGGCATAGCTTGTCGTGTCGGCTGAACACGGCACGCTAGCCTAAATGAAGACGGGCCCAGAGTACTGCGTGGCATCCCCTCGCACTGGAGGTATGCTCTCAGAGCTCTGTAGAGTCTCTGCTGATCTCTGCGTAGTGCCCATGCAACATCAGGGTCACTCAAAGTAGCTCCGTAATATATCACTATCTTTGGTTCATGCGTATCTGGCAACTGTGTGTGCTCGGCTGGTTTCCGAGCTAAACGTCTAGATTGTCGAACGGGAGGAGCTGGTGGTGATGTGCCGATATCCTCCTCAACTCTCTCCAATATCAATCGCCTTGGGCCTAATTGCCCTGTTGATGGCATGTTCTGATCAGCACTGCTTCCAGAAGAGTAAACTCTAGGAGTCCTCCTCCTGCGAACTGGAATGTAAGCTGAAGCTCCTGAACTTGGCATTTCGCCTGAACACATTCAACAAACTTGTAAGTACTAAGCGCAAGGATGGCACTTAGTTGTTAGTACACAGATAATATCTTAAGACTGAAAATAATTGAAATAAAAATAAATAAGTAATAAAAAAGATAAGCAAGGGGTGCCTCCCAAGAGCGCTTTGTTTATCAAGTCGTTACAGCTCGACTTTTCCTTGTCAGATCTTCAGAATGGATCAAAGGAGAAGAGGTGCTCCTCCTTATCGTGGTCTTCTAGATAAGCTTTCAACCTGTGTCCATTGACCTTGAAGTTACCAGTAGGTCCTTCCAATTCCACGGCTTTGTGTGGAAAAGCGTGTAAAACTTTGTATGGGCCACTCCATCTTGATCTAAATTTTCCTGCGAACTTCTTGAACCGAGAATTGAAGAGAAGAACTTTATCTCCAGGGGCGAACTTTGTAGGGATCAATTTTGCATCATGCGTAAGCTTTGTTCGTTCCTTGTAGATGTGTGACGTTTCATATGCTTGGTCTCTCAATTCGACGAGTTCGTTCATTTGCATTTTCCTATGTCTTCCAGTAACTGAGGGATCGAGGTTGCAGGTCTTCAGTGCCCAGAGAGCTTTATATTCAAGTTCCAGAGGAAGGTGACAAGTTTTTCCATAGATCATGCGGTAGGGTGTAGTTCCTAGAGGATTCTTGTAGGCAGTCCAGAATGCCCACAGAGCATCATCTAGCTTCTCGGCCCATTTATTTCCATGATGGCCGACAGTTCGTTCTAAGATTCTTTTGAGTGCTCTGTTCGTGACCTCTGCTTGTCTGTTGGTCTGCGGATGATAGGCAGTGGATATTTTGTGGGTAACTCCGTATTGTTGCATCACCTTCATAAACTGAGTATTACAGAAGTGTGTGCCTCTATCACTTATTATCGCACGGGGAGCTCCAAATCTGCAGAAGAGTCTCTTCAGGAAATTTGTGACGACTTTGGCATCATTAGTTGGAAATGCTTGAGCTTCGACCCATCTAGAGACGTAATCTACTGCTACGAGGACGTATTCTTTTCCGTTAGACTTTGGGAATTGGCCCATGAAGTCTAATCCCCATATATCGAAGATCTCGCAAGCTTGGATATTAGTCCGAGGCATCTCGTTCTTCATAGAGATAATACCTTGCCTTTGGCATGCGTCGCAACACTTTACAAGCTCTTGCGCATCTCGAAATATAGACGGCCAGTAGAATCCTGATTCGTAGACTTTTCTCGCGGTTAAATTTCCTCCATGATGACCTCCAGTTGGTCCATGGTGACATCGGTGAAGAATTCCTGCTGCTTGCTTTTCATCTACGCACCTCCTGATTATCTAATCAGGGCAAATTCTAAACAGGTAAGGATCTTCCCAGTAGTAGTACTTGGCATCCCTGAAGAACTTCCTTATTCGGGAGGTACTCATTCCCTTTTGTACTACTCACGCAACTAGGTAGTTGGCCATGTCGGCATACCAAGGAGTGTCAGTAAATTGTGATCCTATGTGAGTTTGTCCTAAACTCATAAGATGTTCTTCCGGAAATTTATCTCTGATATCTTGTTCAGCAAGTTTTTCCATCACTGGGTTCTCCAAACAACTAAGATGATCTACTGCGACGTTATCTGCTCATTTCTTATCTTTAATCTCAATATTGAATTCCTGAAGGAGTAAGATCCATCGTAGGAGTCTTGGTTTCGCGTCTTGCTTAGTGAATAGATATTTGAGGGCTGAATGATCTGTGTAGACTGTAGTCTTGGACAGAATGAGATAGGAACAGAATTTGTCGAAGGCGAATACTACGGCTAGCAGCTCCTTCTCCGTGGTAGTGTAATTCTCTTAAGCTTCGGTTAAGGTTTTGCTTGCTTAATAGATTGGATGAAAGTGTTTATCTACCCGTTTTCCAAGCACATATCTAACTGCGAAATCACTTGCATCACACATGATCTCAAAGGGTAGACTCCAATCAGGAGCAATCATGATGGGCGCATGTGCTAGCTACTCTTTCAGATAGTTGAATGCTTTTCGACATTCTTCATCGAAGACAAACGGGACTTCCTTCTCTTGGAGATGAGTGAGAGGTCGTGTGACCTTTGAAAAATCCTTAATGAAGCGTCGGTAAAAACCGGCGTGTCCTACGAAACTCCTTACCTCTCTTACTGTGGTAGGTTCTGGAAGTTTAGTAATGGTCTCAATCTTAGCCTTATCAACTTCTATTCCTGCTTTTGAGATCTTATGTCCTAAAACTATCCCTTCTTTTACCATGAAGTGACATTTTTCCCAATTCAGAACTAAATTTGACTCTTCACACCGGGTGAACATCTTGTCAAGGTTTGAAAGACACGAATCAAATGTACTACCAAAGACTGAGAAGTCGTCCATGAAGACTTCCATACAACGCTCAATCATGTCGTGGAATATTGCTACCATGCATCGCTGGAATGTAGCTGGTGCATTGCATAACCCAAAGGGCATATGTCGATACGCAAATGTTCCATAAGGACAGGTAAAGGTTGTTTTCTCTTGGTCCTTTGGATCGAGGGGAATTTGAAAGTAGCCGGAAAAACCGTCAAGGAAACAGTAGTATTCATTTCCTGATAGACGTTCCAACATTTGATCGATGAAAGGTAATGGAAAATGATCCTTTCGGGTTGCATCATTTAGTTTACGATAATCAATGCAAACCCTCCAACCGGTGACTTCCCGAGTTGGAATAAGCTCATTATTCTCATTTTGAATTACGGTCGTCCCTCCCTTTTTGGGTACCACTTGAACAGGACTAACCCATGGTGAATCAGAGATGGGATAGATCAGACCGGCATCCAGAAGTTTGATTACTTCTTTCTTGATGACTTCTTGAATCATAGGGTTGACCCTTCTTTGCCTCTAAACTGAAGGTTTGAAATCATCTTCCATGAAGATCTTGTGGGTGCAATAGTTGGGGCTGATCCCTTTGATGTCGGAGATCTTCCAAGCAATTACCTTCTTATGTGATTTTAAAACTTGAATCAATTTCGCCTTCTCTTGTGGCGTGAGGTCTTTCGATATGATCACAGGGAGTTGCGATTCCCCTTCTAAGAATGCATACTCCAGATTGTCGGGTAACTTCTTCAATTTCAATTCCGGAGGCTCCTCGATAGATGGCTTCATCCTAGCTATCTCCTTTCGGTCTAACGAGTCGTACTTCTCCTGGAATTCTGATTCTTCAGTAGCGGTCGCTGATGCTATCTGTTCTTCATTTCTAGAAATTGTCCTTCTTAATGCTTCCTCTTCAGAAATGTCTTATTTAGTTTCGAAGGTAGGTTCGGGAAACTCCTCACAGTCTTCCCTTGACTGGGGTTCCTGATATACCGGAATGAAATCTGTTTCTTCATTCGGTCTTCTCCTTAATAGAGGTAAAGGAATGCCTTGTCCTAGTGGTGCTATTTGAATAGTATTGCCAAGAAAGTTACTTTTAGAAAGGGGGGATATGTGTTGACTAAGGTCTATGGCGGAATGGTTGTCAAGATTTTCTTCAGGAGGTGTAAAGAACAGATCCTTAGAAATTTGATCTTGACTACATATAGCCATAGTCTCTTCCAGGTATTCGTTGACGAGTTCTTGAAAAGAATCAGAGAGATTCACATCTTCTTCCTTAGGATGGTTCATGAGGCGATCAACATTGAATGTGATTTCTTCTTCTCCAACCCTTAACTTTAATGATTTCTCGTGAACGTCAATTACGGCCTTTGCAGTATTTAGTAATGGTCTGGCAAGAATGAGTGGGACCTTCATGTCTTCCTCAATATCCATAATGACAAAATCAACGGGAAATGCGAACTTATCCACTCTAACTAGGACATCCTCAGCTATTCTCCGAGGAATTTTAACTGATCTGTCCGCGAGTTGGATAGTCATTCTGGTTGGCCTTAAGTCATTTAATCCTAGTTTTTTGAATAACGAATAGGGCATTAGGTTTACACTGGCTCCTAAGTCTGCTAACGCATTGCTAATTTGGACATCTTGCAGGTAGCAATGTACCGTAAATCTTCCTGTATCTCCTAACTTAGGGGGAATTCAATGTTGTAACACTAACGATCATTCTTCACTTAAGGGCAAGCTAAATATATCTCTTAATCTCTCTTTATTTGAAAGCAGTTCTTTGAAAAATTTAGCGCAGTTTGACATTTCTACTAAAGCATCTACTAGACGTACATTCAAATGCAAATTCTTAATAACATCCCAATACTTAGCGAATTGCGCTTCTTATTTTTCCTTCCTAAGCTTAACTAGGAAAGGTATGCGGGCGCGCGGAATAATTTCTGGGGCCTTAGGAGAGATAGGTTCTGGTGGATTGACGACTAGGTCAATTGGCACAGGTTCCTTATCGAAAAAATCTTGTATGGGTATATTAACAGTTGTCTCCTTCCCTCCTCTAGTAATTACTAGGGCATCAAACTCACTACACTCTATATCCATTTTAGTGGTTAATCGTTTAAGCGTAAGCTGAAAATTAGTAATTAATTCTTCAAAAGTCTTTACTAAAGTGTCGAACTTGTTCTGGCATTCTATGACTTGAAGGTTTATCATGTATTGCTTTTTCATAAATTCAACTAAAATTTCCTTAGAGTGGAGAGTAGGTTTTTGCAACGGGAATATTATATTATAATCTGAGCTATTTTGCTGTTTGTGTGCCCATCTAGGGTAAGGATACCTTAGATTGGTTCTAGTAGCATCGGAGTTTCTAGGAATTTGTAAACTTTGAAGAGTGAGGGTGAGATCTTGTAACCTGGTTTCCAGCATTTTTACCGTATGAGCGAAGACGTCATCCTTCTCAGCAGCTTCATTGTTCCAATCTTCATGTTGTGCAGCTATTGTGTCCAAGAGATCCCATGCTTCATCTGCTGTTCCGGACATGAAATTTCCTTGCGAGGCCATGTCTAGGAGAGACTTATCATCTTTGGTCAAACCATTGTAAAGCGTACAGATTATGTCTGTCCGTCTTAACGAATGATTCGGACATCTTTTAAGCATCATCTTTACTCTATTCCATGCTAGACACAATGACTCATTTTCTTTTTGAGAAAAGTTTGTGATGTCATTTCTTAAACAGGTTTGCAGGGAGGGTGGATAAAATTTGTTTAGAAATTTAGTGGTTAAATCCTCCCATGTATGGATTGAATTCGGGTTAAGTTCGTCAAACCATGCTGAAGCGTGTGCAGAAAGTGAATATTGAAAAAGATGAAGTTTTAAAATGTTTTTCTCGTTTGATTCTTTCTTAAAAGAGTCAACCAGACTGATAAATTTGTTTATGTGAAAGTTCGGATCGTCAGTCGGTAATCCTTGAAATTTACAGATCATACTGACTAGTTTAATCATGTGCGAACTGATTTCAGGAATTCCTTTGGTTCCTAAGGTGATTGGTCCTCCTCTTTCCTCTAAGCATGACTTATGCATAGAAGCAGGGGTATCTTGTTATTCCATTTTTTTTTAGATTTTCTGTTTTAAAAATACTTAAAAGTAACTTTTAGAAAATATTAATTTACTAAAAGGATCGATAATTTAATAAAAACAATTATTCTTGAAATTCGGTCGCTAACCAGATCGGATATCTTAACTGATAGGACTTCTCACAGATTACTCGTATTGAGGTGGCCAGGCGACTACGGAGAGGCAGGATCCTTTTGGTTCCAATATAATTGGAGACTGTTCGGAAAATCCAACAACCAAGTTCGTGTATAATTGTCTTTCTTAGACACCACCAAACAATACTTTGTCTGTTTAAAATCTTTCTCGATCAAAATATTCGATCCCCGACAGCGGCGCCAAGAAGAAGAGTAAGCAACTGATATGCCACTAACGGACGGTTTTATTTGTGCGGTGTCGTTAAGTCGCAGGATGTCCGATTCGGTAGCACACAGTGTCTTCGTTTATTTATATTTTGCGGGGCCTAAATTTACTTTTACTTTCTAAGGTGTAGAAGGTGTAAGTTAACCTAGTGTCGTATTTTATGCTGATTAACAAATTGAAGATCAAGTGGATAATTGTCTTTTAGTTAAATTACCTGGATAAAAGATAGTAGTTGATTTTAGGTAAAGGTCCTAAATGCAGAAAAGTAAATAAAGTGGAAGGATATTCGGAGTATGCAGATCAGGGAAATGTTGACCAAGATATCAGTATTGGGTTAGGGAAGGTAATTATGCTTATGTTAAGACTATGCTTGGATTGATGTAGATCTGGTTGGATGAGCCAATTACACAGACCTACTAATCTCTGAACTCTCGGAGTTCTCTTTAAGCAGTGAGAAGTATGTCACTTGATTGAAGTGTAACAATACCTCAGAGGTTATCCTTAGTAGAGTACTAGGTTTATTAGTGAGTTAAGCTCTAATCCTAAACCTCGTTATCAGTTTACGTAACTGAATAACAACGTGCCGTGTTGATTTAACACTGATCACAAACGGAAGGAGTCCGTCGGTTTAAGTTGGCAAAACCTTAGGTGAAAACTAACAACCATTTCATCGTACTAATGAGATCACAACAATTCAAACATTATACAGCATCACAGTTAATATACTGATAGTAAAGCAGATAGAAACCTAATGAATACCTAAACAGTTGGTATGACTAAGACCTAGGGCAACAATCAAACAAGAACATGCAATAGGCTTGGGTCATACAGTAAAGGCACTAACTAGATCTTAACAGCTCCTAAGAGGTCTCTTCGGAATAGTCAATAGGCATACTAGGTCATTCATGTCTCAATTCCTAAGTTCCGTGTCCTAAAAGTGCATCAGATGCCTCTCGGGAACTCCGGCCATACCGAGTTCATAGAATCTTCAGATACAGTATAACCAGGGGTCTTAATCCTATGAAGTAGCTAATTTCATATAGGTGGACAAGTCCTGAGCACAACCTATGTTGGTCAATCCTTAAAATGCTAGCATACAAATCTATCAGACTTCCTAGTTCAGTATTATAACAGTAATCGTACTAAATTCACATAATTACGCTAACCCAAATTTCTATCATGGCAACATACAGATTAATTAAGCTATCATGGCAATATCGGAACGCATTATTAAACATAAAAAGTAAGAGTACATGTTTAATACAAAAGATAAGCGTTTCGGATAAAAACCTGAAAAGGCCGAACAATCTGCCCAAGATCGCAGGGACTCGCCGGGATATCCTCCGGAAAATAAAAGCTAAGCTAACTACTACTAAAACTAACTAAAAGATTGAAAATATAAAATGAATTGCAAGTTGAGTGTGTTTTGAAATGGATGGAGAGAGCCCTTTAAATAGACCCCATTTTTTTTGCCTGCAAACCGCTGGCAAGCCGTTTGGCAGGCCGTATTTGGCAGGCCATTTGCATGGCAAGCCGTATTAAGGGGCCATTTGCTGGACTGTTTGGCAGGCCGTACCCCATGCTGGCAGGCCGTATGACAGGCCGTATTCGGTGCTGGTCAACCTTGATTCACTGGATCGCAACTTGATTTCTTGTCTTTCACCGTTTTCGCTCTAGAATCTTCGTTTTAGCTCCGTTTTACTTGATTCTTTTTGCATCGCCTTTGTAATTACTTAATCTACAAAATCAACCAAAAAGTGATAATTTTGCCGACAAAGTTTTAATCTTTATTGTTCTAGGGCTTAATTTAGGGGGTAAAACGTGACTTTTTTCCCGATATCACGCCTCGTTAGGCAACCCTAACGGGGTCCAACTTTAACAAACAAACATGTTCTGTGACCTTTGTCACAAACTGGTCTCAACTAAATAGTTAAATAACTATAAACATCTAATTATTAAAATAATAGTTAGTAACACATAAGGGCGAACTAGTCATTTCCTACTAGGCCCGGTCTGAGGATGTTATAATTACAGACTGTCGCCGCCATCGAAAGCAGTTGGTTGAACCCTCTTACTCTCTTTTTCTTCGTGTTCCCCGTTCTCCAATTACTTATCGTCACGCCTTCTTCAATCACTTTACTCATCAAGGCCAAATGGTCTGAAAGGTAACATAAGTTACATGATTTGCCAATAAAGGTAATATGGGTTTTGCTGATGTCTGAAAAGGATTACGTGTTTCAATTTTTGTCCAAAAAGGATTATGATTTAAAAAAAAATGTACAAATGAGGGTAATATCGTTAAATTCGTTAATGACCGTTAGTCAAATTTCGTTAAATGCTCACATGTGCTTGGCATGCGAGGGACATATTACACGACTGGTCCTGAACCTCATTAAAAAAAAGTAATAAAACACAAAAAGAATATTTTTTTAATAAATAAAAACTTTAAAACTTAAAGTAAACAATTTTTTAAAAAAATTAAAACAACAATAAATTACTTTATCTTTTTTTTTTAATTTATTTTTTTATTTTTTAAATTTTCAATTTTGAACGTTTTTGAACATTTTTTCTTTTTTATTTTAACTAAAAAATAAAACATTCAAAAAATTAAAAATCTAAATTTATTTATTTTTATTTATTACTTTTTTATTTTATTATTTCTTTTATTTATAAGGTTCAGAGATCAACGTGTAATTTTGTTCATCATATGTCAAGCACATGTTAGCACTTAACGAAAATTGACTAACAATCCTTAATGAATTTGACAATATTACCCTTAATTGCACATTTTTTAAATCATAATTTTTTCGGATAAAAATTGAAATACGTAATTCTTTTCAGGCATAAGCAAAACTCAAATTACCTTTTTTGACAAATTATATAAATTATATTATCTTTTAAGGCCATTTGCCCTTAAAAAGTTAAATCACAGTTATATTCTTCTTTTACATACCTTTAATCATTTGCTTCTATTCTATTCCTTCTATCCCTAAATAACAATGTCATATGGCTTTTTAATTTTTTTTAGAGAAAATTGCGTGGATAGTCCCTGTGGTTTGTAGCACCCAGCGTGGATAGACAAAGTTGGTGAGTTGAGTGTGGATAGTCCCTGTGATTTAAAAGTGGAGCAAGGATAACTCAGTTCACTAACACTGTTAACCTTATTCGTTAAAACTGAATCATGTGCCAAGCATATGAGGGTATTTTTGGTATTTACACGTATTTTCAGTTTTGACTGATTTTTTACACATATATTCTCAGAACAAATCACAACTCACAAATTAAAACCTACACTTATTCAAATATTAAATTCATAGTCAATTCTACTACAGTGCTCGATATTCCTAATGATCAAAAAGTGATTTCAACTCACAACAATAAAATATCATATTCAATTCTTTACCGCTACAGTGCCGAGTTCCTTTTATTTTCTAGATCTATATCATCGATTGACATCAGTGATGGTTTTCTATTGAGATTGAAGATGAATTAGTGATCTATCATCAAATCCGATTGTTCGTGCATCATTACAACAACGACAACATCACAGATTCATAGTGCTTGATCTAGTGTTCTTCATTCATCGACCAATACTCATAAGCTTGAGGTCTCTGGAATGATTCAAACGATTTCAGATCAAATTGAATGTGTTTCTGGAATCCTCTTGCTTCGTTTCTGCTTCGTGAATCCACAATTCAAGTGGATTTTCATATTTGAAGTCAGATTCATCTAGTCAACGTTCGTGCAAATTTGGTCAACAAATCAATTTGAGCATTGTGTGATGCTTTAGGTTGTTTAGATGATTGACGAAGCTTCTATGGATGCTTCTAAGTATTTTTCATGAAGCAATCAAGGTCTACAAACGAGTGAATCACATTTTCAATCTTCATGTTGAATATGAAGAAAAAGTCACTGGTTATCGTATTTCTCATCTTTAATGGTGGATGCTCGCCGGATTTTGTTTGTGTAGTGGGTATTATTGAACCCGGATTTTGGCTTATGGATACCGAAGATTTGCTTGATTTTTTGTTCCAGATCTGAAGATGTGTTTGATTTTTTTTCCAGATCTGAAGATGTGCTTGATTTTTTATTCCATATCTGCTTTAAAACATTTTGTTCCAGATCTGTTTGATCTTGAGTAAGAGATGTGTTTAATTTTTCCACTTATTTATGAAGTATTTATATTTATGAAATGCAAAATGAAATTAAATGAAAAGGTAGGGAGGAGATGAAGATGATAACGAAAGAAAAACATGTAAAGGAAAAAATGTAAAGGAGAGGAGGGAACAAAATACCCAAAATACACTCACATGCTTGGCACATGATTCATTTTTAACGAAAAAGGTTAACAGTGTTAGTGAACTGGGCTATCCTTGCTCCACTTTTAAGTAACGGGGACTATCCACACTCAAATCACCAACTTTGTCTATCCACGATGGGTGCTACAAACCACAGGGACTATCCGCGCAATTTTCTCTTTATCATCTTTCTTCTATTCCTAAATAACAATGTCATATGACTTTTTAATTTTTTTGTATCATCTTTGACTTTTTGTTTGTTCTATATAATGTTTGATGAAATTTTAGTGAATGTATTAGCTTTTAATTATGTTTCATTTATAATTTTTCAACAAATATTATACGCCGTATAACATAAACTAAAATATTTAATGTTAAAGTCGAAAAAGAAAGTTTTTAAAAGTTAAAGTGAGATAGTTAATTTGAAACGGATGGAATATTTTTTTCCTTACTCAAATTAATAAAAAAATCAACCCTCTATCTAGATATTCTTTATTATATTTCAAAATGTATTAAATTATTTTAACTTCTATCCTTTTTTTACCCCAATCATATCTCAATCTACCTTCTTGTAAACTTCTACTAATCCTAGCCACCTTAAAACCTTCATGACCACAAATCGTTCCACAATTTATACACATCGTACCATCTATTCTTATCGTTCTCCTAAAATGTCTCTATCCTTTTCCTAAAATCATATATACCTATAGCCGCTGTAAAAAAAAATGCCGAACAAAGACCCAATGAATGAAAAAATAGCCGATGCAACCAACGTAGCTGATTAAAGCGATTACCATACCGATGCAATCCAATCGTCGTACCATCCCCCTTTGTATTTTCTATATTCATAAAATTTTATTACGTTTATGTATTTACGTGTCAATTTGAGCGTCTGTATATTTATTCTTCAATTACGGGGGAGTATTAGAATGTTAGTGTTAAAATATTTGGTTTGACCCAACCTAAAGGATTTCATTATTCTACATGGTTAGGCAGCCACAACTCAAGCGTCGTACCAACCATTTTTCTCTGGTGAAAAGCATAATTTGAATTTGAAGCTAGGCAACTCATTCAACAAAAGTTGAAAAGTGAGAAAATACAGAGTTATATGATCCAAGACACAACAATAAGGTGTTGTTTATTTTTTTGTCTACAGATCTTATTATGTTTCATGTCTGTAAGTCCACATACGTTTTTACTGCAGACTGTTTTTTTTTCTAGAAGGTATAAGATAAAATAATGTTTTACTGCATACATGATTAAGTTTTTTTTTTTCTAGATATACAAACAAAGAATCTTCACTATTTAGCATACAGACCTTCGGATCAAATCTTCTTTACAGATATAATTCGCAGATCTTCAGACAAAAACATCTTAAAAAATAAACAACATCTAAGTATCTAAACTTCAAAACTGTTAGTTACTTCCCAGTAAATCCGGAAATCAAACTTAAAAACTATACCATTTCATAATTTATTGAAATTTCATTGTGATTCTTTATCAAACTAATAATGTGGAACATTTAGCATAGTTAAAGATAAACTGTCAAAAATTTAGACGCATAGAATCTAAAAAGGTGAATAGAGATAGATGTAAGAAAAGTTTGGATTATGCCTATTCTTAATACTAAATGAAGGATATATTTGAAAAACGAGCTTATGTTAGCTCACGCATATTTTTTTATAAGCTTGAGTTTACACCATTAATTTGAATGACAATTTATATTGCATAGTTTATGAGAACCAAGCTCTAAAAGAAGAAGTTAGCTTAAATAACTTTTAAAATAAGCTAAATATAAGCTGACATATAAAATGACAAATCACATAATTACCCTCTATATAAATATTTATCATGTATTATATTGTCCTTTTAGTTCATTCACATTTATAAGTTTCTACCTTCAGCTAGTTATCAAACATTTATAGAAAAAACAATAAGTTTAGTTTTCAGCTTTTAAAAATAAATTTTTAACAATTTGTCTTTGAAGTTTTGACGTTTTCATAATTTATTTTACGTTTATATATAATTCGAAGGGTTTTCATTAATGATTTTTATTTTTAAATAAATATAGAAAATTTTGTGATTTTTATTTTTTATTTTTATATGAAGTTTCGATTTTACGAGTTATGATTAGGGATGACAATGGATGTACGATCCGTCGGATATTCATCCAATCTGATTCGTTAAAATGGATATGGATGATCTAAATGGATAAATAATGTATATGAAAATGAATATGTATGATACAATGCGAAAAATTTATGGATCATATATAGATGACAATTTTGTCACCCCTGAATATGTCCATTATCACCTCGATATATGAGTATTATTGAACTCATATATTTTACATGTCTAATGTTATTTGAGTTTTTATTATCGAATTTTAATAAATCAAAACGCATACATTAATCTATGCAAGCCAAAGATTACTCTGAACTTTATAGAAAAGTCTTAATTATGTATATTAACAATAAAATGTAGCTCAATCCATGTGCAAGACTAGGTAATAATATTATATATTACACTCTTAAAACATATATTTATTTACCATTGTATCATACTTTGCTCAATTGACGATAACAGTTACTTATTTTTGTGTATGCATTTTCTTATATTATCTTATATATATTAGCTTAAAATATTTTGATGAGATAGAAATATTTTAACATTTTTTAATATCCAACGGAGATTCATTAACCTGTTTAATCCGACAGATACATACCGACAGATACATACAGACGGATAATTTATATATAAATGAATATGGATTTTAAAAATAAATAGATTTGAATATCAATATGACATCATCCTGCCTATATCAAATCCATTGTCATTCACACTAGTTAAGATCATACAATCCTAATCTGAACTCGAGCCTATACATCAAATATATATATATATATATATATATATATATATATATATATATATATATATATATATATATATATATATATATATATATATATATATATATATATATATATATATATATCGTTAAACTTCATTGAGCTCAAACTTAGCTTGACTTAATTACAGCCTATAAAGCTAGCTTTAGTTAGAAAACAAAAATTTAATCAACAAATAATCAACAAGGAAAAGACTACAAACAGATAAAACTACAAAAACATATATCAAATCAATCTTTATAATAGTTCTAATAAAAATATCTGTTATCTTAACTACCCAACAATTTTAAACACCATGAACATGAGTTTTATAACGTGTCACACTTAAGTTATAATCATGCGTATCAAACAAACTCATTAGCTGTTTGTTATCACCATATATATATATATATATATATATATATATATATATATATATATATATATATATATATATATATATATATATATATATATATATATATATAATAAATCTATTACTACAACTCTACTACAACTCTGAGTTGTAAGCAACACAAAGAAAGAGACACCTCCCTACCCCCACACCTTCCTTAATATGCATTATTCTTCCTTTTTCTTGGAACACAATTACTAGCAACTCTTTTAGTCATAAACCAACCTTTTCTCACTACCAATTCTCACTTCAATCTTTGCTACTGCCAAAAAGGTTAGAAAACCTTAATATTCTTCTTAATTGTTCTTCCCATGTTTGCAAATTAATTATTTTCTGAAAAAGGTCAAAACATTGTTATGATTGATCTTATAAACTTTTGTATTCTACATGAATTATTGTATGCTAGATTGGATTTTTATTTTATGTATCTTTCAGAAAGCTTGATCTAAGTTATTTTGTCATTGAAACTAGTATATATAATAAATCTATTACTACAACTCTACTACAACTCTGAGTTGTAAGCAACACAAAGAAAGAGACACCTCCCTACCCCCACACCTTCCTTAATATGCATTATTCTTCCTTTTTCTTGGAACACAATTACTAGCAACTCTTTTAGTCATAAACCAACCTTTTCTCACTACCAATTCTCACTTCAATCTTTGCTACTGCCAAAAAGGTTAGAAAACCTTAATATTCTTCTTAATTGTTCTTCCCATGTTTGCAAATTAATTATTTTCTGAAAAAGGTCAAAACTTTGTTATGATTGATCTTATAAACTTTTGTATTCTACATGAATTATTGTATGCTAGATTGGATTTTTATTTTATGTATCTTTCAGAAAGCTTGATCTAAGTTATTTTGTCATTGAAACTAGACAATTCAATATATGAAGAATCTATTATGTGTTGTGATAATTACCGTCCAAGGTGGCATATGAATAAAAGAAACCAAAAAAGAATATGGACTTCTTCAAATCTTTTCATATTATTAACTTTTTATGTTACATAAATTTGAGCCATGCAATTTCTATATCTTATATATATGCTCTACAAATGCAGCTCCAAGAAAATTGAAATCTTAGAGATACAAAGTTCGGTATTGTTCGTTTGCTTTTGGATCGAAAATTGAAAGAAAGGTACAATGGACAAGTTTGTTCAACCATATGATAAAGAATGCATTAAGATGGCCATGTTAAAGCATGAAGAAACCTTCAAAGAGCAGGTAATTAATCAAGTTTATAAAAATTCAAGATTTTGTTTGTCCACATATTGATTTCTTTTTTTAGAAACAATTATCTAAAATGAGTATTGATTATATACTTTTCATTTGTTTAAGGTATATGAACTTCATAGATTGTATCAAGTCCAGAAGATGATGATGAAAAACATGCAAATAAGCAGAAATAGTCATCAAGAAAACATATGCTTCAATAATTATCAAGAACAGAAGAAAAAATTTGTTTTGGAACAACCAAGTGCATCAACTAAAGAGTATGATCATGTGAAGAAAACATTAAATAATAATGATCAAGAATTTGAGGAAGACGAGTGTGAAATCGAGCTCACGTTGGCCCCAACTAGTTTTAACCGAAGAAGGAGCATGACAAATAAGCCCGAATCGTTACAATCCGTGCCTAGTTTCTCATCGTCTTCAACGGGGTCGAATCATATAAAGAAAGTAGAGAATATTACAAGAGAAAATTCAAGTTTTCTAAGTGGCAATAGAAGAAACAACAACACATCATCTTCAGATAGATCACTTAAACAACAGCCTCCATGGATGTATCAAGTTTTAAGTTTAAACATGACTTGATATGTAAGAGGTGCAAAAATATGTCATTAATCAAGAAAAAAAAGTTTGGTATATTTCAAGATCTTTTTAGGGTTGTTAATGTTAGTCTTATAAGTATTTATCAACTGATTTTCTGTTTGTGTGAAACTCTAGTTTTCTTACTTTCTATTTTTAACCTTTTGCACTTCAATGAGATGATATTAGTCAATTTACCTTTCAGAAGGTAAATCATGTCCTTTTCTTTTTCTTCTCCTCGTGCTATTATGGCTTGTATTTTGTGAATTATAATTTGTACATTGACTCATTTGGCATTTTGCAATGATTTTGTCTCTTTAATCCTTTGAGTCAAAAACCCATTTCATATCTTTGGGGAAAAAGGTGGGTTTTTTTTTTTTTTTTTTTTTGTAACTGATCACTGTGGTGATAAAGTCTCATGGCATGCGTTATCAATAACGGATTTATTTGTCAAAAATGTATATAAGTATTGCACATATAATTGGTGATGGTAAGATGGATGATGTATTGTACATGTTGGGGTGGGACCCAACACCTAGAATTGAACCATATCTCATGATAGAACACAAGTACACAATGATATGTCAGCAATATGGATAAGTGGAATCAATAAGTTGTAAAATGTCTACTTCCATATCTAACATGAAAATTTTGTTGGTTTTAATGTGTAGTCCTAGTACTACAGTTATACAGAGTATGTTTTAGGTGAACACTTTTAACATGGTTAAATAAAAGAAAACATTTTTATGATCGTATTACACGCCTTATAATCATCTAGCTTTTTCCATTTTAGTCGATCATCTTAATTTTCATATCGAACGAGTTTAATCCATGTGGAAAGGTGTTTATTGTTTAAGTTTGGCCACGTGTTTTTTTTGTACAATTTAATTATTTGTGGAGATCTAATAGGGTAAAATTTTCAAAAATTTCATGTTTCATGGTTTTGGAAGACATCATCATCCATGTGTTTTTAGAGAGAAAATGAAAATAAAAGCTTTAGGTCAATTATTATTCTTTCTTTAAAACCATGGAGACATGTTGGGGAGTTTTTTTTTATTGGATTGCTTATGAAGTACCTGAAATTGAGTAGCTAGGGGGGAAGAATCGTATCCAAAGACAAATAATATGGCATCTTTCAAGTACATGTTCATTCATTGATTGAATTTAATTAAAAATAGTACATAGAATATCTTACATAATAAATATAAATAATTAATAATAAAAAATTGGAATAATCTCATTGGCTTGCCAACACAACAAACGCATATAGAAAGGTTTTTTTTTTTTTTTTTTTTTTTTTTTTTTTTTGGAAAAGCAGACAGTTTTATTAATAAAATTAAGAAGGGCACAAGAAGGCAATTGGGAACATGCCAATACAGAATCAAGAACAGAAGCTTAAAACTAGAAAAGAGCTAACATGAAGCTATATGCAAAACACGACCTATGACAAAGAGATAATGCAATCGACTCAAACAATACATGACATGCGATATTAGCCCTGATCATCAATTGCCTTTGGGTTTAGAAGCCACCTATTCCAATCCACATGAGATCTTCTTGAGCGTTTCGAGATCCATTCAAAGGTTTTGACTTTTAGTTCATTAAGGATATTTGGGCCAACACCTTTTATTCCCTTGAAAATGTTATTATTTCTATTTTGCCAAATAAAGTAACAACCCGCCCATATTACACCTTGCCAAATCTTTGAGGATACACTCGAGCTATCATTCTCCCGACATATGTCTTCAATGTTTTGGAAGTTTACGTTACTAATATTCCACCAACGAAAAATACGACCCCAAATATCTCTTGCCACCGGACAATGAAGAAAGATATGGTCAACCGATTCTAAATCAACATCACATAACGAACAACGAATAGAGCCGAGATCTAACCCACGTTTATCTAACTCTACTTTTACCGGGAGACGTTTATATCTTAGCCGCCATATGAAAATTTCCACCTTTTTTGAGATCAAATAGTTGAGGAGTGTACTAAGATGTGTAGAACCCGATCCACCAAGTTGTTTTTCATCAATAAGATTTGAAAGAACTTTGGTAGAGAAATTACCACTACTTTGTAATCTCCATTTCCAAGTGTCAATATCGCCAACATGAAACTTGAAGTTACATAACAGGCTTTCCAACGCTTGAAGGTCAGAAAGTGTTCGGCCTCTAACAGGCCGATGCCAAGACCATACGAACACCCATGAATCACCATGTTTGACTATGCGATCCTTGACTAGAACTTCCTGATCAGTTTCAAAATGGAACAACCTAGGGAAACGATCTTTGAGAGCAATACCTTCGAACCAAGGATCCTTCCAAAAAACCACATCATCACCGTAACCACTAGCTCGTAAAAAGGAGTCAGTGAAAGGCACGGAAATATCATCAATAAGCCTGCCTGCATTAACAATACCACCCCAAACCGAGCGAGCACATTTGGTAACAGGTAGGGAAAGGCCCAAACCCCCATCCCGGCCATATAAACTTTTTATAATACGAACCCAAAAGGCATCTTTTTCCACCCGGAATCTCCACCACCATTTCCCTAATAATGACAAATTTTTTGATTTTAATGTCCCAATATTTAAACCCCCACCCGAGTAAGACGCCACAATTTTTTCCCATTTCACCCATGAAATTTTAGAATTTTCACCCGACCCGCCCCAAAAAAATTTACGACGCATACCTTCGAGCAAGTTGATGACGCACGATGGAGCACGGAATAAGGAGAAGGCGTAGAGCGGGAGACTACGAAGCACCGATTTGATTAAGGTTAGACGACCACCAAACAACATAGATCTTGCTTTCCACTCCGATAATCTAGATCGAAAATTTTCTATGAAAGGTTCCCAATCAATTAGTTTTTTCATCGACCGTCCAATGGGGAGACCAAGATAAGAAAACGGAAGTTCACCGATTCGACAACCCAAAAAATTAGCCATATGCTCAACATTCTCTTTTCGAACCCCAATACCATAGATACAGCTTTTTGAAAAATTAACTTTTAGGCCCGAAAAAACTTCAAAACATCTTAGAAGCTTGAATAAGTTACTTGCGTTTCGTTTACTCCATTCACAAAAAAACAAAGTATCATCGGCATATTGCAGAAGCGAGATTACTACTTTCTCTTTTCCTACCTCTAACCCTTTATAAAGATTATTCTCGATTGCACATTTCGTCAATAAATTCAGCCCCTCGGCCGCTATTATGAACAAATATGGTGACAAGGGGTCACCTTGACGCACACCCTTTTCGATTGAGAACTCCTTTGTGGGAGAGCCATTTACCAAAACGGATATAGAAATCGATTCAAAGCAGGTTTTCATCCAGGCCACCCATTTTCGGCCAAACCCCATTTTTTCCATTATATGAAGAAGGAAATCCCAACGAATGCTATCAAATGCCTTTTGAAAATCGACTTTGAATATCAAACTCTGTTTCTTGAGCTCTTTCCTTTCATTGATAACTTCATTGGCTACAAGAACACTATCGAGGATAAAACGTCCTTTAATGAACGCACTTTGTTCTTTCCCAATTATTTTTTCAATCACTTTTTGAAGTCTATTTGCTAACATCTTCGAAATTATCTTATAGTAACTTCCAATAAGACTTATAGGGCGATAGTCACCAAGGTTAATCGGGTCATTTTTTTTCGGTAATAAGGAGATGAACGAAGCGTTACAACCTTTTGAGATACATTCCTCTTCCCAAAAAAAATCAATGGCCTTTTTGAGTTCACCTTTAATTAGCCAAAAGAACTTTTTGTAAAAACCCATATTGAAACCATCCGGACCTGGCGATTTATTCGATTCACAGCTACTGATGGCCTTCCAAATTTCCTCTTCACTAAAACGACTTTCCAACAGCTCGACATCCTCCGAATTAATTGACTTAAAAGAAATAGAAGAAGACAGCGAAGCATAATCGGGTCTGATGGAGTTATCCTGCTTAAACAATTCGCTATAATACGAAAACACCTCCTGTTTAATTGCCTCTGGCTTCTCACACCACACTCCGTCAATGTTGAATCCTCTAATATTGCTACGATTGAGATTTCTTTTAATGGAGGAGTGAAAGAACACTGAATTCTCATCTCCCTCGACTATCCATTTAGCGCGAGCTTTTTGTTGTAGCATGTCGGCTTTCTCGGATTCTTTTTGTAACCATTTGCATCTAGCTTCGATCCAAGAATCCCGTTCATGTTCTTCAAGCAGACCCACATCAGTTTTTCTTTCTAGTTCGCAAGCTAAATTTTTCCAGTTTTGAATATCATTGTCGATCAAACCATATCTAGCTTTGCTCCATTCACGAAGAGCACCTTTGACTTTTTTGAGCTTATCACGGAAAACACAATCCCCTCTAGTACTCGAAACAGAATCATTCCATGAGGAAATGATAATACTTTCCACCTCCGGATATTCGAGCCAAACATTGAAAATTTTGAACGGTTTAGGACCAAAATCCGTATTATTATCACGGAGTAAAATAGGACAATGGTCCGATGTGTACCTATCTAGAGCAATAGACGAAACATCCCCCCATGAGATAAGAAAATCATCCGAAACAAGAAAACGGTCGAGTTTGCTCATCTTTCGGCCGTCGTCACTAATCCTGGTAAATCTCTTGCCACTTAAAGGGATTTCGACCAACTTAGCGTTATCGATAAAATTATTAAAAAGTTCAGCCCTTCTCGGTTTGAAGATACTGTTGTGCCTTTCGAATTCAAAACGAACTTCATTGAAATCTCCCCCTACCACCCAATCAACGCCTTGAAAATTAAGAACGCCGAATAATTCTTCCCAAAAGATTTTCTTTTGAGGTTCCTTGTGAGGACCATAGACATTGATTATCACCGACTCTTTTTCCTTGCCAAACCATTTGCCTTTGATTGCCAAAAAATATCTTTTCTCAATAGCTTCATTTACCTGGAAAACATTTGGATCCCAAAGGATAAGTAGACCACCTGACTTTCCTACTTTCGGCTTTTGAACATAGTTAACATTTGACGCCCCCCAAATACAGTCGATCCAATTATCTTTTACTTCTCCACATTTTGACTCTTGAATTAACACAATATCAGGTTTCCCACCCATCCTAAGTTTTCTAAACCAACCGATCTTCTTTTCTTTTTTGTTACAGCTACCGAAACCTCTTACATTTACTGAGAGAATCTTCATAACATAACAATGGTAACGAGAATAAAAGGAGTACAGACTCATTGGGATTTTTCATCCCAACGTAACCCCATTTTCGCTTTAAATTCTTCCATGCCAACACTAGCCGAAGACGAATTACTCAAAGAAGATTTGTTGTTTTTGACTTTAGTTGGGACCGAAGGTATTCTATTTGATTTACCTGGGTTATGCGATGAAGATTGAATGCCACTATTTCGAACAGAAGATGACTTACCTTCCCTTCGAGCCATTTTTTTAAATTTAAGAATTCGAGAAGAGGCTTTCCAATTATGTAGGGATTTCAACGATTGTACTCTTGGGGTCTGTGACTTCGATGCTTTCCTATTCGTTACTTTCGATGTGATCTTTCGGGGTTTCGAAGGTATTTGGGTTTTAGAGATTGGATTGAAGCTTTGGAATAGGTTAGAGGATCTAATTGGACTGAAAGGTTCACCAATATCGTGATTTTCTTCATCAATGCGATGGGATTTTGATTGAGACGAATTCGGAAGGTTGGAGACCAGGTTATCATGATTGTTGGATAAAAGTTTATTTTGATGTTGGTCGATGTTTATCGGGAATGTTTTGATTGGTGAGGTGAAAGGCGAGGGAGATAAGTGTTGATCAGAGGGGAGATTAGGTTGGACGAAGTGTTGTTGAATTTGGTTGTATGAGTTGGCAGGTGAGCTGGCAGGACTTCGCACGAGGTGTATTCCGTTGGAAAGCGGGCTGAGATTAGAAGGGTGTGGGTTGGGAGGAGAATTGATAGGGCCAGGAATTGATTTTTCACGGGCTTGGGTATTTGGTAAGGTAGAATTAGGCTTAGGTGGGATTGGGCTGGGTAGAGGTGAAGGGCCTGGTGTTGGGCCTGGTGTTGGGCCTGGTTTGTTTAGGTTCATATTGGGCTTGGGTAGATTTGGATCTAGGGAGGGATCTGTACCAGATTGTAAAGTGATTTGAGGGCTTTGCTGGAAGTTAGGGTTAATAGGAGAGATACGATTTGGAAAAGGGGTCCCACTGACAGGTTTCCTATGCACCGAGCAATCCTTGGAAACCGCTTTTTCGTTTTTGGAATTGGAAGATGAATGATTAACATTGGACTTAGCAAAATTATCAGCAGTCCCAACACATTTGGACCCTTGGTCTTCTGCCGACGACGAACACTTGTTTTTGGCCGGAAATTCAGTTTCCGGTATGGAATCATCATCTGAGACTTCATTTTCTTCAGACTGATAATCGGATTGCCAATCACTGCTACATTCTTGTAAACCTAGATCGATTTCAACTACATCCTGGACCTCTTCTGTAACTCTTACATAGTGGAAGGTGCCATTTACTTTTAAGCTAACAATACCACGAATCGAATTTGGACCCATCACTTTAACCAAAACCTTTCCCGTCACTAGATTCTGATTACCTTCAGTTATGCTACAATTTTTCGTATCTAGGATAGGTCCCCACCACTCAGCAATCCTTTTGAACGTGTTTTCTTTCCAAACCGTAATGGGAACACCATAAATACTTAACCAACAGAGACGACCCGATGATGGTCGATTATTGTCCCATCGTTGTAGATTCAGAATCCACTTTTTGAGACAGTGATTTTCCGCTGGAATGATGAAAGAAAGGTTGTTCAAAGAAAGGTTGTTCTTTGAACCTTAATCACCTACTTTGAATAAAAATTTGTTAAACGATGAAAGCTTTGTAAAATATATTAAATTATTGATTCAAAATTTATAGATTTTATAAAATTTCGATAATTATAGATTACATAAAATTTTAATAAAATTCTAAATAATCAAAATAGCCTAAGTCCACAATCGACTTTTGGCCAACTAGAAAGAAATTTCCTTAAAATCATATGTTTACATTTAGTTCTTCTTAAATTAAATATTCAATGTGGACACACAAAACGATTAGCTACAAAAAATTATAAACCTAATACGCTAATTTGATTAGATATATTGTATTATTATTATTATTATTATTATTATTATTATTATTATATACAAATCTAAACATTCATTATATAAATCATAATTAATTTAATTATAAACATAATTTAAAAGATAAGCATACCCAGCTAATACCTAATATTCTTTGAAATTTCATCAAGTTGCTATGTAATTATCTATTATGTTAATCCCTTTGTCCAACATTACGGAGAGTTGCCCTCATATTTTGTCTGCCACTATATCACCTCCATATGAGTGACACACACTGTTCAAAATACTTTTGTATATATTTAAAAACTTTGTATATAATATGTCACAAATGTTTTCATGTGAATAGTAATCATTATTATGAGAACACATAATATGACAATAATCTACAATTAAGGTTAATGAGAACAAATCTTGATATTGTATTAGCTATTTTGGTATTTAGTGACCAATAATCATTTTTAGATGATTATTAACATATGAAGAATTAGAACTAATTAATTATAATTAAAGATGTGCATCAATACTTAACATGTCTTTCATATTCTATTTAATTTTTATTTTATTTGGCTATAAAGATAAACATAACTAAAACCAAGTTAAAAAAATCATGAAAATCTCATGTCGTATAGGTTGTTGTGTTGTAAGTTTTGTTGAGTTGTTTCTCTTCAATTGTGTATTTGTGTTAGTATATTATCTATTTTCTCGCTAGTTTTTAATATATAAATTACTTGTTTTTCCAAAAAAAAAAAAAAAAGATCACAAAATTTATTATTACTCCATCTTATCTTATCTTGTTTACAATTTACAACAAGTTTTAACGTCTCTATGCAAACAAATTAAAAATCTTGAATTTTATATTTCTTTTCAAAATTACTGAAATGATGATCAAGGTGTTAGTTAGGCATGCGCCACTGCTAGTTTGTCTCTCATGTTTTTAGCTTTTTCATACAACTTTTGATTATTTATTTAACTTTTTTATTACTATTCTAACATATGGAAAGCTTTCAATCATTTAAAACTTATATCCCCACAAACTCCCTATTAACATCATCATTCCAACTTCAGTTCCCAGTTGTTTTTGTAAAGTAAACTGTTACTGTAGTTTCTTTAATACAACACACTACACAATCACAATTCAGAAAGAAAAGAGAACAAAAAAACATTATTCATGATTTTAAAGATGCCAAATTGGTCACTGTTAACTTTATAACTTACAACTCAACTCAATATTGGAGTATTATTTTCCAACTGAGTTGACCATACTAATCTAGAGAAAATAGTCTTCTTTTTTATGTTACAACTCATGTTAACTGGGACATAACACAAGACTAAAATACCATGCATAAACATCAGAAGATGACCTAGTGGTTGACAATTTAATATTCGCATAAAATATCTCATATTCAAACCTGATGTTATACTACATTTTGGGCTCCCCATGGTTTAGTACAAGGGAGGAGAGATTTGCCCCTAATCCGGGTTCAGAAAAAAAAAAGGTTAGAAATGGTCGCAAAATAATTGTTACGATTATTGGACCCAACGAGACAAGTTATTTAAACCAATCACTCTACCACAAACAATAAACGATATTGTTAAAGCATATGAACGATAAATAAAAGCATACCAGAGATTTTTTTCTTATAATTTCGTGCACATGTTACAGCCTTACATGTTACAGTGAGATATATTATAGTGCTAAACTAAGACGAATCCAAACACACCACGAAGTTCTAGCTTGTTGCATTCCAATTCTGGCCGCCTAGGCCCTTTTCCGCGATCGCGAAGCCCTTTCCAATACAAATCTCGCAGTCGCAAGATGATCATTAGCAGCAATCCAAATCCAACTCGACTTCTATCGTTTCCTTGTTTAATTCGAACTTCACACTAAATAATAACCTGATCTGATCCGAGAGAGTTTACTGAATACATTCTACACCTCTTGGTTCAATGTAGTTCAATTCCATATCCATATTCTATATATAGAATATACAACAAAGATGATATGATATACATACTGATTTCACATAAATATGACACAAACTTATAAACCCTATAATTGAACATACAAATAAGAATTATTGATCATAACAATAAAGATGAAAAAACATGTAGATCAAGAAATTGAATGTCTTCTGTCTTTACTTGGCTTATTCTTGCCTTTAGTACTTGAAGCTAATATCCCATCACCACGTAGAAACGGCGTAAGTTTACTAAGCTTTTTCGACACAGAATTTATAAGTGATTTTTTAGGCAAAGGTGGCTTATCAGCAGAATAACGTAACGAAACAGGGCTGATCGATGTAGATTTATTCACAGATGATGATTTTTCGATTTCTTTTAGTCTCATTTTCATATTAAGAAGCTCAAATTTGAGGTCTTTGTTTTCTTTTTTCAATCTTGAAAGCTCATTAGTTAACGGTTGGTTATTGTTATAGGCGGTGGTGGTGGTGGTGGTGTATGGTTGTACAGCTAACGAACCGCTACTGTCCATGGTGTCTCTTAATCTTTGTTGTTCATAGTAAAGAACTTGAACAACGGTTTGAACAGGAAGACGATCGTTTTGAGCTGCGTGCGCACAAGCTTCGCGTGATAGTTTTTGACAGTCCATCAAGCTGCAAACTTTTTTTCTTTCTATATCAGTTAATGTTGGATGAGCCTGCGCAATCATCGATATATATTAAAGAATACGACAACTGAAATGAAATCATTGTTGGATATGGACGCCGATTTGAGCTCTAGAAACGCTTTATGTGTTATCTCTAGGTCAACTTGAAAAAGTGGTCTTAAAGGACATAAGTTAAACAGGCGAAAGTCACCGAAATGTATAATCGAACTATTGAAGCACAAATCCTCCTAAATTATCAGGGCCAGATATGGGCATGTGCAAGGTGTGAACTTGCACAGGACCTATACCTAGCAATCAGGTCGGGTTTGGGACCAAACGGGTTGAACACAAATGGGTTAACTTCTTTTAACGGATCCAAATGGGTCGATCCAATAGGGTCGGATTGGGTTGGGACCAAATGGGTTGAACACAAATCGGTCAGCTTTTTTAACAATACAAACGGGCTTTAGGTCAAGACATTTTTTCCCTAAATTTTTTAAAATGAGATAGAAATCTTACAATGAGTAAAACTGAAAATTGAAAGTGAAACACGAAACTGAAACGCAAAACTAAAAAATGAAACTGAAAACTAAAATCTACTAAAATCTGATAACTAAAAACCAAGAACTGAAATGCTAAACTGAAACTAAAATGTGAAACTGAAAAGCGAAACTTTCGTATTATAAAACTTATCCTTATATATATGCAAAACTTTCGTATACAAAAAAGACTACCTTTTTACGGCCCATTAACTTTATGACACACTAATCATATTTTTCAAGTCAGCATCCTGACCTGTTTTGACAAAGAACCAAAAAATGATTCATTCTAGTCCGTCGCACGACCCGCCCATTTTCCCACCTTTAAAGTTGGAACTATTGTTATCTGTGCTATTGTTGATAATGGGAAGTAAAAATACCTTCAAGTAAATATCAATGGCTCGATACGTACCATCTTCCGATACCTTCGCTTGTTCTGGAATACATTCCACAATATTTATAAATTTCGACACCACCAAGTTACGATCAGACGCAATTTCAGCAAGATAACTCTCCATTAACTTCCCAACTTTCGCCATGTCACTTTCATCACGCGCACCTTGTAATTCAAATTCAAGATAATTCATCATCACGCGTTGAACGGTATCCACATCAAACAAAGTCTCACCCTCGAAATGAGAACATGGAATCAATATATCGTCTAAAACCGCTTGCCCAAGTTGTAATCCCATTCGTTTCTCGAGATCTAGCCTACAAGCCATTGTTGTTTCGAGGTATATGGAAGCTCGAAGCAACATTGAAAGAAAGCTAACCGACATTGCATTTTTTTCCCATGGCAGAAGGCTCACTATCGTTTCTAAAACTATCCTCTTCTCGTGTTCGCGTTTTGGTTCGATGTTTTTCATGCTCTTTCCGAATATTTCCTGTTTGATGTTAAATTGGACAGGTGAAAATTTGAAAAATTCGCTAAAGTAAGAAACTTGACCCATTTTGGGCAATCGCTGGACCCATTTTGGGCAATCACTTGACCCATTTTCTTAGTGCATTACATTTTGGGCAATCGCTTGACCCATTTTCTTTTAAACTATTATCGATTTCACTTGTTTGACAACGTTATAGATCAAATATAATCCAGATCATCCCATTCTTATGTAAACGGGTCAAATATGCCACCTCTATATGATAAAATAATTGTATAAATTCAAGTGAACACACAAGAATTCGATTGATAACATGTAATGCACATTGTTGTAAGTATGTGTAAAAACTAAGCCAGACAATTGACCCAACCCATTTAGACCCGCCCCACTTGACCCATATAAAAAATTTGACCCGTTCAACCCATGACCCGTTTCGACCCAAACCCATTCAGGTCTCGACCCAACCCTACCCGTTTTCCAGGTGTAGTAAAAACAAGAATCTTGAAATGCAGATAATTTTTCTAAAAGGAGATCTTACCAAACCTCGAAGACATTTTTGCGCATAAAGCATTAGAGTCGGGCCAAGTGCATATTGTTTAAATCCTCTTGAAATCATTGCAAGAAGAACCCTTTGAAACATATCGATTCGAAGAACAATTAAATCTTCAGCCCACCAATCAACAACAGCTTTCGCCTCTGACAATGACGATGCTGACGTCATCATAGCACCGTCTGCACCACCAAACGACAAAAAAGGACTTTCTTTCGTAACAATAAATGCAATAGTATCTATACATCTATTAATCAATTTTATTTCTTCAGCCATTGGTAACAAGTTTGCAGACGACTGCAAAATCGAAACTGCACCAGCTAAAGTTGTGAGTCCGACTTCATTTAAATATGATTCGGACCTTGTTACTAAATTTCCGATTGCATACTCCTCAGTCATTTCAAGATACTCTGATACACAACGCACGGTTGCTATGTTTTCTGTCGATAATTCGAAATTAACTCCGTAACAAAATTTTGCTGCGAGTTCAAATCCTTCAAAACCTCCCGGGACATCAGGGATTTCGATTACGACATGATCAATTTCTTTAGAATTCGACACTATTTTCCTTATGTAACCACACTTTGCAGCCAGTGGAAACTGCATAAAATGATTGTTTAAAAGCTTCATGCAAATAATAATAACAATAACATAACAAATGTTATAGATTATTATGAAACAAATAATACCTTGTGTAATGAAAAAGATGCACCACCTGCATTAATGGTAATATCGCTCGGGACCTCATGGGAGAGTATCCTATTAACAGTTGAATTAATCAAATTAGTGACTGAAAAAAAAAAAAACAAAATTCGAAAAGGGGACGAGATTAAGAAGAACGAAAACATACCAATCGCTTGTTTTCTTCATAATATTAGTCCCTCTTGAAGAACATTCAACATGAAAATGATTGATTAATTATTAACATATAACCAGTGTTATGTATTATGTATTGCAGTATAATATATATAGAAAACAAGAAAAAGAACTTTACAAAAGTACTAATTTAGCTGAAGCAAAGTTTTCTTCAGCATTAAATGTAACATGTCAAACAATCAACATCTTTAAGGAATTACACATGATGATGGAAATTAACAACAACAACAACAACAACAACAAAACCCAATACCACATGAGTGGTGTATGGGGAGGTGAGATGTAGACAATACTTCCCCTATCCGAGAATAAAGACAAGTCATTTCTCCACCCAGAGTGAAACACTCTCAAAAGTAGAGAAAGTCATCCCTCTTTCTATTCGACGGATAAAGAGATTGCTTCCGAGAGGACCTCCGGCCTTTAAGTAGGAAAAAGTTTTTAAAATAAAAATAAAATAAAAATAAGTAGACGCCATGAAAATGGTAGAATCAAATTTTCATGGGTTTTAGATCCTGACTGGAATTTAACATTTAGCTAAAAAAGATGAAGATGTATACTTGAATTTTTGTAAAGGTTGGTATTAATAATTTAATAATTATTAGGAAAATACAAGGATAATTACTACTAAATAATAGTTGCAATTTGTGAGTGTGTGGTGGTGCATGCATATGACATTTGTAGTATTTGGCTAAAAGATTAGAACTTTTTCAAACTTGAGATAATTTTTAATTTTATCAGCCACATAAATATGCATCTTTTCAAAATCTGGATAAACACATTTAAAATAATCAACTGCTTAAACTATGTATAGTATAAGGTTTATGGGGCCATTAATGGATTCAGATTGTCTCTATGTTTCAAGTATTTTTGATCAATTTGGGTTCATAATACAATTATAAGGTATAAATCCATTAATAGATTCAAACAAAAAGAGGGACTTTAAATCAAGAATCAAGCATAATAGCAAAAGGACAGTGGTGATCAAACCCCACAACCATCAATCTTGTTGTGTATATTGTCTCTTTGTTGTGTCAAAATCATGAATACACAACTGGAAATTTATAACATTACCTATAAAACGATAAATATTTGGTACGATTAGATTTTTGATTGTACATAAAAAGGACTAATATCATTTTATCAAGTTTTTTTAACAAAATAGTCACTAATTTTCTGATGAATTGACATAAGTGTGATCAAGTGTTCTGTGTTCTTTTTTTTAAATTTTATTTTGATTGTGAATTCATGGATGTCAATATGGAGTTATCATACCACTTTAACTGCGTTTGTATAATTGAATGATTGTACGATTATATTCTTATTCTTAAGAGATATATATGAGTACATTAACATTAATATGATGTCGATATAATTAATGTAAATGCAAAGTTAACTGTTAGGCGGGGTTCACATCACATGGTTCTAAAAGTTGACTGATCATTGGACATTAAATTCTGGTTACAAGTTCTACATCAAGTCATCACTTGTGATTTGATTCACTTATTTATTTATTTGTTTGTTTATTAGTTAGTGATTTTTAACACAAGAAAAGAATTCTAATTTTTCATATGTACATAGCTAGATCAAATCAATCATTGAGGGTTGCAGTGAGGCTGCTCCAATACCATTAATAATACTGGATTTAAAAAAATAAAGTGTTAGGATCCGTTTAGCTCACGGAATCCAATGAGATTTTGACGGATTTGGAATTGAGATTAGATACGTGTCTAAATTAAATATCAATTACTCCGGAATCTCATTGGATTCTATGAGCCAAATGAAGCCTAATTAGTTTCATATTAGTAATTTCTTATACGATCGAATACTAGTGGACTGAATAAATGAATTTGTAGACCACACATTTAAATCGAGGCTTGAACCCATAGTCTTTGGTTAATCTTTGAACTTTGCAGTTCAGTTCTTCTTCATGTCATCATTGTAGATAGGTAAAAGTCATTGATAATTCTAAGAAGATTAAACTTCTATGGTAAGCAGATATAAGATAAACTTTTAATATTAGATGGGCTAATTACTAATATATCATTCAATAACATGCTTTTATTTTGACTCATTTATGTGTAAAAGGATTTCGGATAGTGATCAGTACAAAACTAAATTAGCTCATTCATATGTTTTATGTTGTTCATTATAAAATATAATTAGTGATGTGTAGATTCCGGTAGCATATTATATATTTTATAACTTCATACAGTGAATGTTGACGTTTAGAACAAAAAAAAAAAAGTTAAATGAATCAAAATAAGCTAAATCAGTCTTTAAACTCATAAAAAGGGGGTTAATTCGCCTTGGTGGCCACACCCGCCACGGAGGTTCACCTGCAATGACTCAGAGCTGCCGCAAAGCAGTAGTCGCTCTGAAATTAGTCGGCTCGCAAAGCGTGTCGGAATCCCAAGTGTACCCAAAAACATGTTCACCTATCTGTCCTATCATAGTTAGATGGTTTATAATATAATCATATATCAAGCTTATATTTCTAATAACAGTATATTCTACAGCAAGTGTTTGCGGATCAACCAGTCAGCTTCTTATATATAAAGATACATATATGACCTATTAATCGAGTGAACAGCAAACGTCAATTTATTGGCGATTTTACTGACGCTTAGAGCCTAAATTTAACTTTAGGCAGGTTTTAAACACATGGAAATTTGATTTTAGCATTTTCATGGCGTCTTGCACTTTTTTTATTTTATTTTTTTAACCTACTTATTGGTCGAAAATCCATTCGGAAGCAATCTCTCTATCCATAGAACATTGTGAGGGGAGACTTTCTCTACTCTTAGGATTTCACTATATGTAGAGAAATGACTTCTCTTTATTCTAGGAATTAGGGAAGAATTGTCTACATCTTACCACCTCATACCCCAAAAGTGGGATTTGGGTTTTGTTGTTGTATACTTGTTGTTACATATACGCCACTACTGTATGCAAACTATAAATGTAAAGTCTAGAAGAAGATGAGTGAGGCCATGAGTTATAGTTCAGGTTATCTCCAGTTTTATTTATGTCCTGTGATTATTTATAGAAGGCAAAAGAAAAATCAGGAGTGACAGAAAAATGAAACTATTTAGCAGTAGTAAAATGAGATAATATACAAGAAATATGACCTCGTCGTTAACCCGCTACCATTAGAAATAAATATGGTGTGATGAACAACAATTTGTGATCCAAATTCCTGTAATATTATGAGGAAAACACACAAAAAAGCTAATCATATTCTTCTTCATTCCTAAGCCATTTTGTTGCCACCCATTTCTGGCCTTTAATTACAGGACAGCTCCCGTGAAGTGATGTCTGCATAAACAAACCATATAACCTTAAACAAATGCACTTGAACATGAAGGCAAAAACAAACCAAATAAAATCTTGTGCGTTAAAAGCCAGAAATGAACTCACCGGATCGATTGTACCATTAGGGTATAAAGAATAAAACAAAAGCCCATCACCCTTGCGTGGTTTTACTTTCAAACCAATACACTTTTGGAAATCATAACTTGAAGCCGTATTTTCACCATTCTGCAAAATAAAAACATCATAAACAAGTGTTCCATTCGGTGCTGTGCAAACTAATTGAACTGATGGAAAAAGACGGCTGGACTACAGTGCGCAGAAGGAAAGCATATTCAAATCTCAACATCAAAAAAGGCAAGGAGACAGAAGGAAGGCAATCACAGACGAAGATGAAGGATTATGATATATGTAAGGTGATGAAAACTCTGGGGATTACGTAGTACTTTTCTAACTTCCCGGAGGTATGGAGCTATGAGATCTTTTGGAAAGCTTTCGGCAAAATTGGTCCACCAAAAAGAACAAAGCATGGGATGAAATTTGGATTCGTGAGATTCAAAGAAGACGAAGATTTTCTAAAAGGCAGGCTAGATAATGTTATGATTGAGGGTTCTAAGATTCAGATGAATAAAGCTAGGTTCAAAAGAGCGGTGCCAAAGAATCAAGAAGATAATCACCAGCAACAAAAGGCAAAGCAACGATGGAAAACTACTCTCTCAGAAGATGATGGTCGAAGTTTTGCAGAAGTTCTCGGGGGGGGGGGGGGGGGGGGGGGGGGGGGGGGGGGGGTAAATCATCGCAAGCTCCTGATCTGGTTATCAACTCCAGTAATGTTAACCAGGAATCCTTGGATAGATGTTTGGTGGGAGAAGTCAAAGACATAAACCCACTCAGAAATCTTCACTCAATATGCCTTATAGAAGGGTTAGGTGAGTGTAATGTGCAATATCTTGGAGGTTTATCGGTAATCATGGAGTGGGCAACAAAAGCAGATGCATCTACGGCTTACAACAGATGCTCAAATTGGATGACGAATTCAAATGATGGAGGTGGATATAAGGGCTCCAGGATTAAAACGCCAGTGCATAAACACACGGATGGGGAAGAACCAAGAATCGGTGGAAGGTTTAGCTTCCATAAACTGAAACAATCTGCTAGGAAGAAAGGATGTCCGAAGATAAAAGTTTCAGTTTCGAAGACCTCTTCACTTGGATCAAAAACCAAAGGTCGTCCGGGGAACAACAATTTTGATTTCGTGTTTAAACCTTCGTCTGGAATCCAGAGGTTTTTACTTTGGAAGGTCATGTGGTGGAGCAATATTTTTTATTAGTGCATGGATGTTGGATTGGCTGCCCACATAAAGTATATATCTTTTGAACGTCTATGACCCACAAGAGTCTGTTAACAAGAGAGCTCTTTGGGATGAAATTCAGGGTTTAATTGTTAGCTTTGATGGTATGTGGTTTTGCTTTGGAGATTACAATACCGTCAGATCGCGTGACGAAATAAAAGGCTCGATTTTTAACTCTAATGAGGCCATCGATTTCAATGGGTTCATTAGTAATGCCTCTCTAATCGAAATAAATTCCAATGGGAGGTCGGTGTTTTACTTGGATGACTAAGGATGGTAGAAAGATGAGCAAATTGGATCGATTCCTTGTATCTCATTCGGTTGTTGATTTATGGCCCAACACTTCGGTAGTGGCATTACCCAGATACATATCTGACCACTGCCCGCTACTATTGAAATCCTCCGCAAGTCCAAGATTGGACTTTGGGCCAAAACCGTTTAGGTTCTTTAATTCATGGTTGGACCATCCAGATTTTAGATCCCTGGTTGACAAAGCGTGGGCTGCAAAGTCAATTTCAGGGAAACCTGATGTGGTGGTATTCAAGGAGAAACTAAAACATTTAAAGGCTGAGATCAAAGGCTGGGCTGCAAGACATTTCAAAAACCTTGATAACGATATTAAATGTTTAAAAGAAAAAATTGAACAGTGGGATCTTTGTGCAGAATTATTATGTACTCCTTCCCCTTCTGATATGCAGGCCCATGAAGCAGATTTACACAAACTGCACTCCCTCGAACATATTACAAGGTCAAACCTAAAACAAAAGTGTAGATCTAGATGAGCAATTGATGGTGACGAGAACTCGAGGTACTTGCACGCATTGATAAAAAAGGAGGAGAGAATCAATGGAATTTCAGGCATTACCATTGATGGAGCATGGATTGTGGATCCGTCCGAGATAAAATCCGCGCTGGCCACTCCTTTGCAAGGAGATTCAAAGAAACTGATATGTGCCGCCCAAGTTTCTTTAGTCCAAACTTTCAGAAACTGGATGATTCCGGCAATTTTTTTCTTAGAATCCACATTCCGTTCGGAGAAGATCAAAGATGCAGTTTGGAGCTGTGCAGGATCTAAGGCACCCGGCCCTGACGGGTTTAATTTTTAAATTTATTAAACGCTTTTGGGATGTTTTGAAGTCAGATATAGAATGTTGTGTTCGTGATTTTGCAGCCTCCGGCAAATTATCAAAGGGCTGTAACAGCTCTTTTATTTAGCTAATCCCAAAAGTCACGGATCCCATCGCTTTTAATGATTTTCGACCAATAAGTTTGATTGGGTGCCTTTACAAAATTATCACTAAAATCTTAGCAAGACGGCTGAAAAAGATGATCTCGAAGGTAATCGGGTCGAGTCAGTCTGCCTTTATAAAAGGCCGCCAAATTCTGGACGGAGTTTTGGTTGCAAATGAAATATATAGCGCATGTAAAAGGAATGGCAAGAACACTTTTTTTATTCAAAGTAGACTTTCGAAAAAGCGGTCGATTGTGTGAACTGGGGATTCTTGGATTGCGTTATGAAACAAATGAACTTTGGGCAAAGATGGCGATCGTGGATTCGTGGCTGCTTAACTTCTTGCAGAACATCAGTTCTCATAAATGGCAGTCCATCTTTAGAGTTCTCATTGGAGAAGGGTCTTAGGCAAGGGGACCCACTATCGCCTGGCTAAAAGCAAGTTATTTGGCTTGAACGCATCTGTCCATGAACTATCTGATCTTGCAGGTATCCTTACATGTTCTACTGGCTCTTTTCCCTTCAATTATCTTGAGATTCCAGTGGGGAAAAGGATGCCTTTAATCAATTCGTGGAATGAGGTGAAGGACAGATTCTTAGCTCGTCTCAGCCTACGGAAAGCAAAACTCTTATCTACTGGCGGTAAACTGACTTTGGTCAAATCGGTAATGGGAAGTCTTTCATTATATTATCTTTCTATCTTTAAAGCGCCCAACTGTGTCATCCAATCTCTCGAAAACATTAGAAGAAAATTCATGTGGGAAGCTGATGACAAAAGATCCATTCAATGGGTTAGTTGGAAGAAATGTTTATTGGCGAAATCACTCGGTGGATTGGGTATTGGGAGCTTGAAGGCGAAAAACATTAGTCTTCTTTGCAAATGGTGGTGGAGGTTCAAAATGGAAAAGGAAGCTCTACGGACAAGGGTAATTCTCATTCGATATATGGAGAAGACGGCGGTCTAAACTTAGAGTCGAATCATCCATCTTTTTCACTTTGGAAGAATATAGTATCTTGTGGCTCTGTTGCTGATAAACATGGAGTACCATTTAAATCATCTATTGTTCGAAGGGTAGGGAAGGGAGACTCAACTTTATTTTGGCATGACAAATGTATGTATAACTATAATTCTGATTTATGTCTTCGACAGCGCTATCCAAGGCTATATGATATAGCCTTGGATCCCCTCAAAGGTGGATCGGGTTACTAACAACGAGCTCGGACTAAAGGGTAATTGGGGCTGGACATCAGAAATCAGAGGCAAATCGATTGACGAGTTAGATGCTTTAGAATCTGAATTAGCCAACTGCAACTTACTGACTTCAGATCAAGATGGATGGAAATGGTCTCTTGCGGCAAACGGGGTCTTCTCTGTTCATAAATTATCTCTTCCGATAGACGGTCATATGTTGGGTTCTTGCCAGAATCTAACATTAAGCAAGTGTGTAAATTGACTACCTAAGAAAGTCAATGTGTTTATATGGAGGCTTAACACGGATAGGCTACCGACCCGGTCAAATCTATTAAGTAGGGGTGTTGAATTACAATCAGTCGCTTGCCCCTTCTGTAATAATTCGGACGAGACAATTGATCACCTGTTTACTCAATGTCGTATCATTTTACCGCTTTGGAGATCCTTTTTAGATTGGTGGAACGACTCGTCTCAAATCCCAAATGGAGTTCACAATTTGATCAGCCTTGCTAATATTAATCAAGGATCGAGTATAATGAACAAGGTGAATTTAGCAACACGTTACACACTTTTGTGGCTTATTTGGAAATGGAGAAACCGATTGGTATACGGGTCGAACAACAACAGGATGTCACTTTTAAATGGAGATATCTTCTCAAGTTTGCGTGTTCTGTCACATCTTTGGATATCAAATAGGAGTTCTAAAGTTTCCTCAAATTCTGATATGTGGAAAGGAGACCCAAAGACAACAGTGGAGTTGAGCTAAAGGCCCAAAATCAAAAGCCGGAGCATGCTTGTTTTCTTGTCAAGTTGTCTCCTTTTTTGTGTTTTTGTTGATGTGATGTTTTCTGGATTTGGAGTTCGTGATGTATCTGGAGTTTGGTGTATGTTGTATCCATTCCCGCTCCTTGTGGGTGTGTTTTTTTCTAATATAGTTAGCTTTTCAAAAAAAATAAAAAAAATAAACAAGCGTTCCAAAAATCAGGATACATACACAAAATCTGGAACTTACTTCAAATGGGAACATGGTTTCTCCACCTTCTTCAACATCAGATAAATAAAGCAAAAAAGAAGCAATCTGTAAACAAACCAAGGGTGAAAAACAAATACTACTAATTACAATCTAATCTAATATTAACAGCCGTTAAACTATTATAAGGTTTAGTAAGTGATGTACCCGTTGGCTCTTCTGTGGACCATACTCAGTAGGGTTGAAAGCATCATAATGTGAATTATACCTCTGCCCAATCTCATACCTTAAAACGTTGAATGCCTGAATATAACAACATATTTCAATCGAACAACTTAAGTTTTGTGAGTGATACAATTATGCCAAACTTGAAAGGTGTTAAATTCGAAACCAGCATATAACCATGAACCTAAAAAGTCTCTTTACAGCACTATATAATCTGAATACCTCTCCATGGCTTCTAGGTATCATTGTAGCTCTTTCTATCTTCTTCTCAATTTGATCCAATATCCCTGTTTTATCTTCAGATGAACTTATAAACATGCCAGAACTGATTCATTACAAAAACACAAAATCAAAGTTAAACGATTCGCATATAACATCTAAGTACGACATGCCAGAACTAATACAGTAATACATTTGGTTAAATGTATGAAAATTCATTTAAACCAGCCTTAAAAACTTGTCTTGTTATTTAATGTATCCGGCCTCTTACAACTCGTAAAACGAACAACACAGCATATATGGTTGCCACGTTAGCAAATGAAAACCTTTTTAACCCTTATATTTATAGTATACCTTGTTCTAATTCCTTTGGTATTCTCATTGGTTTCTCCTTTGCGTAAAGCCAAAGTCGAAGGCGCAAGTTTCACCTTAGCCATCTTAATTATCCCTTCACATTGTTGTGCTGTTGCAAAACCAGGAAGGTACAACGCTCTAGGACTCCAACTTAATACCTAATATAAGTATATCACAACTTATAAATATAAATCACAAAAACCAATATCCAATTTCTATATTTTATACTTTTAACTATAGGATCAAATAAGAACGCCCATTTTTTAATCTTAATTATATAAATCTAATAAGTATACAAACCAGTGTTGTAAACGACGTCGGTCAATGGTCAAAAGTTGGGTCAAATGCGGATAAAGTCGGGTCAACATCGGTCAAAAGTCAAATTCGGTTAAAATCGGTCAAATCGATCGAAATGTGTTACTTTTTTGTATTATATTAAACGATAATAACGATTATAGGTACAAACTGGTCAACGAAGGTTTTTTGCTTTAAAATTTGTGTATATATATAATTATATATATATATATATAAAAGTCAACGTCCGTCTCGACCCCGTCTCGACGTTTTAAGGTCCCGACCGTCTCGACACCGTCTCGCGTCTTTTTCAACGAGGCTACAAACCTAACTTCATTGTATACATTTATCTCCCTAGTGAAGTGTTGAGGGAGTAACATTTTGAAGCATTGAATTCAACAAACTGATAAGATTTTTCATAATTTGTCTCTATAAATTTTCAACTTACATCAAATTCTGCATAAGTACTTTTCAACATAAAAATCACTAATTATAAATTAACAACAATAAGCATTAAAAAAAGCACCTGAAAAGGAATGTTAGTAAACAAATCATCACCGGAATCACCTCGCGGTAACGGATCGTATGGTGTCTCAGTAAGAACCCTAGGTTTCGGATGCAAATTTAATTCGGTTTCAACCTGCACGTAACTTCAATTTTTTACTAGTACAGGTAAAAAAAAAAAAAAAAAAAAAGGAAACTAGAATTGAAAATTTAAAAATAAAATAAAATAAATAGGAGATCAGTAGACCTGCTGAGAAAATAGTGAAGAACCGAAAAACCCTAAAAAGAAGAAGAAGATGCATAAGAGGAAAACAGCAGGTAAACCTAGAGTTGACCAACCGCCGATTTTGCCTCTCGATTTCATGATCAGATCGTGTTTATTGATTGCTATTATTATTAGTATAAATAAACTACAAAGTGATCAAATGTAGGCGGGAATTTGTTGCTATATTTGGAGATTAAACGTTGAATTGAATTGAAGAAGGTATGAATTGACCTTGGATATCTTGGCGTGATGGCTAAAAATGGAGATTTTAGGGACCGGAGCTAATTAGAATCCGACCCGGAATCCAACGTCCATGCGTATTGTGATTTGTTTTAGAAATGTGAATGTGAATTTTGTTCAAAACGCCCGGTTATTATATTTTATTTATTTATTTAGGAGCAACTATTAAATTAAACTTAATTACGTCATTCTATGGACCTTAAATTACTCCTTTTCATGTTAACCCTTAATGTTTTAATTTGATTTCATAACGAATATGACTTAACGCTAGTTAGGTCTAGAGACGAATATTAAACTAAATCAAAAGATTAAGGGTTATCACGAAAAAAGTAACTTAAGGACCAATGGTGAATTAATGGTAAACTTTAGGGATGCTTGATGTAACTAAATCTTTTTTAAATAAAAACTAAATGAAAGCAATTAAACTTATCATTCTTTTTTTTTTAGTGAAAAAGAAATAAGAAGATTAAAAGAGATGAAAAATGGGTTATACATGCAGAGGTTTTTAGAGGTTTAAGTGTTTACATCCAATAATTAGATTTTTTTAGAACAACAAACACTCTTTTTGTTTATGACGAAACTCATTCAAACACACTCTTTTTAGAGCTTTAAGTCATTCTCAATCACCGTTCATCTATTTCAATTTTTGCTTCAATAATTAATGCTATTAAAATGAATAAAAAATCTAATTAACTATATATAAATATCGAATAATAGTGCAATAGCACATTGTAGATATTATTATTATTATTATTATTATTATTATTATTATTATTATTATTATTATTATTATTATTATTATTATTATTATTATTTTATTATTATTATTTTCTCATTACTGAAGTTTTTTAATCACATTTATTATTATTTTTTTCCTAATAAAATCATTAAATAAGCCAAAACAACAGTTTTTTAATCACCGTTAACACGAATTTATTCATGAATATGCCCACGACGAAGCTTGAACTCTTCACCTCTTTGGTTGAAAGGACCATCAAATAATGTTGGGCTACAAACCATTTGGTACGCTAAAACAATTGTGTAATTCAATAACCGTTATCATATAAAAAATAACTAATCGTTATATACAATTAATTAATTTAAGTGTGTTTATGACAACTTTAAAAGTTGTCATTATATGTTTTATTGAAATGTTAATTGTATTGAATTAAAAAGGAGAATTGATAAATACAAGTATAAACACGGGGATGCAAATTAATGATGTGTATACTCACACGCTCCATATACATGTCTAACACTACATAATCAACAAGTCGCTAAGTGCTAACTTATAACATTGCAACGCGCTACAAGTAGAGTCCATGATCCATCAAGCACCATCGACATGTGCGCGCCTAACACTTACGTTACCTGCGCTAAACCAGAATTGTCTACCCTACTGAATCAAGGACTATCACATACAGTTTTCAAGAAGAGCACAAATCAACAAAAGACACCACATGTTGTTGACACGATCCCAGCATTGACGATCACCACACTTTTCCAGGTACTGAATCAAGGACTACTACTTATGGGCTGCGCGGGGACCACTCAAACTTTTCCAGCTTTTGCAGACCAAATAGTATGACATGGCAAGAGCATGTTCCCTTTTGTCCTATTATGTGACATTAAAGGAAAAAGACACTCACCTATATATATGGCTTCAAACCCACATTACAACACATGTTGTACACATTATATTCTACACACACTTGCACTTACAAATCACTCACGTTTATATCGTTGTTATTATTTCAAGACTCTAACCCATACTACCGATATCTTAACAGCTTTTTAAGCTTACTTTATCGGTTACAATAACATTCTGTGAACATAAATCCTAACACCTCTCTCGAGCCATCAATACCAGCTAGTTCGATGATGGTGGGCCGACGTTTAACCACCCCTTTTGATATCATCATCCCACATTGGGGTTATTAACGGTGCACCGGACCGAAGAGTTAAATTCGAATGAACCTTAAATCCCCCTCATTTATTGACCAAATGTAGACCAAACCCTAAGGATCAAATCTATGCTTGATCAAATGGCGTCATCCGTGAGACCAAAGTTAAAGGGTTTAATTAATATTTTCTCTTGGTATCCATTACATTCGTTGTTTTTTCTTGTATGGTGTTACAACTGCAGGTAGCTAAGACATTTCGCAAAGAAACAATGAGTTAACTAAAAACTTCTAAAGCACCACAAACTCGGCCTGAGACGCCGAGGGTGTCAAATTCAGTTAGCACTGGGATGGTCAGCAGCAAAATGATACATATTATTCATTCTTATTAAGTTTTGAATTCATAAAATATTTTGTGACGACCCGCCAAGTACACTTAACGGCTCCGTCACTTGGTCCCACAGCTTGATCATAACTCTAAATGAATTTAATAAATATCATTGCATTCTTTATTTAAAAATGATTTCCTATAAAGGAAACCTGTAATAAATGTAAGTTTAGAAAAACCAACATAAGTAAATATAAAAAGTTGACCAAAATCATGTCAACAAACACACACAATTTAATGTAAATAAAATAGAATGTAAGTTTAAATGTTTAACAAAATCTGCCAAAACATATGCAGACCCTCTAAGCACAGCAGAAGACGAAAGCAATCAAGTACCTGAGAAAACATGCGAGTAAACTGTCAACAAAAATGTTGAGTGAATTATAGGTTTAAGTAACGTATAAGATTTAGACCATAAGATTTCAAATGTTTGAAAACATAAAAATATTATTCATTAACCTGTGAGCCACCTGGTAACCACTTAACAATTTATTACCCTTAACATATAACAATATACACTGAACATGTGCATCTTCCACAAATACGAAGTACTAATACATTCTGATTATAAACTGCTAGCGCGACTAGCACGAAATGGGGTTGTCAGGCCCGATAGATCTATCTATAGGATTCACATTCACCAGTAGAAATCAGTGATTACAATTACCAGATTAGGAAATATTTTGTTCAACTCACAATTAATAATTTAAATTAATTTTCACTTGTGCCTAAAATGTAAAACAAAAGTTGCATGTAATCTCATCCCAAAAATACTTTAAAATAGTACGAATAACGGGACTATAACTCACCGTAAGTGCACTTGAACAGTAATACGTACACGAATGATAAAAGAGTGATCAAAAGTGATCACGACTCCAACCTATTATAAAATAAGCAGATCAGAATATATCTAACTTACGTCGGGTCATACATGATAGTCTTAGTGCTTGATGTGATGAAGTAGTACGCGACAGCATAATTGCTTTGGTTAAAGTGTTATACACACTTTCTATTTTTAGTAAGTTTTCATTTTTTTAAAAAGTTTCTATTTTTAGAAAGTTTCTATTTTTGGAAAGTTTCTATTTTTAGAAAGTTTCCTTATTTAGAAAGTCAACTTAAGTCAATCGAAAGTCAACTCAAAAGTCAACCCCTAGCCAACCTTAATATTTAGATAAAATCAAATTTTAATTTCATATATTATAATGTTTTCTCATAATATAAGTATTTATTTTTGATAATATAATTTTAATTAAATTAAATTGATTTAATAAGTCAACATAAGTTGAAATGATATAATAGATATAACATAAATATTTAATTAATAATTAAATATTAGTCATATCATAAGTATTTTTATTAATAAAGGAATATTAATCATAACATAAGTATTTTAATTAATTATGAATTATTACTTATATTATAAGTATTGTAATATAATTATTAAATCATAAGTATTTAATAATTAATTTAAGTCATAAGTATTCAATAATTAAGTCTTATAATAAATAAATAATAATTAATCCTTATAATAAGTCTTAAAATAATAATTTCATATCATAAGTTTTTATTATTAACATAAGTGTTATATTAATAATAATTGTATTATTAAATCATAAGTTTAATTATAGGAATAATTAAATCATAATATAAATATTAAATGATATAATAAATATATATCATAAGTATTAATTAATAATAATTACTTTTATAACCTAAGTAATTAATAATAATGAAAATCATTATTTATATAATCTAAGTTCAATTTCATTAACATAAGTTTCATTAAAACTTCATCGGGTCGTATCTTGGCGCCCGAATGTCGGTTTTTGACCAATTTTATATAATTCTTCGTCTAAACCGACACCTTGGGATGGTCAATGTAGTGACCTGAACTTTTCCATATTTATATATATTAATTGAGATTGATATTTACATGACTAAATGTTTCCAACGTGTTAAGTAATCAAACTTGTTAAGACTTGATTAATTGAAATAGGTTTCATATAGACAATTGACCACCCAAGTTGACCGGTGATTCACGAATGTTAAAACTTGTAAAAACCATACGATGACATATATATGGTTATATATATAGTTAACATGATTTTATTATAAGTAAGTATCTCATTATGTATTTTAACAATGAGTTATATACATAAAAAAATGAGACTATTAAATTAAGAAACTCGAAAACGATATATATAACGATTATCGTTATAACAATGTCTTACAAGGTACATATGAATCATATTAAGATATTGATACACTTGGTTAATTATGTTAAATGATAAGTAAATATATCATTAAGTATATTAACAATGAACTACATATGTAAACATAAGACTACTAACTTAATGATTTCGAAACGAGACATATATGTAACGATTATCGTTGTAACGACATTTAACTGTATATATATCATACTAAGATATATTATATATCATAATATCATGATAATGTAACAATTTAACATCTCATTTGATATAATTAACAATGGGTTAACAACATTTAACAAGATCGTTAACCTAAAGGTTTCAAAACAACATTTACATGTAATGACTAACGATGACTTAACGACTCAGTTAAAATGTATATACATATAGTGTTTTAATATGTATTCATACACTTTTGAAAGACTTCAAGACACTTATCAAAATACTTCTACTTAACAAAAATGCTTACAATTACATCCTCGTTCAGTTTCATCAACAATTCTACTCGTATGCACCTGTATTCGTACTCGTACAATACACAGCTTTTAGATGTATGTACTATTGGTATATACACTCTAATGATCATCTCTTAGCAGCCCATGTGAGTCACCTAATACATGTGGGAACCATCATTTGGCAACTAGCATGAAATATCTCATAAAATTACAAAAATATGAGTAATCATTCATGACTTATTTACATGAAAATAAAATTACATATCCTTTATATCTAATCCATATACCAACGACCAAAAACACCTACAAACACTTTTATTCTTCAATTTTCTTCATCTAATTAATCTCTCTCAAGTTTCATCTTCAAGTTCTAAGTGTTCTTCATAAATTCCATAAGTATAGTTTCATAAAAATCAAGAATACTTCCAAGTTTGCAAGTCTACTTCCAAGCTTTCTAATCCATTCCAAGTAATCATCTAAGATCAAGGAACCTTTGTTATTTATAGTAGGTTATCTTTCTAATTCAAGGTAATATTCATATTCAAACTTTGATTCAATTTCTACAACTATAACAATCTTATTTCGAGTGAAAATCTTACTTGAACTGTTTTCGTGTCATGATTCTGTTTCAAGAACTTTCAAGCCATCCAAGGATCCTTTGAAGCTAGATCCATTTTTCTTATTTCCAGTAGTTTTATTCAGAAAACTTGAGGTATTAATGATGTTCATAACATCATTCGATTCATACATATAAAGCTATCTTATTCGAAGGTTTAAACTTGTAATCACTTGAACATAGTTTAGTTAATTCTAAATTTGTTCGCAAACAAAAGTTAATCCTTCTAACTTGACTTTTAAAATCAACTAAACACATGTTCTATATCTATATGATATGCTAACTTAATGATTTAAAACCTGGAAACACGATGAACACCATAAAATCGAATATGCGCCGTCGTAGTGACACCGCGGGCTGTTTTGGGTTAGTTAATTAAAAACTATGATAAATTTTGATTTAAAAGTTGTTCTTCTGGGAAAATGATTTTTCTTATGAACATGAAACTATATCCAAAAATCATGGTTAAACTCAAATTGGAAGTATGTTTTCCAAAATGGTCATCTAGACGTCGTTCTTTCGACTGAAATGACTACCTTTACAAAAATGACTTGTAACCTGTAATTTCGACTATAAACTTAAACTTTTTCTTTATAGATTCATAAACTTAAGTTCAATATGAAACCATAGCAATTGGATTCACTCAAAACGGATTTAAAACGAAGAAGTTATGGGTAAAACAAGATTGGATATTTTTGATCTTTTTAGCTACGGGAAATGTTTAAAAAATCTATACAAATCATATCCTAGCTAACTTATATTGTATTATACATGTATTCTAATATATATGTAATCTTGGGATACCATAGACACATATGCAAATGTTTTGACATATCATATCGACCCATGTATATATATTATTTGGAACAACCATAGACACTCTATATGCAGTAATGTTGGAGTTAGCTATACAGGGTTGAGGTTGATTCCAAAAATATATATACTTTGAGTTGTGATTTAGCCTGAGACGTGTATACACTGGGTCGTGGATTGATTCAAGATAATATATATCGATTTATTTCTGTACATCTAATTATGGACAACTAGTTGTAGGTTACTAACAAGGACAGCTGACTTAATAAACTTAAAACAGTAAAACGTATTAAAAATGTTGTAAATATATTTTGAACATACTTTGATATATATGTACATATTTGTTATAGGTTCGTGAATCGACCAGTGGCCAAGTCTTACTTCCCGACGAAGTAAAAATCTGTGAAAGTGAGTTATAGTCCCACTTTTAAAATCTAATATTTTTGGGATGAGAATACATGCAGGTTTTATAAATGATTTACAAAATAGACACAAGTACGTGAAACTACATTCTATGGTTGAATTATTGAAATCGAATATGCCCCTTTTTATTAAGTCTGGTAATCTAAGAATTAGGGAACAGACACCCTAATTAACGCAAATCCTAAAGATAGATCTATTGGGCCTAACAAACCCCATCCAAAGTACCGGATGCTTTAGTACTTCGAAATTTATATCATATCCGAAGGGTGTCCCGGAATGATGGGGATATTCTTATATATGCATCTTGTTAATGTCAGTTACCAGGTGTTCACCATATGAATGATTTTTATCTCTATGTATGGGATGTATATTGAAATATGAAATCTTGTGGTCTATTATTACGATTTGATATATATAGGTTAAACCTATAACTCACCAACATTTTTGTTGACGTTTAAAGCATGTTTATTCTCAGGTGAATACTAAGAGCTTCCGCTGTTGTATACTAAAATAAGGACAAGATTTGGAGTCCATGTTTGTATGATATTGTGTAAAAACTGCATTCAAGAAACATATGTCGATGTAATATATTTCTATTGTAAACCATTATGTAATGGTCGTATGTAAACAGTATATTTTAGATTATCATTATTTGATAATCTACGTAATGCTTTTGAAACCTTTATTGATAAAATAAAGGTTATGGTTGTTTTAAAAATGAATGCAGTCTTTGAAAAATGTCTCATATAGAGGTCAAAACCTCGCAACGAAATCAATTAATATGGAACGTTTATAATCAATATGAACGGGACATTTCAGTTGGTATCAGAGCATTGGTCTTAGAGAACCAGAAAATTGCATTAGTGTATCTTACCGAGTTTGTTAGGATGCATTAGTGAGTCTGGACTTCGACCGTGTTTTTCTTCAAAAACGATTGCTTAACATTTTTTTTGTTGGAAACTATATATTATTAACATGTAAATATTATGTGATATATTAATCTCTTAACATGTTTGATATTGTGTGATAGATGTCTACCTCTAGCACAAATTCCATTGACTCACCTAATAATAACGAAGAGTCGAATATATATTGGCAAGATTCACAAGTTCCCGAAGAACCGGAAGAAGAGGAACCGGAAGAAGAGGAACCAGAAGAAGAGGAACCGGAAGAAGAAGAAGAAGTTCCGGAGGGGGGAATAGTAGGAACCACAGAAAACAGGTCAAATAAAAGAAAATCCTCAACCAATGGACCAAAGTTAATAATGGTCAATGGTGTTTCCGCTAAGGAAGCAAAATATTAGGAAAATTACCAATTTTTCGATGAATCGGATCCTGATGAGGATTTCGATAATGTTATAGAAATTACCCCGACCCAATTTAATGAGTCAAGAGAAAATAATAAAGGAAAAGGCATCAAAATAGAGAAATCTGATTCCGACCCCGATGAACTTTATATGTACCGTCAACACCCGTATTTTCAATATCGTGACAATAACCCGGGAACCTCTAAACCACCAGATTTTTCTAAACCAATGTGGAAAACGACGACTCGTATTAGAGGAACATCATATATCCCTAGAAGATTAGGAAAAAGAACCAAGTCCGAAGAAGAAGAAACCAGTGATTCAGATTAGAGGGGTGTGAGCATGTTGTGTAATAATTGTATTGTAGTATGCTTGTACTTTTATGTTCTATGTAAAAATTGCTTGTATTGTTTGTTTTTACGAATCTAATCCTTGTCTATTTTACAGTATAAAAACAAAATGGACGTTAAGGGTAGACAACCGAATATTTTAGAAGACCTACCAGAGGATATGATTGAGGAAATCTTGTCTAGAGTCAGTCAGAATTCATCAGCACATTTAGTTATGGCGAAATTAACTTGTCAAACATTTGAAAGACTTTCCAGAAATGCCTTAGTTTATAAAAGGCTTTCCTTTGATAGGTGGGGTATATCACATTGGGGAGACCGTAAGTTACGCCGTGTTTTCTTTAAAACGTTAAATGCGGGGAACCCAAATGCAATTTTACGCTACGGGTTAAGAACCTATTTTGACTCAACATATCCCAACATAGGATTTCGTGAATTAGAAAGAGCTTCTAACATGCAACATAAAGAAGCATGTTATGCTTACGGGTTAGTGATGTTCGCTTCTTACCAAAGTGAAAAAAAGAACATCGGATTGCAGCTTTTAAATAAAACTTTCCCACAAGTGACGGATTCAGTAGTTGGGGTGAGAAACAAGGTTTTTAGATTATTACGGGGCTGTTGGACATTACGAAACCCTTGTCCTTTTGACGACATTACAACATGCTGCCTAGCCAATGGTCATAACGGTTATTTTCCACAAGACCAGGGATGGGAAGTCGTCTTAGTAAAACCAGAATGCATGACTTGTTTCTGGACTTATGAATTACGTGTGTTTATTTCCTTTGCTGAACAACTTGCGTATTAACTAGATTTATCTTCAAAACTGTCCTGTATCATAGTGTACTATATTTCATGTTATGTAATATAGCGAAGTTGTAAGTTTGAAAAATATTTGTATGTGATATATTATTATAATCAAGTTTTTCATATGGAATTGTAGTAGTTGAATTGTATATTAGCTACTAAGTATGAACTTAACGGGTAGGTAGTACCCGAATTTAAACTTATAAAATGCTAATATGAAGAAAAAGCTTTTATAAATGAGTTCATATTATGCTACGAGATACTATTGACTACTCTTAATATTCTGTATGATTAACTTGTTTCATTTGACTATTTTGAAGGAAATGGCACCGACTACTCGACACACCTTGAATATGAGCAAAGAGGAATTTCGTGCCTTTCTTGCTTTAAACATAGCCGTAATACAGGCTGCGCTACATACCAACAATAACTCTGAATCTAGCAATACAGCTAACGGCGCAAGAAATCATGTAGGATGCTCCTACAAGGAATTCACTGCCTGCAAACCTTCAGAATTTGATGGGACCGAAGGACCAATCGGATTGAAATGGTGGACCGAGAAAGTTGAATATGTCTTTGCCATAAGTAAGTGTGTTGAAGGAGACAAAGTGAAGTACGCTACGCATACGTTCACAGGTATTGCGTTAACATGGTGGAATACCTATCTAGAGCAAGTGGGACAAGATGCTGCTTACGCGCTACCGTGGTCAGCATTCAAGCACTTGATGAACGAGAAGTACCGTCCCAGAACCGAGGTCAATAAGCTCAAGTCAGAACTTAGAGGGTTACGAACACAGGGATTTGATATTACTTCGTACGAAAGACGATTCACAGAATTGTGCCTATTGTGTCCGAGAGCGTTCGAAGATGAGGAAGAGAAGATCGACGCGTTTGTGAAAGGGTTACCGGAGAGAATCCAAGAAGATATAAGTTCACACGAGCCTGCCTCCATACAAAAGGCATGTAGAATGGCGCACAAACTAGTGAACCAGATTGAGGGAAGAATTAAAGAACAGGCAATCGAAGAGGCCAACGTGAAGCTAGTCAAAAGAAAGTGGGAGGAAAACGGTGATAAGAGTCACCAAAACAACAACAACTATCCCAACAATCGCAACATCAATCGCAACTACAACAAACGGTAAAACAACAACAACAACAACAACTACAACAATCATCCCAATAACAATAACAACCGCAACAACAACAACAATCAGAAGCAGCTATGCCAAAGGTGTGAAAAGTATCACTCGGGGTTCTGCACCAAATTTTGCAACAAGTGTAAAAGAAATGGTCATAGCGCGGTGAAGTGTGAGGTCTATGGACCAGGGGTTAACAGAACGAAAGGAACAAATGGTGTCGGAACGAGTAATGGCGGATCAAGTAGTGTCGGAACAAGTTATGCCAATGTAGTTTGTTATAAATGTGGAAAACCGGGCTACATTATTAGAAATTGCTCGAACCAGGAGAACACGAATGGACAAGGCCGCGGAAGAGTTTTCAATATTAATGCGACAGAGGCACAGGAAGACCCGGAGCTTATTACAGGTACGTTTCTTACTGACAATAAATCTGCTTACGTTTTATTTGATTCGGGTGCGGATAGAAACTATATGAGTAGATATTTTTGTGCTAAATTAAGTTGTCCATTGACGCCGTTGGATAGTAAATTTTTACTCGAATTAGCAAACGCTAAATTAATTTCAGCAGATTATATATGCCGGAATCGAGAAATTAAACTGGGTAGCGAAATATTTAAGATTGATTTGATACCAGTAGAGTTAGGGAGTTTTGATGTAATAGTTGGCATGGACTGGCTGAAAGAGATGAAAGCAGAGATCGTATGTTACAAAAATGCAATTCGCATTGTACGAGAAGAAGGAGAACCCTTAATGGTGTACGGAGAAAAGGGCAACACGAAGCTACATATTATTAGTAATTTGAAGGCACAAAAACTAATAAGAAAAGGTTGCTATGCTGTTCTAGCACACGTCGAGAAAGTACAAACTGAAGAAAAGAGCATCAATGATGTTCCCGTCGCAAAAGAATTTCTAGACGTATTTCCGAAAGAATTACCGGGATTACCCTCACATCGATCCGTTGAATTTCAAATAGATCTTGTACCAGAAGCTGCACCAATAGCTCGTGCTCCTTACAGACTCGCACCCAGCGAGATGAAAGAACTACAAAGCCAACTGCAAGAACTATTAGAACGTGGTTTCATTCGACCAAGCACATCACCATGGGGAGCTCCTGTTTTGTTTGGCAAGAAGAAGGATGGTACATTTAGGTTGTGTATTGACTACAGAGAGTTGAATAAACTTACCATCAAAAACCGTTATCCACTGCCAAGAATTGACGACTTATTTGATCAACTACAAGGCTCGTCGGTTTATTCGAAAATCAATTTACGTTATGGATATCATCAAATGTGAGTAAAGGAGGATGATATTCCAAAAACTGCTTTTAGGACGCGTTATGGTCATTACGAGTTTATAGTTATGCCGTTTGGATTGACTAACGCACCAGCTGTGTTCATGGACCTTATGAACCGAGTGTGTGGGCCATATCTTGACAAGTTTGTCATTGTTTTCATCGATGACATACTTATTTACTCAAAGAATGATCAAGAGCACGAAGAACATTTGAGAAAAGTGCTAGAAGTATTGAGGAAAGAAAAACTGTACGCTAAGTTTTCAAAGTGTGCATTTTGGTTGGAAGAAGTTCAATTCTTCGGTCATATAGTGAACAAAGAAGGTATCCAGGTGGACCCGGCAAAGATCAAAACCCTTGAAAAGTGGGAAACCCCAAAAACTCCGAAGCATATACGTCAATTTTTAGGATTGGCTGGTTACTACAGAAGATTCATCCAAGATTTCTCCAAAATAGCAAAACCCTTGACTGCATTAACGCATAAAGGGAAGAAATTTGAATGGAAGGATGAACAAGAGAAGGCGTTTCAGTTATTGAAGAAAAATCTAACTACGGCACCTATATTGTCATTGCCTGAAGGGAATGATAATTTTGTGATTTATTGTGACGCATCAAAGCAAGGTCTCGGTTGTGTATTAATGCAACGAATGAAGGTGATTGCTTATGCGTCTAGACAATTGAAGATTCACGAGCAAAAATATACAACTCACGATTTGGAATTGGGTGCTGTTGTTTTTGCATTAAAGACTTGGAGGCATTATTTATATGGGGTCAAAAGTATTATATATACCGACCAAAAAAGTCTCCAACATATATTTAATCAGAAGCAACTGAATATGAGACAACGCAGGTGGATTGAACTGTTGAATGATTATGATTTTGAGATCCGATACCACCCGGGGAAGGCGAATGTGGTAGCCGACGCTTTGAGTAGAAAGGACAGAGAACCTATACGGGTAAAAGCTATGAATATAATTATTCATACTAACCTTACTACTCAAATAAAGGAGGCACAACAGGGGGTTGTAAAAGAAGGAAAGTTGAAGAATGAGATACCCAAAGGATCAGAGAAACATATTAATATTCAGGAAGACAGAACCCGATATAGGGCTGATAGAATTTGGGTACCAAGGTTTGGAGATGTGAGAGAAATGGTACTTAAATAAGCACATAAAACCAGATATTCAATACATCCTGGAGCGGGAAAGGTGTATAAAGATCTCAAGAAACACTTTTGGTGGCCGGGTATGAAAGCCGATATTGCTAAATATGTAGGAGAATGTTTGAAGTGTTCTAAGGTTAAAGCTGAACATCAGAAACCATTAGGTCTACTACAACAACCTGAAATCCCGGAATGGAAATGAGAAAACATTACCATGGATTTCATTACTAAATTGCCAAGGACTGCAAGTGGTTATGATACTATTTGGGTAATAGTTGATCGTCTCACCAAGTCAGCACACTTCCTGCCAATGAGAGAAGATGACAAAATGGAGAAGTTGGCGCGATTGTATTTGAAGGAGGTTGTCTCCAGACATGGAATACCCGTCTCTATTATCTCTGATAGGGATGGTAGATTTGTTTCAAGGTTCTGGCAGACGTTGCAACAAGCATTGGGGACTCGTCTAAACATGCGTACTGCCTATCATCCACAAACTGATGGGCATAGCGAAAGGACGATACAAACGCTTGAAGACATGCTACGAGCATGTGTTATTGATTTCGGAAACAGTTGGGATCGACACCTACCGTTAGCAGAATTTTCCTACAACAACAGTTATCATTCTAGTATTGAGATGGCGTCGTTTGAGGCACTTTATGGTAGTAAGTGCAGGTCTCCGATTTGTTGGAATGAAGTGGGGGATAGACAGATTACGGGTCCGGAGATAATACAAGAAACTACCGAGAAAATCATCCAAATTCAACAACGATTGAAAACCGCCCAGAGTCGACAAAAGAGCTACGCGGACAGTAAAAGAAAAGATATAGAGTTTGAAATTGGAGAAATGGTCATGCTTAAGGTTTCACCTTGGAAAGGCGTTGTTCGATTTGGTAAACGGGGGAAACTAAATCCAAGGTACATTGGACCATTCAAGATTATAGATCGTGTCAGACCAGTAGCTTACCAACTGGAGCTACCTCAACAACTCGCGTCGGTACATAACACTTTCCACGTCTTGAATTTGAAGAAATGTTTTGCTAAAGAAGATCTCACTATTCCGTTGGACGAAATCCAAATCAATGAAAAACTTCAATTCATTGAAGAACCCGTCGAAATAATGGATCGTGAGGTTAAAAGACTTAAGCAAAACAAGATACCGATTGTTAAGGTTCGATGGAATGCTTGTAGAGGACCCGAGTTCACCTGGGAGCGTGAAGATCGGATGAAGAAGAAATACCCGCATCTATTTCCAGAAGATTCGTCAACACCTTCAACAGCTTAAAATTTCAGGACGAAATTTATTTAACGGGTAGGTACTGTAGTGACCCGAACTTTTTCATGTTTATATATATTAATTGAGATTGATATTTACATGACTAAATGTTTCCAACGTGTTAAGCAATCAAACTTGTTAAGACTTGATTAATTGAAATAGGTTTCATATAGACAATTGACCACCCAAGTTGACCGGTGATTCACGAACGTTAAACTTGTAAAAACCATACGATGACATATATATGGTTATATATATATAGTTAACATGATTTTATTATAAGTAAGTATCTCATTAGGTATTTTAACAATGAGTTATATACATAAAAAATGAGACTATTAAATTAAGAAACTCGAAAACGATATATATAACGATTATCGTTATAACAACGTCTTACTAGGTACATATGAATCATATTAAGATATTGATACACTTGGTTAATTATGTTAAATGATAAGTAAATATATCATTAAGTGTATTAACAATTGATAGGTCAGATCATGTTGAGATTGAGAGAAAAGATAAGATATAGTAAGATTCGGTATATAGGAAGAAGACTCGGTATGAGAGAGAATCGGTACAAATTAAATTTCACAGCTTCTAGAACTCAGTTACAATGCAATGGCTATCTAATTAGGACTACATAGGTTCCTTATATAGCCCTTTTCTAAGGAACCTTCATTTAAGCTTAATTCACATTAACACTATACAACTTCGGGGTCCTAACAATCTCCCCCTTAGTGTTAAATGTGAACTTTACAATATAATCCTATTGTGAAATCTTGAGAGGTCCAAACGTTAGTTTCCATCGTGAGCCATCTGGTTTTGAAACTTCTACTTGATTTTCTGAAATTTGCTTAGAAGTTTTCCAGACTCCCCACGTTTTCCTTGGATCTCCCTCATGTAATGGATATTCATCCATTTCCTTGAAATACCTTCTCAAACTGTCTTGTACGGATTCGGAGCTTTAAACGATCTCTGATATGTTTTATAAACTCTCCAAGACCCATTTTTGTATCAAAGTCATCAACTTTGCTTTGACGAATTTTAAGATACTTCAGTGCAGCCTTAAGGGTTCCATCTGAATATTTGTTCAGCTCTTCAGTACGAATGAACACCTTTTCCTTTTGAGAATTTATAAATACAAACCCTTCGGGTTCGAATTGCATTTGAAACATCCTCATATCCTTCAGTCCCTCCGTAAATTGATTCGGACACGTTATTCGAATCTTTTTCCTATTTGCTTCGAGACCAATTTAAAAATCTTCACATCTCATCAGTTCAATTGTCTCCATCATGTATCTTTTCACAGCTTCCAAAGCTTGAGCCTTAGCAAAAGGTCGAATGGTGATGATACTGAGGTAGTTGTAGATGTGAATGATGTCAAGCATATCAAGATTATGAAAATCTGCTTCTGTGAACTTGTACTCTTTCTCATCTTCTCTAATAACATGGAACTGACTGATGACATCTTTCTTTTCACTTATCTCTACATCGACTCGAGCAATATTCAACACTTCTGAAATACGATATTTTCTTTGAAGCCACAAATCATCTTCATCTTTGTTGATATGTTTCCTCCACATAAACTCATACCAATTCCTTTCACTTGCTGGAAGCAATCGTGAACCTATATAAGTAAACCTTTTACTCCTTAGTATATCTTTGATGCGGAAGATCTTGTAAGCATTTTCTTCGATGAATGTGTTTCGTAACGTTATAAAATTATGTTCAACTCCCAATAACAATCTTTTTTCCTGATTCTTAAAGAATATTCTATGGTTGTATTTGAATCTGGAATTTACTATTTCACTTGATGTAGATGTACCAGAAGTTGAGCTTTCATTAGCATTTGTTGGATGTAAACTCGATGAGGGTGTAGAATTCGATGAATGATCAGTTGGATTTGTTGCATCATCATTTGGAACATCATCATCTTCAATATGATCAAAGATATCATCTTCATTTGGATCAACATAAAGATTGTGTTCATCGTCATCAGAAGAATCCATTTCATCATCACTTTCTATTACAGGATCAGGATTCCCTTCACCTACAATCTCTACATCTTTCGGAATTGAAGATACTGAAGATAACTTGCTTAAGATGACAAAACCATCATCATCCGTCTCTTCAAGATAAAAATCACTTAAGTTCAAATCCTCATCTACTGGTCCACTATCAGCCTCTTTATGAACAATTGGAATTATAACTTGCTCAGGCTCCTTATCATCAATTTCATCGTGTACAGAAACCATTTCTGATTCCGTATGAACTTGTTGAGCTTGTGAAGCTGATGAAGATCTCACATCACCACCCTTGGTTGAAATGTTCACTGATAGATATTCTCCATCTACTCCTATCTCCCCCTCATGGCTATTCTGAGGATCAGAATCGTCATGTTCATCATCACGGTGAGGACTTAAAGGAGAAGAGTAGGAAGTAAGTGGATATCGAACACGAGCATGAAACAATGCTTGAAGCGAAGTGCGTCGAAGAACATCAAGATTGACTCTAGAAAACATACGACTGAAATATTCTTGCCCCAAAGCATCATAGAAATGTGGTAAACGAGGGGGTGATGATGGAAAAGTAACAATGGGAATAGCAGCAGCAGCATCTGTTGAAGGCGATGTCGATGGAAGTGTTTGAGTTGCCGTGAGGGCAGGTAAGGATGATTGTGCGGTATTATTCTTATATGTAGGGTTGTACATACTACTAGTCAGATTCGCGATATCCCCTTCTGATGGAGGTTGGGTAACAACCGGAGTTGTCACCGGCGAAGTTTCTTTCGAAGCATCCGCCTCCATGACTTTAGTCTCATGGGACTCTGACAGAGTAGCAGAACTACCCGTCGATTTAGCTCTCGTAGAGATATTGCTATCTCCGACTCCTGAAATCATTGATATACCATGAGGTGGTAAATCTCTTTCAGTTAAAGACTCTTCCTCCAGACCCTGAGATTCAGAATCCGGAAGAGAAGTGGTTTGATCCAATGAATCACTTTCATGAATTAAGGGATCAGTCTGCTGGAAGTCTGATAAATATCCCGAAGGATTGTCATGTTGACTCGTTTCCATGGGACGCGGCAGATCTCCCTCATCAAGATAAGCCAGACCTCGAGACCCTGTTGTATGTTGAGGCACAGGAGGATTTCCAGCCGATGCGCAGGGTGCCCTTTCAAGACTTTTTGGCTCCCCTTCGGCCGTTCTGGACTTCAATGATTGAGTTTCCTCAATCGATTGAGTCAACGCAGACTTTACTGCAGAGGAAGACTTTACTTCCTTAGATGTCGAAGCACCTTGCTTTGTAGGATTTATTATTAAGTCCTGTTTAGATTGGATGGGCTTAGTGGTCTTTTTACCATCCGTGCGTTTAGATCTCTTGCCTACGGAAACTTGCACTTCATTTAGCGTAGGGCTTACTGTTATTATTGGATGTGATACAGAGATGGGTGAGGGTGACCTAATTGGTTCTAGGTCATGGTCCGTATCACCAACGGTAGTAGTAACTGTTTGGCGGACTATAGGTGTCGAAGTCCTAGATCTAGTTACTCGTTGGGTTGGCGGAGTTTGAATCATCTCATCAGGTATATATCGAGTTCTCTTAGGAGAATGTTCGGGAGACGATTCTGATGCTGTTGCTGAAGTGTCAGTGTCACTGCTCACTTCGGGTGTTGTGGAAAAGGTTGGTTCAATCCTAGTTGGACTAGGTTCCCTGATCCTCACGGGTTGAGCTTGGTGTGCTGCCCTAGATCGTTTAAGGTTCACCCTAAGTGGAGGATTAGCTGGCCCGGGTGATTGAACTATAGGTTCCTCTACAACCTCTGGGGCTGGAACCGCGGCGGGTTCAACTTGTTCTTGTTGTACCGGGTTCGGAAGAGGTATTCCTACAGCCTCAAAATAAGAATGCATACGAGCGTCTTGGGGTTCAGCTAGCCTCACTAGCCAATTTGGAATCGGCGCAGTGAATTGATTATCAGATACCATCGGGGTATTCATCTTCAGCTTCGCAAATCGTTTCATCTGTAATCCATGTGTACCTGGTACAAATATATTTGCATTTCTGCAAGCATTTATAGCATCATGGATAAAGATACAGAAAAACCTTTCGCAAGGAATGTATGAACCCCTTGGTTTATCAACTTGAGCTTGAACCAAATCTCATATTAGTTCTGCATAGTCAGGAGTTTCTACTCTTATGAAAGAGTAGAACAACTTCAGCATTGGCACAGTCAGGCTGTCGGATCCACTCCTTGTCATCAGCAAGCATCGGTTGATGATTGAGAAGATCACGTACCACCTTGAATGCAGATATTTCTTCTGAAACTTAGCTGGAGGAACATTGCGGGCTCCAACATAACCAAGATCAAAGACAGATGACATCATCTGTTGAGTAGCAGGAAAAGCAGGAGCATTCTGCACAATAGGAAGTCTGAATATCCTCCTGAAATCAGCCTCAGTGATACTCCTCCTCCCTTGAACTCCTCTCAGTTGAAATTCAAAACAAGCTTGCGTTCCCTCTGGATTTTCAGCAGTAGGTTGTGTAGCTTCCACAAACCTAATTGTTCTGTTAAGTAGCTCCAGATCTGTTACAGGTACACTGACTGTAGAGTTTAGAGCAGGCCACAGAGTGTGCCTCTCTAGAATTGCAGTCCAATAATTGCAGGGAATGTTGGTTTCAGAGTTGATGAAGTGATTGTTCGTCATTTAGCTGTATAAATAAGAAATAGAAGACCACAAGATATTTAACATTAAGCATATATCTCTATTCTTATTTGCCTTTGAAATCCTTTGTATATGTTTTATCTTTTATATTTTATGATTTTTATGGTTTTTCTAAGATATAAAAATCCTTTATTCTCAAATATGAACAAGTAATTGACAATCATGACATTCATATGATATTCATCACAATACAAATTCATCATGCAAAATCAATTATATAACACAAAGAATCAGAACAACACTTGGTCAATTTTTTAAACACATTTCAAGCAGATTCGGTAGTCATGAAAACTTGAGATTCTGTAACCAAATAAGCTTGAGTTTTTAGATCAGAAAGATATAGAATAAACATGCTAAGTGATTGAAGATAAAAATCAGAAAGTTTCAAGGTACCAAAAGTCAGATTCGGTATCAAGAGAAGAACATATTCGGTATCTCCAAAATTAATATAAAGTCACTCAAACATGCATATTCTATCATGTAAAATCACAACCATAATCAATTAACCACTCAATTAGAAGCAGATCAACATGTTAATCGTATGAACAGACTCGGTACTGTAGATAGAACATATTCAGTAGATACAGAATCCATCAAACAATCAATTAAGCATGTAATCAAGCTTGGTCAAATGATAGATCAATCAATATAACTCAGAGTAGACAAGAATTCATGTTAATTAACCAAATCAATTGAGTTTAATCAAAGATTAAAAGAATACGACTCAGACTCGGTATAATCAACAGAATTTCAAAATTAAGAGTCACAATCTAGTTATTTTTGATCTTTTCTGGTTGAAAAACATTTAATTATCTCAGATCTACACGTATGTATCTAAAGCAATGATTAAAATGAAATTATACCAAAGATTTGAAGAAACAGAAGAACGGATTCGGTAGATTAGGCATATTCGGTATGATCAGTAAGACTCGGTAGGTAATTAAGCACAGTAAGAGAGTTGTTTGACTTTGACCCTCCTTTTATAGATACCGAAGATAAAATACCAAATGGGCTTTACCGAATGGGCCTATTTTACCGAATACAGTCCACTTTTCAAAACTTTATCAATTTAACTTCAAAATCTTGACAAATTGACTTTTCCTCTTAAAATTCATTTCAATCTTTTCATGAAAAACAATTCTGAGACAATTTTTTGAAAACCTTTGAACTTACCGAATCTGTACTGTTGGATGTCAGATTCGGTATAATGCTAAAAATAGCATTTATTCAGTAAAAATCAAATATTTTTTGGATTTTATATTTTCCAATTTTTATGAATTTTCCAAAATAAGATTTGTACTTAAAAGAACTTTGAATTTGTGAACAAAGTACAAATCATCAATGATATCAATTGTTAAAACATGTTGCATACTGAGATGTATACAAGCCTTAGTGAATTATTTCAGATATAAAACAAAGAATTTATGAATTCACTTTTGAAAAACAATATTTTTGAGTAATTTTCTCATTTTCTCCCTTTTTCTCCCCCTCAAAATGTGATATACAAGAAAGTAAATCAGCATTTTGATAAAATTACCCAGAAAACGAATTAACTCCCCCTTGAAATATGATATCAATGAGTTACCTCCCCCTTACATAACCATTGAACAATTATATCCAGGAAGTTATCATAAATCTAAAGGCTCCCCCTTAAAAGATGATATCCAAAGCATATGAAAGTAGTTGCTCCCCCTAGAAAGTATCTACTCCCCCTAAACACAAAATCCCAAGAATAAGTCCCAACAGATCTAAGGAATATCAAGCACTATACTCTACCATGCCAATTTCTTTGATCAAGAACTTTAGCCTAAGTTCATCTAAAGGCTTAGTGAACATGTCAGCTAATTGCAGTTTGGTAGGCACAAAGTATAACTCTACATCCCCTTTCTCTACATGGTCCTTAATGAAATGATAGCGAATATCTATGTGTTTAGTCTTAGAATGCTGGACCGGGTTGCTTGTTATTGCAATAGCACTTTGTGAATCACAGTAAATCGGGGTCTTAGAAAACTTAAAGCCATAGTCTGAAAGTTGAATTTGCATCCACAAAACTTGTGAACAACAATGAGCTGCAACAATGTACTCAGACTCAGCTATTAATAAAGACACACAGTTCTACTTTTTGGATGACCAACCAACTAGCCTATTCCCCAACATCTGAATTAATCTAGATGTGCTTTTTCTATCAACATGGCAACCGCCATGATCCGCATCAGTGTAAGCAGTGAGATTGAAATCAGATCCATGAGGATACCAGATCCCAAGGTTAGGTGTACCTTTAAGGTACTGAAAAATCCTAACAACCGCTTTGGAATGAGATTTCTTAGGGTTTGACTGAAAGCGAGCACAGATAGTTACAGCAAGTGTAATGTCGGGTCGACTTGCAGTCAGATACATTAAAGAACCAACCATGCTTCGATAAAGTGTAACATCAAAGAGTTCCCCATTAGTATCAGCATCCAGTAAAGTCCTCATTGGGGTTGTCATTGGTTTTAAAGCAGTCATTTTAAAACGTTTTAGCATATCATTGATATACTTTGTTTGACTGAGAAAAATCCCGTTTGGTAATTGTTTTACTTGTAACCCCAAAAAGAAATTTAACTGGTCAAGCATGCTCATTTCAAATTTGTTGGCCATAAGGTCACCAAATTCTTTACATAAGGCCGGGGACGTGGAACCAAAAATAATGTCATCAACGTAAAGTTGAACCAAGAGAATGTGACCGTGGTGTTTACGGATGAATAGAGTTGTATCAATCGTTCTACGAGAGAAGCCATTATCCAGCAAATACTTTGTTAAGGTCTCGTACCATGCACGCGGTGCTTGCTTCAGACCATATAAAGCTTTCTCCAAGTAGTATACGTGATTTGGATGAATGGGATCGATAAATTCTTCTGGTTGATCGACATAGACTTCCTCTTGAAGATGACCATTCAGAAAAGCAGTTTTGACGTCCATTTGAAACACCGTGAACTTCATGTGAGAAGCAAATGCAAGGAAAAGACGAATAGCCTCAATCCTATCAACCGGAGCAAACGTTTCATCATAATCAATACCCTTTTGTTGTCGATATCCCTTAGCCACAAGACGTGCCTTATTCCGAACCACAATTCCATCAGAATCCTTCTTGTTCTTAAAAATCCACTTAACCCCTATTGGTCGTTGACCAGTTGGTCTTGGAACCAATCGCCATACTTTCAACCGTTCAAATTGATTGATCTCTTCTTACATTGCAACCACCCAGTTCGGATCTAGTAATGCTAGAGAAACCGTTGTTGGTTCAATCTTACTAAGAAAGGCAGTATATAAACACATATTCCAAGTAGCCCTTCGAGTTGAGACTGGAGCAGATGCATCACCAATAATAAGATCTATTGGATGACTTTTAGTCAATCGGTTGTGTGGAAGAGGTTGTACATCAGTGGTATCCATTGAAACATCAACCGTTGTTGACGTTGAGCCTTGATTTGCTTGATCTGATGTAACGTTATCTAATGGATTCAATTGAGTATCTGGAGAAACAGCTGGAGTTGTATCAACTAATGAATCTTGAATTGGTTCAAGATTATCAGTAACAGGAGGTGGTAGGGAGGATGAAGACACAACAGGTGAATCAGTTGGTGTTGTATCTTCATCAAAAAGACTTTGTTGAGTCTCCATAGTAGTTGACTATGACGGTGTAACCGATATGGCTTGAACATTTGAAATCTGTTGAGGAGCATAAAGACTATCAAACAAGATATCCATTTCCTCTGATGTAACCGTAGGAACACCCTTCGTTGAGAAAATTGAGTTTTGCGTGGAAGAAGAAGTAGCCAGGTTAGGATCGGGTTTTGAACTGAGTTGTTCAAAATCCATTCCCGAAAATTCATCGAACTTGACATTGATGCTCTCTTTAATCGTTTTTATTCGTTTGTGATAAACCCGATAAGCAACTTTGTTCGAAGAATATCCGAGAAATATGGCTTGATCGCCATTTGGATCAAACTTTTCGAGGCTGTCAAAATCGTTAAGCACATAGCATATACAACCAAAGACACGGAAATATTTGACATTCGGGCGTCTACCATATAATAACTCATATGGAGTTTTATCAAAACGTTTATTAACAATGCAACGATTTGGGTATAGCATGCAGTTGAAATGGCCTCCCCCCACATTTTTGGAGGTAGTTTGGAGTAAGCAAGCATCGTTCGAGCTGCTTCGCATAACGTACGATTACGTCATTCGACGACTCCATTCTGTTGGGGGGTCCGAGCAGCAGAGAACTGATGTTCAATGCCTTGGTCTTTCAAATAACTATCAAGCAGGTCATTCTTAAATTCCATCCCATTATCAGTTTGAATGCTCTTAACATGTTTGTTAAAAGAGCGTTGAGTCTTTTTAATGAACTCAATGATAATGACGGGGGTCTCTGACTTAGTTCGCAAAAGAAAAATCCATGTAAAACGAGTATAGTCGTTGACAATGACAAGCACATGTATTTTATACCACCCGAGATGTAAATAACTGGCTCACTATTTTAATTCGTGGAACTTATTCTACCGACTTCACATGTCGTCAGCTAAGTATGGGGAAGTCTAACCCCACTTAACGTTAAATTCAGGGTTCGGGTTAGTGCATAACTCGTTAATAAATATGCATAATAAGTTAGGGTAAAAGACGCATTTTCAAAGATTAGCAAACAGTTCAGAAAAGCAACCATTTTTGAAGAAAAACATGTGTGATAAAACAAGAAGGAATGAATGATGAGGCGCGCCATCTATCATTCGACGAGATTTGTAATTACAAACTGGGTATTTTTAATCACTTTTCTACACTTATCACCCTCGTGAATTTATAATTTTAGTCTGATTTCATGAAAATGAGGGCATTGCATGATCTCAAGTGTGGGGAAGGGTTATAAATTCTCTCGGGTTTGCACTTGGTTTATTTGCCAAATTTTGTGAAAATTTTAAAAATTTTCAAATAAATGAATTCAAATTCACGTTTATACATATTTATGAACGATGAAAACTAGGTGTTAATACCGAAATTATCTTTACCTAGTAAAGGACATAAATTGAGAAACACCCTAAAACACTTGAATTCATTTAAAATGGAATAAAAGAGAATAAAAAGGCAAAGAAAGAAACTAAGTGTGGGGAGAATGTACTAAGTTATTCAATTAAAAAACTATCTATCACATGTTTCTGTAAAGTTATTGCAGGTGCTTTTGTTTTGGACGATACTAATCAGTTTTACCCGATTTACTGTAATATATTTGAAAGAAAGATGGATCTACACGATGAATCAATTCCATCATTAAAAGGAAGTAAAGTCTTCCGAAAAAGACACGCGCTTCTTGATTTAGGTCAGAAAGTTGGCATCCAGACCAGCTGTAGGTTGACGAAAAATCTAGAAAAGTCATCTCTAAAATCAGCAGGAAATCCACGGACCTTAGCATCAAACAGGGTCGCCAAGTGGTCAGACTTATCCTAACCATGAGAGGATCTGTCTCGTAAAATGGGGAGGGCACCGTGCAAATTAGCTTAATAAGACTAATGAATCAGACCCCCAGAAAGGATAATCTCCTTAAAGGTAAAAAAATCAGCTTTTAAGACTGATATTACTCAATCCTTGAGATTGACTTTAAAGATTGAGAATTACAAACTCATGGAATTCAATGATATCTAAACTCGAGCTTGAACGAGAAAATATTTTGATCAAATTAAAACCGATTTGTTTTCTGAAAACCTATTTTCAATGCTTTCATTACCATTGAACGTAAAATCCTAGGAATTCATCTGGAATTCATTAGGTCACCTGAACTAAATCGGGTGTCAACCGTAAGAACGGTGGTTGCATAGCATGGTCGAAGACAGGAGCTTTTGCCAGACCGAAAAATCATAGGGTGATCTTTACTATTGCTCCTACAAAGGATAGTAACTGCATCCGACACGTTTTAGACCATGAACATCTGCATGTCATTAGACATCGCCTTAACAGTTGCTTGTTCAACGCTTTCCTTTACAACCGGATGGTAGTTTACCGAAAGGTAATATACGGAGCAAGTATACTGGACGTGTTGTTTTCCAAATACAAGGTTAGCAAGTGGGTGACACAAAACCATAAGTTTTGAGCTAAAATTTTCAAATCTGAAACCCACCAAACCCACAAAAACATTTTGCAAACACCGGTGAAGGGTTATTCTGGAAAACTTATCTAGGGTAAAAGCTAGAATGAATTTTCAAAAGATCAAATGTTTTCATAAAGATCCAATTTCCTTAAGGATCTAAATTTTTATAGTCATGTGGGACTGTAAACCACATCGTTACTATCATTGTTTATACCGCCGTATCAAAATCACTAATGTATAAAGTGTGAAGAATAAAGAAGTGATTCGTGTGATTTAATTTCAAGTTCTGTATTGCTTGAAGACAAGCAACGCTCAAGTGTGAGGATATTTGATAGTGCTCCAAACGAACATATATTTAGTCGCAATATCATCCCAATATGTAAAGTTTTTAGTTGTAATTATTCTATTTTTAAGTTGTAATCGTTTAAATAAATAAATGTGAAGACAAAGCACGAAGATTAAAGATTTGAAGAAAAAGTGCCACTAAAGCCTGAAAAGTGCCACTAAAGCCATAGTGCACTCAAAAGTGCCACTAAAAGTGAGTTAAAGACTTGCGCGAATTTTGGGAGTTAAGGAAAATAATTTTTTGTGCAAATTACAAATTGCAAAACGCAAAGTACAAGATATTAAATACTACGAAAGGACGTTCAAAAATTCGGAACCGGGACCTGAGCCAACTATCAACGCGCGACGCAATGGACCTCATGAACGCCAAGGGTGGCCATGCGATCGCATGGCCAGAAGGCAGCATTTCCATGCGATCGCATGGAGGGAATTTTCAGGCCAAGTATTATAAATAGCCAACGAACTGATCGAATTCTTAACACCATCCACAATAATACTCCCTCTGTATAATTAATATATATATATATATATATATATATATATATATATATATATATATATATATATATATATATATATATATATATATATATATATATATATATAATATAGGTTAGTTTTATATTAGATTAGTTTGGGTAATGTAAAGGTTATTTTACGGGTTTTGAAGTCGAAGTTCTGTCTGTATAACACTACGCGATAAATAATCAATGTAAGTTATGTTCTCCTTTTTAAATTAATGTCTCGTACTTAAGTTAATATTATGCTTATTTAAGCCGAATTAATCATGATGTTGGACTAAATATTAAAGACGGGGTTATTGGGCTTTGGACCATAATTGGGGTTTGGACAAAAGAACGACACTTGTGGAAATGGGACTATGAGCTATTAATGATCTTTATATTTGTTTAATTGAATGATAGTTCGTTAATTTAATATAAAAATTACAATTAGACATACCTATAAATAACCACATACACTCGATCGGACACGATGGGCGGGATATTTATAAGTACTAATAATCGTTCATTTAACCGGATACGGGAATGGATTAATAGTTAATGGACTTATTAAAAAGGGGTGAATTACATACAAGGAAAATTGGTGTAATTATAGTTTAAGTCCCCAATTAGTTGGAATATTTGACTTCGGATATAAGGATAATTTGACGAGGACACTCGCACTTTATATTTATGACTGATGGACTGTTATGGATAAAAACTAGATGGACATATCGAATAATCCAGGACAAAGGAAAATTAACCCATGGTAATAAACTAAAATCAACACGTCAAACATCATGATTACGGAAGTTTAAATAAGTATAATACTTTTATTTTATTTACTTTAATTATCATCATTTATATGTTTCATTAGGTTTTAATTGTGACTTAAAATATAAAATCGACAAACCGGTCATTAAACGGTAAACCCCCTTTTATATATTATTATATATAATTATATATATTTTGTACTAATATAATTATTTAAAAATATAGTGTAAAATAAGTCGTCTCCCTGTGGAACGAACTGGACTTATTAAAACTATACTACTCTACGATTAGGTACACTGCCTATAGTGTTGTAGCAGAGTTTAGGTATATCCCATTTGTAAATAAATTAATTATAACTTGTATCATATTTCGTCGTATTTCGTAGTAAAAATATAACTATTTTGTATACACTCCTGCGTACATCACACATCAAAGTGAGCGCGCCGTGCACAGCCCCTGCGACAGAATTCTATTTTTGATGATTTGAGTTAAATGAAGGGCATTTTGGTCTTTTCACTTGAGGCCGGATGTGTAGTCATATTATCAGTGTGGGATCTAGTTTTGGATCATATTTCAAATCCACAAACACTCTCATTTCATTCTTAGAGAGAGAGAGAGAGATTTCTAGAGAGAGATTTGGTGATTTGGGGAAGAAGGAGTTCGAATTGATCTAAAGCTAAAGTATTAAAGTTGTTCATCTCTTCCTTGGCTACGTTTTGGTAGTATTGGTAAGTTCTAACTTCGAGTTTTCATAGTTTGATTTAGTGTTCATAATTGGGGTTTTGATTTGGGTGTTCTTGAGTAAGCTCACTAGTTGATAATTGGGTGATTGAGTTAGTAAATGGTGTTGATAGCCATTATTGGTGGGTTTTGGGTTGGATGATGAAATTGATTAGTTGATAATCATGTTTGAATGTTGAAATCACTAGTTAACTAAGGTTATAAGTGATTAAAGGTGTAACTTGCAAAATGGGTGTTTTGACTTGAGATTAGGTCAAAATGGTATTTGTGTAAATTGATGCAAGTAATATGTTTTGATGATGAAACCTCGAGTAAAATGAGTTGTTGGAACATAGTCACTAGTCGATTGTGATTATGGAGGTTTTCGGGTGAGAATTGACTTGGTCAAAGTGGAAGTAAGTGCAAATGGGTCAATATTGCACTTATTGGTGTTTTGGGTATAAGCTAGAGTGTTTAGCTTATTTGTTTGTGAATTACTTAGGTGATTTGTATTTGGACGTTTAGGAGCTCAAGTGGGATTGCTTTTCAAGTAATCGAGGTGAGTGGAATATTTATACGTGTATGTATATAATTTGGTTGCTTGCGTGTAACATGGCAAGTGTTATCTGGTAGGATACGCTTTTCGTGGGCCACATTTGGGTTGGAAAAATATAGTGATTGATATCCGTATGGATAGCTCTTCGTTGGCTATATTTAGTTTGCGTTATGTGGTGAGTGATATCCGGAAGGAATGACTCTTTGTCGACCACGATTGGAGGTGAGGCATGTGACGAGTGGTTAATGTTTGACCTATCACTCTTCGTCGGTCACATGTGTGAGTTTGGTTATGTGACGAGTGGTTAATGTTTGACCTATCACTCTTCGTCGGTCACATGTGTATGTTTAGTTATGTGGCGAGTGATTAATGTTTGACCTATCGCTCTTCGTCGGCCACATGTATGTGTTGGGGTAAGTGGTGAGTGTTATCCGTTTGGGGATCCGCTCTTCGTTGGCCACTTATCGTAGGATGGTAAGCGGTTTCGCTTTTCGTCGGCCATCCTTGTGATTGAGGTAAGTGTTAACATTTCGGTTGCACTTTTCGTCGGCCTCATGGTGCGTAGTGGTGAGTGGTTAACGTATTTGACCTACCGCTCTTCGTTGGCCACGTACGTGTTGCGATGGGTGGTGAGTGGTTAACGTATTTGACCTACCGCTCTTCGTCGGCCACCATCGAGTCGAATGTCGACATTGTGTATGTTGGGGTGTGTAAGTTTCACTAGCATTGTACGTATTTTTGTTGTTGGCATGTATTATTGTGGAAATCCCTATGCTAATGGTGTTGACTTGTTGTACGTACGATTATACGTTTATTGCGGTTTGCTAATGTTATTGTGTTGTTTGTGTAGGTGTATGCAAGTGATTGAATTATGTATGTATGCGTATAAGTATTGCATTCACTAAGCATTAGCTTACCCTCTCATTGTTTACATTTTTAGGTTCGGAGCGGACGTGGCAAGGGTATGCTCGGGATTAGACGATTTCCCCTTTTGATGCTTGCTTGGATTACTTTTGGTTTCGACTTAGGATTGGGTAGTTTATCCCCAAACATCATGCTCGTAGTCGTGTTTAGAACTTAAACTCGTGTAGTCGAAAACTTGTATTTTGTACGAAAGTCGTAAAACGGCCGATGTGGGCCCGATGTCGTAAAACTTATTTTATTATTGAAATGTGTTAGTTTTACATATTTGAACATGTTATGAAAAGCGTTTCGTCTCGGGAAGAGGGAGATCTTTATTTGAAAAATGACCAAACCGGACAGAAGCTGAAATAGCCTGTGCGCGCCGCACACTCATGGGGCTGCGCGCCGCGCACCCCATCTGTAATAAAAAAAATGTTTTGCGTAATCTGTTGGATATTGGGTTGGGTCATTACAAGTGGTATTAGAGCATGGTCTAAGAGATTTAGGTGACTTGAGATAGACGCCTAGACTTAGACTTTTTGTGTGTGCTTATTTGCTGCGGGACTTGTAGGATTACGGGTCGGCTCGGGTTTTAGCTAGTGCCTTAGATTGTAGGTGAACTAGCTATGTATTGATTATGTTGTTATTAATCATGTTGTTTGTGTTGAAAATCTAGCGAGATGGTTGTTGTATTCATGAGCTCGGCATGGCGTGTGAGTGTAATAATGCTTCGCGACCATTATTACGGTTGCAAGCCAAGTCAAGTAAGTGATGTACAACAATTATTAAACTAGATGGGATGTACGAACGGTGGTGAATTTATTTGATTGTGATTATTATTCGTGACGGTGTATATAATTTATTCGTTTTGCGTTCCTAACCGAGTTCATTTCTTAGAATGAAGACGAGGAACAGACATGACAATGGTGATCAAGGCGAGGACTCCGAGTTCACGGCTAATGTAGAGGCCATCTTCAAACGTCAAAAGGCGGAGTTTCTAGAGGACGTTAAAAAGATGTTCTTAGATACGATTGACGAGCAAGTAGTCAATCTAGTCAAGGAACAAGTTAAGATTGTTCTTCACGAGGATAATGTGAGATGGCGGGACTTCTACTACAAAAACTTCAAGGATGCTCAACCTCCCACTTTCGAGGGTGAGCGAGATCCACTTAAGAGTGCCCGATGGATCTCTGATATGGAGGGGGCCTTTCGTACTAGTGAGTGCCCTCTCGATAAGAAGACGAGGTATGGTAGTAGTATGCTAAGGGGTGACGCCAAGTTGTGGTGGGATGCGAAAATCCAACTCTATGGCAAGGAACAATGTATGGAGTTCACATGGGACGAGTTCAAAGCGGAATTTTTCAAGGAATACCGAACTTCGGCCGATCTTTCTAAGCTTAAAGACGGGTTGCGTGCTTTGTTGCAAGGGTCAATGGATTTAAACACTCTCAAATCTCTTTTCTTATCGAAGACCCAATTTTGCCCGGAGTATCTCGGGAACGATCATATGTTGAGGAAGACTTTTACCGAACTTTAAATGACCACTACCAAGAGAAGATTAGTAGGAGCGCGATGAAAACTTTTAATGAATTGTTTGACATGGCGAAGGGTTTTGAGACGCTTGTCCTGAAGAGGATTGGTTCCGATGTTAGTAAGCGAAAGTTCGAAACTATGGTGCATTCGAACAAGAAAGGTAAGAGTACTTCCGAGGGAAACGAAAGCGTGAAGAAGAGTGGTACCGGTGGTTTTGTACCCACATGTTATAATTGCGGACAACGGGGTCATTTGTCGTGTGAATGTACGAATGCGAAGTCTAACAAGGTTACGTGTTTTAATTGTCGAAAGGAGGGACACCAAAAGTCGGCGTGTCCGGATTTAGTTGGTAATGCATGAGAACCTGACGATGATGTTCAGGAACTTTCCGATTATCTTATTGAAATGTACTTATGATTTTGTTTGATGCATTTTGTGATAGTGTGAAGTACAATGAGGAGTAGCGTTCCTTATGGAAATACCCTATGATAATGGTCGGGTTGACGGGCGAAGGGTGTAAGACTTGGTGCTTCCAAGCATTCCTTAGTGTTGGGCGAAAGATTTTACTAAGCCATGAGAATGGGCTTTGGTGTTGTTTTAGTCGCGCGTAGTCGCTTTTGTGTCGTAATTGATGAAACATGAGTTTCGTCGGGTACGGATGACTTAAGTTCACTTTAGTGTTGTGATGGGTGACATTGGATGAATGGAACCCTCGAGGTCGAGTTTTTCAGTCTCGATGAATGTTGATAGTGGAGTCTTTGTGAGGCGATGTCAGGTGCCTCTTTCATACCTGCAAGCGTAATGTTCGACTCCGACGATGTTGTGGTTACATTGTACTTAGGGTACCGAATAGAAACCCTTAGGTACATGAGTGACTAGGTGGAACTTTGACAAGCTATGGCAATCGAAGGATTGCAAGAATGAAGTATGTGTAATTGTGATGAACTCTTCGTTCGAAGTGATTAAGGATAGGTTAAGATCCTTTGTATGCTCAAGGTTGGAGCAAGACGTGATGATGGGTCGTGTGAACCCAATTGTTGGAAAAGCCTACTTTTCGGTAGCATTGTACGGTTGTACAAGGTGCGTGTTGTGTTGGCTTTATGCCGTTGCTTAAATAACGCCAACGGGTGATGGTGAGCGTCAATTTTTAGTGTGTGAAATGAATTCTTGGGAATTCGAGTGCTACGACCGATGGCTAGATTGGTCACGTATATCGGAGAGTGATAGTTATCGCGGAATCATGTTACCACGACAATGTGGTTATGGAACGTAGTTCCAAGTGGGGGAGTTACACTCCCGCACGAGGAGGTTTTGGTGTGAAAATTTCGGATAATGCTCATGTTAGATCCGGAGTTAGTGTCGAGGCCTAGATTGGTCGATTTGTGATGGAGTACAATTTCAGTTGAATTGTATTTATTGATTTGGATGCGAATTACTACTCGAGGTTGTAATGTGGTAAATCTCGTTGAGAGATAATAGACGTGTTTGACGAGCAAGGTAGGACCCCCGGTTAAGGGGTGTGCGTGTCGAATTCTCTTCTACAGGATTATTGTCTTGTGCCTATGTACACTATAGGTGGTTCTTTCTCGATTGTGCTAAACAATGTTCGTGCGTGCGGACATTTCGGGTGCGGAAATTCTAGGCGGTGTGGAATGATTCTAAGTAATTTGCATATACTTAATTTGTTTGTATATATTGTGGCAAGTGTTATCCATTGCGAGGATTCACTTTTTGTTGGCCACGGTTGAGGTGTGATAAGTAGTAAGTGTTATCCATCAGGATTCGCTTTTCGTCAGCTACTTATTGGTATGTGGAATGCGTTTCCCGTTAGGAATCGCTTTTGTTTGGCCATGTGTGAGGAGAGGTAAGTGTGATCCGTAAGGATGCGCTTTTTGTCGGCCTCATGGTACGTAGTGGTAAGTGGTTAACGTTTGATCTACCGCTTTTCGTCGGCCACGTACGCGTATGAATGTAGGGCAAGTGGTATCCGATCGTGAGGATTCACTTTTCGTCGGCTCCATTGTGATGTTTGTTGGCCATATTATTGGTGCATTGTTACTTTAGCGATGTACATGATAAGGGTACGCTAAAGGGATTGCTAACTCGGTACAAAATTTAGAATGTTAGCATGTGTTTGTCATGCAGTCGAGGCATGAATTCATTCCGGTTTGGGGACGAAACGAGATTTTAGTGCTCGGTTTGGTAGATTTGGTAAATCACGGATGATGATTTAAATCGTAAGGGTAACTTTGAGTAAAGTCGCCTAAAGGAATTGTGTGAAATCCTCGGATTTGTGGAAATTATTGTGGACATCGAATTTGGACGTGTGTCGGAGGACCATGGAGTGTGGGTTCGGTTAGTTAAGTGGCGAGGATCACGGGGACGTGATCCAATTTAAGTGTGGGAGAGTCGTAAGACCCTAAACCCAAGTGTACGGGTGTACATAAACTTTTAATAATCAAACTGAATTAAACTGAAACAGACAGACTGCTCGGACCATGGTGCGCGCTGCGCACATCAAAGTGAGCGCGCCGCACACAGCCCCTGCGACAGAATTCTGGTTTTGATGTTTTGAGTTAAATGAAGGGCATTTTGGTCTTTTCACTTGAGGCCGGATGTGTAGCCATATTATCAGTTTGGGATCTAGTTTTGGATCATATTTCAAATTCACAAACACTCTCATTTCATTCTTAGGGAGAGAGAGATTTCTAGAGAGAGATTTGGTGATTTGGGGAAGAAGGAGTTCGAATTGATCTAAAGCTCAAGTGTTAAAGTTGTTCATCTCTTCCTTGGCTACGTTGTGGTAGTATTGGTAAGTTCTAACTTCGAGTTTTCATAGTTTGATTTAGTGTTCATAATTGGGGTTTTGATTTGGGTGTTCTTGAGTAAACCCACTAGTTGATAATTGGGTGATTGAGTTAGTAAATGGTGTTGATAGCCATTGTTGGTGGGTTTTGGGTTGGATGATGAAATTGATTAGTTGATAATCATGTTTGAATGTTGAAATCACTAGTTAACTAAGGTTATAAGTGATTAAAGGTGTAACTTGCAAAATGGGTGTTTTGACTTGAGATTAGGTCAAAATGGGTTTTGTGTAAATTGATGCAAGTAATATGTTTTGATGATGAAACCTCGAGTAAAATGAGTTGTTGGAACATAGTCACTAGTCGATTGTGATTATGGAGGTTTTCGGGGGAGAATTGACTTGGTCAAGTGGAAGTAAGTGCAAATGGGTCAATATTGCACTTATTGGTGTTTTGGGTATAAGCTAGAGTGTTTAGCTTATTTGTTTGTGAATTACTTAGGTGATTTACATTTGGACGTTTAGGAGCTCAAGTGGGATTGCTTTTCAAGTAATCGAGGTGAGTGGAATATTTATACGTGTATGTATATAATTTGGTTGCTTGCGTGTAACGTGGCAAGTGTTATCCGGTAGGATACGCTTTTTGTGGGCCACATTTGGGTTGGAAAAATATAGTGATTGATATCCGTATGGATAGCTCTTCGTTGGCTATATTTGGTTTGCGTTATGTGGTGAGTGATATCCGGAAGGAATGACTCTTTGTCGACCACGATTGGAGGTGAGGCATGTGACGAGTGGTTAATGTTTGACCTATCACTCTTCGTCGGTCACATGTGTGAGTTTGGTTATGTGACGATTGGTTAATGTTTGACCTATCACTCTTCGTCGGTCATATGTGTATGTTTAGTTATGTGGCGAGTGATTAATGTTTGACCTATCCCTCTTCGTCGACCACATGTGTGTGTTGGGGTAAGTGGTGAGTGTTATCCTTTTGGGTATCCGCTCTTCATTGGCCACTTATCGTAGGATGGTAAGCGGTTTCGCTTTTCGTCGGCCATCCTTGTGATTGAGGTAAGTGTTAACATTTCGGTTGCACTTTTCGTCGGCCTCATGGTGCGTAGTGGTGAGTGGTTAACGTATTTGACCTACCCTCTTCGTCGTCCACGTACGCGTTGCGATGGGTGGTGAGTGGTTAACGTATTTGACCTACCGCTCTTCGTCGGCCACCATCGAGTCGAATGTCGACATTGTGTATGTTGGGGTGTGTAAGTTTCACTAGCATTGTACGTATTTTTGTTGTTGGCACGTATTATTGTGGAAATCCCTATGCTAATGGTGTTGACTTGTTGTACGTACGATTATACGTTTATTGCGGTTTGCTAATGTTATTGTGTTGTTTGTGTAGGTGTATGCAAGTGATTGAATTATGTATGTATGCGTATAAGTATTGCATTCACTAAGCATTAGCTTACCCTCTTGTTGTTTACATTTTTAGGTTCGGAGACGGACGTGGCAATGGTATGCTCGGGATTAGACGATTTCCCCTTTTGATGCTTAAATGGATTATTTTTGGTTTGGACTTAGGATTGGGTAGTTTATCCCCAAACATCATGCTCGTAGTCGTGTTTGGAACTTAAACTCGTGTAGTCGAAAACTTGTATTTTATACGAAAGTCGTAAAACGGCCGATGTGGGCCCGATGTCGTAAAACTTATTTTATTATTGAAATGTGTTAGTTTTACATATTTGAACATGTTGTGAAAAGCGTTTCGTCTAAATACGTCGGGAAGAGAGAGATCTTTATTTGAAAAATGACCAAACCGGACAGAAGCTGAAATAGCCTGTGCGCGCCGCGCACTCATGGGGCTGCGCGCCGCGCACCCCATCTGTAATAAAAAAAAATTGTTTTGCGTAATCGGTTGGATATTGGGTTGGGTCGTTATACTAGTACATGAAGATTAGCTCTATTTAAGGAGCTCAGCTCATGTTAGTGACAGACCAGACCAGTGATTTTACACGTACTTAAATTACACTTTCTTGAATCCTTTTACAATGTTGAAACATAAATAGGAAATTTAGTTTAATGGGCTGATATTAGTGACAATAGAGTAAGTTTACACGTAATCAAACTTTCCTAATCCTTGTAGTAATCCTTCTTATGCGTAACACCTGTTGGAACATGCATCTAATACATACACATACACTCAACTAAATGATTCAATATATTTAGAAAACATAAACTTAATTAAGACTACATTTTGTTCTATCTGCTACCTTTTATTTACATCGCAATTGGCTATAAATAGCCATCAAAATTACACATTCAAAACAACTAGCTATCCCATTTGCCCAGTACTATTCCAATTTAATAAAAAAATACTATATAAAACTAATTATACATGCACCACTACTGTAGTGACCCGAACTTTTCCATGTTTATATATATTAATTGAGATTGATATTTATATGACTAAATATTTCCAACGTGTTAAGCAATCAAACTTGTTAAGACTTGATTAAATGAAATAAGTTTCATATAAACAATTGATCACCCATGTTGACCTGCGATTCACGAACGTTACAAAATTGTAAAAATTACATGTTGTGGTATATATATAGACATATATATATGGTTGACATAAGATTATGATGAGTAAGTATCGCACTAAGTATATTAACAATGCGTGATATACATAAGAAATGAGATTACTAAGTTAAGAAACTCGAAATGATATATATAACGATTATCGTTATGATAACGTCTACTAAATACATATGTATCATATTAAGATATTGATACACTATATTTAACATGATAAAATGATATTTAAATATATCATTAAGTGTGTTAACAATGAACTACATATGTAAAAACAAGACTACTAACCCAAGAATTACGAAACGAGACTTATATGTAACGATTATCGTTGTAACGATATTTTAATGTATATATCATATTAAGAGATATTCATACATCATAATATCATGATAATATAATAATTTAACATCTCATTTGATATAATAAACATTGGGTTAACAACATTAATTGAGATCGTTAACTTAAAGGTTTCAAAACAACACTTACATGTAACGACTAACGAAGACTTAACGACTCCATTAGAATGTATATACATGTTGTGTTTTGATATGTATTCTTACACTTTTGATAGACTTCAAGACACATATCAAAATACTTTTACTTAACAAAAATGCTTACAATTACATCCTCGTTCAATTTCATCAACAATTCTACTCGTATGCACCCGTATTCGTACTCGTACAATACACAGCTTTCAGATGTATGTACTATTGGTATATACACTCCAATGATCAACTCTTAGCAGCCCATGTGAGTCACCTAACACATGTGGGAACCATCATTTGGAAACTAGCATGAAATATCTCATAAAATTACAAAAATATGAGTAATCATTCATGACTTATTTACATGAAAACAAAATTACACATCCTTTATATCTAATCCATATACCAACGACCAAAAACACCTACAAACACTTTTATTCTTCAATTTTCTTCATCTAAGTGATCTCTCTAAAGTTCTATCTTCAAGTTCTAAGTGTTCTTCATAAATTCCATAAGTATAGTTTCATAAAAATCAAGAATACTTCCAAGTTTGCAAGTCTACTTCCAAGCGTTCTAATCCATTCCAAGTAATCATCTAAGATCAAGGAACCTTTGTTATTTATAGTAGGTTATCTTTCTAATTCAAGGTAATATTCATAATCAAACTTTGATTCAATTTCTACAACTATAACAATCTTATTTCGAGTGAAAATCTTACTTGAACTGTTTTCGTGTCATGATTCTGTTTCAAGAACTTTCAAGCCATCCAAGGATCCTTTGAAGCTAGATCCATTTTTTTCATTTCCAGTAGTTTTATTCAGAAAACTTGAGGTAGTAATGATGTTCATAACATCATTCGATTCATACATATAAAGCTATCTTATTCGAAGGTTTAAACTTGTAATCACTAGAACATAGTTTAGTTAATTCTAAACTTGTTCGCAAACAAAAGTTAATCCTTCTAACTTGACTTTTAAAATAAACTAAACATATGTTCTATATCTATATGATATGCAAACTTAATGATTTAAAACCTGGAAACACGATGAACACCATAAAATCGGATATACGCCGTCGTAGTGAAACCGGGGGCTGTTTTGGTTTGGATAATTAAAAACTATGATAAACTTTGATTTAAAAGTTGTTCTTCTGGGAAAATGATTTTTCATATGAACATGAAACTATATCCAAATTTTTGGTTAAACTCAAAGTGAAAGTAGGTTTTTCAAAATGGTCATCAAGATGTCGTTCTTTCGACGGAAATGACTACCTCTTTAGTAATTGACATGTAACTTAAATTTCCGACTATAAACCTATACTTTTTCTGTTTGGATTCTTAAATTAGAGTTCAATATGAAACCATAGCAATTTTATTCACTCAAAACGGATTTAAAATGAAGAAGTTATGGGTAAAACAAGATTGGATATTTTTGATCTTTTTAGCTACGGGAAATGTTTAATAAATCTATACAAATCATATACTAGATAACTTATATTGTATTATACATGTATTCTAATATATTATGTAATCTTGGGATACCATAGACATGTATGCAAATGTTTTGACATATCATATCGACCCATCTATATATATTATTTGGAACAACTATAGACACTCTATATGCAGTAATGTTGGAGTTAGCTATACAGGGTTGAGGTTGATTCTAAAAATATATATAGTTTGAGTTGTGATCTAGCCTGAGACGTGTATACACTGGGTCGTGGATTGATTCAAGATAATATATATCGATTTATTTCTGTACATCTAACTGTGGACAACTAGTTGTAGGTTACTAACGAGGACAGCTGACTTAATACACTCAAATCTTTAAAACATAATAAAAATGGTTGTAATTATATTTTGATCATACTTTGATATATATGTACATATTTGTATAGGTTCGTGAATCGATCCGTGGCCAAGTCTTATTTTCGAGGAAGGAAATATCTGTGAAAGTGAGTTATAGTCCCACTTTTAAAATCTAATATTTTTGGGATGAGAATACATGCAGGTTTTATAAATGATTTACAAAATAGACACAAGTACGTGAAACTACATTCTATGGTTGAATTATCGAAATCGAATATGCCCCTTTTTATTAAGTCTGGTAATCTAAAAATTAGTGAACAGACACCCTAATTGACGCGAATCCTAAAGATAGATCTATTGGGCCTAACAAACCCCATCCAAAGTACCAGATACTTTAGTACTTCGAAATTTGTATCATATCCGAAGGGTGTCCCGGAATGATGAGGATATTCTTATATATGCATCTTGTTAATGTCGGTTACCAGGTGTTCACCATATGAATGATTTTTATCTCTATGTATGGGATGTATATTGAAATATGAAATCTTGTGGTCTATTATTATGATTTGATAATATATAGGTTAAACCTATAACTCACCAACATTTTTGTTGACGTTTTAAGCATGTTTATTCTCAGGTGATTATTAAGAGCTTCCGCTGTTGCATACTAAAATAAGGACAAGATTTGGAGTCCATGCTTGTATGATATTATGTAAAAACTACATTCAAGAAACTTATTCTTGATGTAATATATTCTTATTGTAAACCATTATGTAATGGTCGTGTGTAAACGGTATATTTTAGATTATCATTATTTGATAATCTATGTAATGCTTTTAAACCTTTATCGATAAAATAAAGGTTATGATTGTTTTAAAAATGAATGCAGTCTTTGAAAAACGTCTCATATAGAGGTCAAAACCTCGCGACGAAATCAATTAATATGGAACGTTTATAATCAATATGAACGGGACGTTTCAGTTGGTATCCGAGCGTTGGTTTTAGAGAACCAGAAAATTGCATTAGTGTGTCTTACCGAGTTTGTTAGGATGCATTAGTGAGTCTGGACTTCGACCGTGTTTTTCTTCAAAAACGATTGCTTAACATTTTTTTTGTTGGAAACTATATATTATTAACATGTAAATATTATGTGATATATTAATCTCTTAACGTGTTTGATATTGTGTGATAGATGTCTACCTCTAGTACAAATCCCATTGATTCACCTAATAATAATGAAGGGTCGAATATATTTTGGAAAAATTCACAAATTCCCGAAGAGGAACCGGAAGAGGAGGAACCGGAAGAGGAGGAACCGGAAGAAGAGGAACCAGAAGAGGATGAATCGGAAGAGGAGGATCCAGAAGAAGAGGTTCCGGAGGAAGAAATATTGATACCTATAGTAAATCGATTAAATAAAAGAAAATCCTCAACCAACGGACCAAAGTTAATAATGCTCAATGGTGTTTCTGCCGAGGAAGCAAAATATTGGGAAGATTACCAATTTTCCGATGAATCGGATCCCAATGAGGATTCCGATGATGTTATAGAAATTACCTCGACCCAATTTAATAAAGCGAAAGAAAATAATAAGAGAAAAGGTATAAAAATAGAGAAACCCGATTCCAACCCCGATGAACTTTATATGTATCAACAACATCCGTATTTCCTAAAATGTAACAATGACCCGGGAACCTCTAAACCACCAGGTTTTTCTAAACCATTATGGAAAACGACGGCTCGTATTAGAGGAACACCATATATTCCTAGAAAATTAGGAAAACAAACCAAGTCCGAAGAAGAAGAAACCAGTGATTCAGATTAGAAGGTTGTAATCATGTTGTGTATTATATGTATTGTAGTGTGCTTGTACTTTTATGTTCTATGTAAAAATTGCTTGTATTGTTTGTTAATTATCTTTTACGAATCTAATCCTTGTCTATTTTACAGTATAAAAACAAAATGGATGTTAAGGGTAGACAACCGAATATTTTAGAAGACCTACCAGAGGATATGATTGAGGAAATCTTGTCTAGAGTCGGCCATAATTCATCAGCACATTTAGTTATGGCGAAATTAACTTGTCAAACATTTGAAAGACTTTCCAGAAATGCCTTAGTTTATAAAAGGCTTTCCTTTGATAGGTGGGGTATATCACATTGGGAAGACCGTAAGTTACGTCGTGTTTTCTTTAAAGCGTTAAATGCGGGGAACCCAAATGCAATTTTACGCTACGGGTTAAGAACCTATTTTGACTCAACATATCCCAACATAGGATTTCGTGAATTAGAAAGAGCTTCTAACATGCAACATAAAGAAGCATGTTATGCTTACGGGTTAGTGATGGTCGCTTCTTACCAAAGTGAGAAAAAGAACATCGGATTGCAGCTTTTAAATAAAACCTTCCCACAAGTGACGAATTCAGTAGTTGGGGTGAGAAACAAGGTTTTTAGATTACTACGGGGCTGTTGGACATTACGAAACCCTCGTCCTTTTGACGACATTACAACATGCTGCCTAGCTAATGGTCATAACGGTTATTTTCCACAAGACCAAGGATGGGAAGTCGTCTTAGTAAAACCAGAATGCATGACTTGTTTCTGGACTTATGAATTACGTGTCTTTATTTCCTTTGCTGAACAACTTGCGTATTAATTAGATTTATCTTCAAAACTGTCCTGTATCATAGTGTACTATATTTCATGTTATATGTAATATAGTGAAGTTCTAAGTTTGAAGAATATTTGTATGTGATATATTATTATAATCAGTTTTTCATATGGAATTGTAGTAGTTGAATTGTATATTAGCTACTAAGTATGAACTTAACGGGTAGGTAGTACCCGAATTTAAAATTATAAAACGCTAATATGAAGAAAAAGCTTTTATAAATGAGTTCATATTATGCTACGAGATACTATTGACTACTCTTAATATTCTGTATGATTAAATTGTTTCATTTGACTATTTTGAAGGAAATGGCACCGACGACTCGACACACCTTGAATATGAGGGAAGAGGAATTTCGTGCCTTTCTTGCTTCAAATATAGCCGCAGTACAGGCCGCGCTACATACCAACAATAACTCTGAATCTAGCAATGCAGCTAACGGCACAAGAAATCGTGTAGGATGCTCCTACAAAGAATTCACTGCCTGCAAACCTTTGGAATTTGATGGAACCGAAGGACCAATTGGATTGAAACGGTGGACCGAGAAAGTTGAATTGGTGTTTGCTATAAGTAAGTGTACTGAAGGAGATAAAGTGAAGTACGCTACGCATACCTTCACAGGTATTGCGTTAACATGGTGGAATACCTATCTAGAGTAAGTGGGACAAGATGCTGCTTACGCGCTACTGTGGTCAGCATTCAAGCACTTGATGAACGAGAAGTACCGTCCCAGAACCGAGGTCAATAAGCTCAAGTCAGAACTTAGAGGGTTACGAATACAGGGATTCGATATTACTTCGTACGAAAGACGATTCACAAAATTGTACCTATTGTGTTCGAGAGCATTTGAAGATGAGGAAGAGAAGATCGACGCGTTTGTGAAAGGGTTACCGGAGAGAATCCAAGAAGATATAAGTTCACACGAGCCTGCCTCCATACAAAAGGCATGTAGAATGGCTCACAAACTAGTGAACCATATTGAGGGAAGAATTAAAGAACAGGCGACCGAAGAGGCCAATGTGAAGTTAGTCAAAAGAAAGTGGGAGGAAAACGGTGATAAGAGTCACCAAAACAACAACAACTATCCCAACAATCGCAACATCAATCGCAACTACAACAAACGGCAAAACAACAACAACAACTACAACAATAATCCCAACAACAATAACAACCGCAACAACAACAACAACAATCAGAAGCAGCTATGCCAAAGGTGTGAAAAGTATCACTCGGTGTTCTGCATCAAATTTTGCAACAAGTGTAAAAGAAATGGTCATAGCGCGGCGAAGTGTGAGGTCTACGGACCAGGGGTTAACAGAACGAAAGGAACAAATGGTGTCGGAACGAGTAATGGCGGAGCAAGTAGTGTCGGAGCAAGTTATGCCAATGTAGTTTGTTATAAATGTGGAAAACCGGGCCACATTATTAGAAATTGCCCGAACCAGGAGAACACGAATGGACAAGGCCGTGGAAGAGTTTTCAATATTAATGCGGCAGAGGCACAGGAAGACCCGGAGCTTGTTACGGGTATGTTTCTTATTGACAATAAATCTGCTTACGTTTTATTTGATTCGGGTGCGGATAGAAGCTATATGAGTAGAGATTTTTGTGCTAAATTAAGTTGTTCATTGACGCTGTTGGATAGTAAATTTTTACTTGAATTAGCAAACGGTAAATTAATTTCAGCAGATTATATATGCCGGAATCGAGAAATTAAACTGGGTAGCGAAATATTTAAGATTGATTTGATACCAGTAGAGTTAGGGAGTTTTGATGTAATAGTTGGCATGGACTGGCTGAAGGAGATGAAAGCAGAGATCGTATGTTACAAAAATGCAATTCGCATTGTACGAGAAGAAGGAGAACCCTTAATGGTGTACGGAGAAAAGGGCAACATGAAGCTACATCTTATTAGTAATTTGAAGGCACAAAAACTAATAAGAAAAGGTTGCTATGCTATTTTAGCACACGTTGAGAAAGTACAAACTGAAGAAAAGAGCATCAGTGATGTTCCCGTAGCAAAAGAATTTTCCGATGTATTTCTGAAAGAATTACCGGGATTACCCCCACATCGATCCGTTAAATTTCAAATAGACCTTGTACCAAGAGTTGCACCAATAGCTCGTGCTCCATACAGACTCGCACCCATCGAAATGAAAGAATTACAAAGTCAGTTACAGGAACTTTTAGAGCGTGGTTTCATTCGACCAAGTACATCACCATGGGGAGCTCCTGTTCTGTTCGTGAAGAAGAAAGATGGTACATTCAGGTTGTGTATCGACTACCGAGAGTTGAACAAACTTACCATCAAGAACCGCTACCCACTACCGAGAATCGATGACTTATTTGATCAACTACAAGGCTCGTCTGTTTATTCGAAGATCGATTTACGTTCTGGATATCATCAAATGCGAGTAAAGGAGGATGATATTCCAAAAATTGCTTTTAGGACACGTTATGGTCATTACAAGTTTATGGTTATGCCATTTGGATTGACTAACGCACCAGCTGTGTTCATGGACCTTATGAACCGAGTGTGTGGGCCATATCTTGACAAGTTTGTCATTGTTTTCATCGATGACATATTTATTTACTCAAAGAATGATCAAGAGCACGAAGAACATTTGAGAAAAGTGCTAGAAGTATTGAGGAAAGAAAAATTGTGCGCTAAGTTTTCAAAGTGTGCATTTTGGTTGGAAGAAGTTCAATTCCTCGGTCACATAGTGAACAAAGAAGGTATCCAGGTGGACCCGGCAAAGATCGAAACCGTTGAAAAGTGGGAAACCCCGAAAACTCCGAAACACATACGCCAGTTTTTAGGACTAGCTGGTTACTACAGAAGGTTCATCCAAGACTTTTCCAGAATAGCAAAACCCTTAACTGCATTAACGCATAAAGGGAAGAAATTTGAATGGAAAGATGAGCAAGAGAAAGCGTTTCAATTGTTAAAGAAAAAGTTAACTACGGCACCTATATTGTCATTACCTGAAGGGAATGATGATTTTGTGATATATTGTGACACCTCAAAGCAAGGTCTCGGTTGTGTATTAATGCAACGAACGAAAGTAATTGCTTATGTGTCTAGACAATTGAAGATTCACGAACAAAATTATACGACGCATGATTTGGAATTAGGCGTGGTTGTTTTTGCATTAAAGACTTAGAGGCACTACTTATATGGGGTCAAAAGTATTATATATATCGACCACAAAAGTCTTCAACACATATTTAATCAGAAACAACTGAATATGAGGCAGCGTAGGTGGATTGAATTGTGAATGATTACGACTTTGAGATTCGTTACCACCCGGGGAAGGCAAATGTGGTAACTGACGCCTTGAGCAGAAAGGACAGAGAACCCATTCGAGTAAAAGCTATGAATATAATGATTCACACTAACCTTACTACTCAAATAAAGGAGGCGCAACAAGGAGTTTTAAAAGAGGGAGATTTAAAGGATGAAATACCCAAAGGATTGGAGAAGCATCTTAATATTCGGGAAGATGGAACCCGGTATAGGGCTGAAAGAATTTGGATACCAAAATTTGGAGATATGAGAGAAATGGTACTTAGAGAAGCTCATAAAACTAGATATTCAATACATCCTGGAACGGGGAAGATGTACAAGGATCTCAAGAAACATTTTTGGTGGCCGGGTATGAAAGCCGATGTTGCTAAATACGTAGGAGAATGTTTGACATTTTCTAAGGTCAAAGCCGAGCATCAGAAACTATCAGGTCTACTTCAACATCCCGAAATCCCGGAATGGAAATGGAAAAACATTACCATGGATTTCATCACTAAATTGCCAAGGACTGCAAGTGGTTTTGATACTATTTGGGTAATAGTTGACCGTCTCACCAAATCAGCACACTTCCTGCCAATAAGAGAAGATGACAAGATGGAGAAGTTAGCACGACTGTATTTGAAGGAAGTTGTCTCCAGACATGGAATACCAATTTCTATTATCTCTGATAGGGATGGCAGATTTATTTCAAGATTCTGGCAGACATTACAGCAAGCATTAGGAACTCTTCTAGACATGAGTACTGCCTATCATCCACAAACTAATGGGTAGAGCAAAAGGACAATACAAATGCTTGAAGACATGCTACGAGCATGTGTTATTGATTTCGGAAACAGTTGGGATCGACACCTACCGTTAGCAGAATTTTCCAACAACAACAGTTATCATTCTAGTATTGAGATGGCGCCGTTTGAGGCACTTTATGGTAGAAAGTGCAGGTCTCCAATTTGTTGGAATGAAGTGGGGGATAGACAGATTACGGGTCCGGAGATAATACAAGAAACTACCGTGAAAATCATCCAAATTCAACAACGATTGAAAACCGCCCAGAGTCGACAAAAGAGCTACGCGGACAGTAAAAGAAAAGATATAGAGTTTGAAATTGGAGAAATGGTCATGCTTAAGGTTTCACCTTGAAAAGGCGTTGTTCGATTTGTTAAACGGGGGAAACTAAATCCAAGGTACATTGGACCATTCAAGATTATAGATCGTGTAGGACCAGTAGCTTACCAACTGGAGCTACCTCAAAAACTCGCGGCTGTACATAACACTTTCCACGTCTCGAATTTAAAGAAATGTTTTGCTAAAGAAGATCTCACTATTTCGTTGGACGAAATCCAAATCAATGAAAAACTTCAATTCATTGAAGAACCCGTCGAAATAATGGATCGTGAGGTTAAGAGACTTAAGCAAAACAAGATACCGATTGTTAAGATTCAATGGAATGCTCGTAGAGGACCCGAGTTCACCTGGGAGTATGAAGATCAGATGAAGAAGAAATACCTGCATCTATTTCCAGAAGATTCGTCAACACCTTCAACAGCTTAAAATTTCGGGACGAAATTTATTTAACGGGTAGGTACTGTAGTGACCCGAAGTTTTCCATGTTTATATATATTAATTGAGATTGATATTTACATGACTAAATGTTTCCAACGTGTTAAGCAATCAAACTTGTTAAGACTTGATTAAATGAAATAAGTTTCATATAGACAATTGATCACCCATGTTGACCGGCGATTCACGAACGTTACAAAATTGTAAAACTTACATGTTGTGGTATATATATAGACATATATATATATGGTTGACATAAGATTATGATGAGTAAGTATCGCACTAAGTATATTAACAATGTGTGATATACATAAGAAATGAGATTACTAAGTTAAGAAACTCGAAATGATATATATAGCGATTATCGTTATGATAACGTCTACTAAATACATATGTATCATATTAAGATATTGATACACTATATTTAACATGATAAAATGATATTTAAATATATCATTAAGTGTGTTAACAATGAACTACATATGTAAAAACAAGACTACTAACCCAAGAATTACGAAACGAGACTTATATGTAACGATTATCGTTGTAACGATATTTTAATGTATATATCATATTAAGAGATATTCATACATCATAATATCATGATAATATAATAATTTAACATCTCATTTGATATAATAAACATTGGGTTAACAACATTAATTGAGATCGTTAACTTAAAGGTTTCAAAACAACACTTACATGTAACGACTAACGAAGACTTAACGACTCCATTAGAATGTATATACATGTTGTGTTTTGATATGTATTCTTACACTTTTGATAGACTTCAAGACACATATCAGAATACTTCTACTTAACAAAAATGCTTACAATTACATCCTCGTTCAGTTTCATCAACAATTCTACTCGTATGCACCCGTATTCGTACTCGTACATTACACAGCTTTTAGATGTATGTACTATTGGTATATACACTCCAATGATCAGCTCTTAGCAGCCCATGTGAGTCACTTAACATATGTGGAAACCATCATTTGGCAACTAGCATGAAATATCTCATAAAATTACAAAAATATGAGTAATCATTCATGACTTATTTACATGAAAACAAAATTACACATCCTTTATATCTAATCCATATACCAACGACCAAAAACACATACAAACACTTTCATTCTTCAATTTTCTTCATCTAAGTGATCTCTCTCAAGTTCTATCTTCAAGTTCTAAGTGTTCTTCATAAATTCCATAAGTATAGTTTCATAAAAATCAAGAATACTTCCAAGTTTGCAAGTCTACTTCCAAGCTTTCTAATCCATTCCAAGTAATCATCTAAGATTAAGGAACCTTTGTTATTTACAGTAGGTTATCTTTCTAATTCAAGGTAATATTCACATTCAAACTTTGATTCAATTTCTACAACTATAACAATCTTATTTCGAGTGAAAATCTTACTTGAACTGTTTTCGTGTCATGATTCTGTTTCAAGAACTTTCAAGCCATCCAAGGATCCATTGAAGCTAGATCCATTTTTAATTTTATTCAGAAAAATTTAGGTAGTAATGATTTTCATAACATCATTCGATTCATACATATAAAGCTATCTTATTCGAAGGTTTAAACTTGTAATCACTAGAACATAGTTTAGTTAATTCTAAACTTGTTCGCAAACACAAGTTAATCCTTCTAACTTGACTTTTAAAATAAACTAAACACATGTTCTATATCTATATGATATGCTAACTTAATGATTTAAAACCTGGAAACACGATGAACACCATAAAATCGGATATACGCCGTCGTAGTGAAACCGGGGGCTGTTTTGGTTTGGATAATTAAAAACTATAATAAACTTTGATTTAAAAGTTGTTATTCTAGGAAAATGATTTTTCATATGAATATGAAACTATATTCAAAAATCTTGGTTAAACTCAAAGTGAAAGTATGTTTTTCAAAATGGTCATCAAGATGTCGTTCTTTCGACGGAAATGACTACCTCTTTAGTAATTGACATGTAACTTAAATTTCTGACTATAAACCTATACTTTTTATGTTTGGATTCTTAAATTAGAGTTCAATATGAAACTATAGCAATTTGATTCACTCAAAACGGATTCAAAATGAAGAAGTTATGGGTAAAACAAGATTGGATATTTTTGATCTTTTTAGCTACGGGAAATGTTTAACAAATCTATACAAATCATATCCTAGCTAACTTATATTGTATTATACATATATTCTAATATATTATGTAATCTTGGGATACCATAGACACGTATGCAAATATTTTGACATATCATATCGACCCATCTATATATATTATTTGGAACAACCATAGACACTCTATATGCAGTAATGTTGGAGTTAGCTATACAGGGTTGAGGTTGATTCCAAAAATATATATAGTTTGAGTTGTGATCTAGCCTGAGACGTGTATACACTGGGTCATTGATTGATTCAAGATAATATATATCGATTTATTTCTGTACATCTAACTGTGGACAACTAGTTGTAGGTTACTAACGAGGACAGCTGAATTAATGCACTCAAATCTTTAAAACATAATAAAAATGGTTGTAATTATATTTTGATCATACTTTGATATATATGTACATATTTGTATAGGTTTGTGAATCGATCCGTGGCCAAGTCTTATTTTCGAGGAAGGAAATATCTGTGAAAGTGAGTTATAGTCCCACTTTTAAAATCTAATATTTTTGGGATGATAATACATGCAGGTTTTATAAATGATTTACAAAATAGACACAAGTACGTGAAGCTACATTCTATGGTTGAATTATCGAAATCGAATATGCCCCTTTTTATTAAGTCTGGTAATCTAAGAATTAGGGAACAGACACCCTAATTGACGCGAATCCTAAAGATAGATCTATTGGACCTAACAAACCCTATCCAAAGTACCGGATGCTTTAGTACTTCGAAATTTATATCATATCCGAAGGGTGTCCCGAAATGATGGGGATATTCTTATATATGCATCTTGTTAATGTCGGTTACCAGGTGTTCACCATATGAATGATTTTTATCTCTATGTATGGGATGTATATTGAAATATGAAATCTTGTGGTCTATTATTATGATTTGATAATATATAGGTTAAACCTATAACTCACCAACATTTTTATTGACCTTTTAAGCATGTTTATTCTCAGGTGATTATTAAGAGCTTCCACTGTTGCATACTAAAATAAGGACAAGATTTGGAGTCCATGCTTGTATGATATTATGTAAAAACTGCATTCAAGAAAATTATTTTTGATGTAATATATTCTTATTGTAAACCATTATGTAATGGTCATGTGTAAACGGTATATTTTAGATTTTCATTATTTGATAATCTACGTAATGCTTTTAAACCTTTATCGATAAAATAAAGGTTATGATTGTTTTAAAAATGAATGCAGTCTTTGAAAAACGTCTCATATAGAGGTTAAAACCTCGCGACGAAATCAATTAATATGGAACGTTTATAATCAATATGAACGGGACATTTCAACTACTCTTTAACTAAGACTCCTCAAAACTGGTCAACCAAATCAAACACCCGTTTGTTTAACAATGACTTCCTTTGATCCACTTTAATTTTGGGGTCCAATATCTAACCTGGGCTTCGGACCTAATTATGGGCTATAATTATACCTGGCAAACCAAACCTAAAGTGTTGAATTTGGGTCCAATGGGTCTTGCATATGGGTCAAACGGGTTCGAGTTGTAAAGTTTCCAGTTTTTGAGATTCACATCCCTAAAAATTGGTCCAATGAGTTTTTTTACAACATATTGGGTCTTAGACAAAAAAATAAAAAATGGGTCGACCGGGTTCAAATCCACCAAGTCCAACAAATAGAGACGGCTCCAACGGGTCTTGTGTATGGGTCTAACGGGTCTAGCTGTAAAATTTTGAATTTTAGTCGCACGATGTAATTTTTCAAAATAAAATAAAAAATAATAAAAAATAATAAAAAGAAATGTAAAACTAAAATTTTATTGAATAAAATGGTTCTCGACCCGACCCAACCCGTTGGGTCTCGACCCACTCTGACCCAACCTAACCCGGGTCCCGACCTAACCCGATTGACCCATTTTAAATTCTGACCCGTTTCGACCCATGACCCGTTTCGACTCAAACCCATTTAAGTCTCGACCCAACCCGACCCGTTTGCCAGGCATAGCTATAATATTGTACTTGATAATTGGGATTTCAAAATTATCCAACAACACCTACGTACATAATTTATTTTAATTTTAATTTAGTAACATATATAAATAAACAAGTTAGATATATTATTTTATTACGATCAGGGACGGAGCTTTGTTAAGACCAAAAGTGGCCTGGGCCACTCCACCAATTTTTGGAGTTGCTAGCAGTTCATAATTTTTATGGCATTCAATATTGTAATGTTTCAAATTTTCATAGTGACTCAACTATAGTTAGACTCTAAAATTAAAAAAATCAACCACTCTTTCCACTACATGTATATCAGGTATTTACTCCGTATCATATTAGTCCGTAATTTCAAACCTCCTCTCTGTCTATCCAAAAAAAATTACGTGTAGTATATTTCTTTTGTAGATTTATGTTTTATAAACTCGTATACTAATTATGTACTATATTCAATTTTCTGTTTCATATATCTATTTAATATTTCTATTTAGTAACTTAGATTTATGAATATCGTTCAATTCATCTTTAAAGGCACAATTGTAGGTTATGTTTTATTTATCAAGAGATTAATTCAACACTTCGATGATTTTGGCCACCTCAATTTTAATATCCAAGCTCCGTCTCTGATTACGATAATGTGAACTTGCTTTAGGGATAGAATCAGATATAGACAAAATGAGTTATGAATGAGTTGTGAATTTCTCAAACATTTGTGTTATGATTTATAATTAAGAATATACAAACTTGTTCAAAGATGAACTCCAACTCTAAAAACAACTTATTGGTGTTATCCCACAATAGAACATTCAACTTTCATATTCATATCCCAAGTATAACTAAATTTGTTAGAACTATCAAGAGCATAATATAAGATATAAGCATATAAATAAGCGATTTTTGATGAAGACTTGAGTTTCAAATCGGTTGTTAGGCCCTCTGAAAGAGCAAGTGTTTCAACTTAAACACACTTGCACTTACAAATCACTCACGTTTATATCGTTGTTATTATCTTCAAGACTCTAACCCATACTACCGATATCTTAACAGCTTTTTAAGCTTACTTTATTGGTTACATGTAACATTCTATGAACATAAATCCTAACACCTCTCTCGAGCCATCAATACCGGCTAGTTTGATGATGGTGGGCCGACGTTTAACCACCCCTTTTGAGATCATCATCTCACATTGGGGTTATTAACGGTGCAATGGACCGGAGAGTTAAACTCGAATGAACCTTAAATCCCCCTCATTTATTGACCAAATGTAAACCAAAACCTAAGGATCAAAATCTATCCTTGATCAAATGGCGCCATCCGTGAGACCATAGTTAAACGGTTGAATTAATATTTACTCTTGGTATCCCTTACATTCGTTGTTTTTTCTTGTATGGTGTTATAACTGCAGGTATCTAAGACATTTCGCAAAAAAAACAAGAGATGACGAGTTAACTTAAAACTTCTAAAGCACCACAAACTCAGCTAGCACTCGGATGGTCAGTATGTAAGACCCGTGTATTTATTGTAAATAGTGTATATATGTTAACAAAGTGACGGGGTACGTTTTATATTTAAAAAGGAGCAAGGAATCAGAATTTGCCCAGGTGCGCGCCGCGTAAGTACGCGCAGACAACTCCTTTTGTTTTATTTAATTATAAATGAGGGCATTTTGGTAAAAACACATTAAGGCCGAATTTAATGCTTGGGATCTGATATTGGAGTGTCATTTACTCCAAAATCCACCAACCTTATCCCTCCAATTCAATTTTAGAGAGAGAGTGATTGTAGAGTGAGAAAGCTCACTTTGAAGGAGAAGAAGTTGCTCTCGGGTTTTATCGCAAGCTTTAAAGTTGTTCATCTCGTCATTTGCTATGTTTTGATAGTTGTGGTATGTCCTAACTTTAATTTCTTACTTTGGTTTTGTGTATGGGTTAGGGTTTGTGTTGAAGATGAACACTAAGACCCATTTGTAGGTAAATTGGGTGTTCTTGAGTAAATTGGGTCATGTAGACTCAATAATGGGTTAGCTAGGGTTTTAAAAGTGATAATTGTTGTTAATGAACCCTAATTGGCTAATAAATTGTTAGAACACTTTAATGATGTGTAAATGGGTGTTATTTGGGTGTAGATGACCCAAATGGGTGTATTGACTTTTAATTGGGTCAAAATAGACCAAGGTTGGTTAAGGTTAGTGATTAGTGTTAAAACCTAGTGATTTAATGTGTATGAAGGCCTTGAGTGCCAAGGGTTAGGGTTTTTGGTGAAGATGACCCAATTTAGGGTTAAGTGTCCAAATGGGTCGAGATGACCTAGGAATGGTGTGTAATGTGGGTTTGGATCAAATTGATTGATTTATTATATGCTTGTGAAATAGGTACGTTACCTTGGAGTTCAAGCTTGGTCTAATAATCACCAAAGGCGTAAGGTGAGTGGAATAATTATGCGTTCATGTATATGACATATTTATTTGTAAATGTTATGGTATGAACCACGTGCCGGTAGTACCATAACATGTGTGTGATGTGGATTGTGAGTGTGAACCACGTGCCGGTAGCACTATGATGATAATGATGTGAACCACGTGCCGGTAGCATCGAGTGTGAACCACGTGCCGGTAGCACTATAAAATGAGGCGTGAACCACGTGCCGGTAGCGTCGAAGTGTGAACCACGTGCCGGTAGCACCATAGCGTTATGGTTAACCATATTGTGTTGTGATTGTATAGCATGTTATATATATATATATATATATATATATATATATATATATATATATATATATATATATATATATATATTGTGATGAGTACATGCTAATGTGGTTTTGGGATGGTGTACGACTTGTTAGTATTTACGAGTATGTTGATATACTAATTGTGTTACAAGTTCGTATGAGGTATTTGGTATTGTGAATGTGGATAGATAGGTTATATATATGTATGTATAATTATTGCATTCACTAAGCTTTGCTTACCCTCTCGTTGTTTACCATTTTATAGGTTCCGGTGTGGATAAAGGTAAGGGCATTGCTTTGGTTTAGAGATCCCGTCGTTGACTAGGGATGCTTTTAGGACGCGTTGAGTTTTGGAGTTTGACCGATAGATGGGTAGTTTAATCCCAAATGCCATGCTCGTAGTGTAGTTTGGAACTTAAACTTTTGCGGTCGAAACTCTTGTAATTTGTATTAACTTGGTATTTTGGGTCGTGTGGGCCCCACTTGTGAAACTTCATTTTTATGTTTGAAACGTACTAGTTTTACTTATATGAACGCGTGACTAAAAGCGTTTTGGCTAAAAATGCCGGGAACCACCCGATCTTTTTCGCATTTAAAGTAACCGGGGACAGCCGGCTTTTGCGCGCCGCGCAGTCCCCAGCGCGCGCCGCGCGGGTATGGCAAACAGCAAATTTTTTTGTTGTTGCAAATTAACGGGGTTTTGTCGGGTGTGGTTTGGGTTGTTACAAGTGGTATCAGAGCATGGTCTAAGGGATTTAGGTGACTTGAGATAGGCGCCTAGACTTAGACTTTTTGTGTGCGCATTTTGTGCGGGACTTGTAGGACTTTGGGTCGGACCGGGACTTGGTTAGTGCATAGGTTTATGTGAACTAATCATGCGTTATTTGTTTGTGTTGTGTAGCAATCATCAAGCGAGATGGACGTTGTACTAGCGAGTTAACGCGACGTGCTCGCGTAGTAATGACTAGCTACCATTACTACGGGTGCAAATCATGTCAAACAAGCAATGTACGATGATTGTTGAGTGAGATGGGGTAGTGTGGGGCGTGTGTATATTTATGTGTTGTGTGTTTTTGTTTCGACGTTTAATCTCTTCCGTTTTATAGAATGAAGATGCGAAACGGATATGACACCGAACATGATAATGGGGGTACAAGTGAGGACCCCGAGTTTACGGCAAAGGTTGAGGCCATCTTTAAACGCCAAAAGGCGGAGTTTCTCGTAGATGTTAAGAAGATGTTTCTAGACACGATTGACGAACAAGTCGTCGATATGGTTAAGGAACAAATTAAGATTGTTCTTCAAGAAGAAAACGTGGGGAGGCGAGACTTTTTCTTTAAGAACTTCAAGGATGCTCAACCTCCTACCTTTGAGGGTGAACGAGACCCGCTCAAGAGTGCCCGATTCATCTCCATATGGAGGGGGCTTTTCGTACTTGTGAGTGCCCTCCCGATAAAAAGACTAGGTATGGTTGTAGCATGTTAAGGGGTGATGCGAAATTGTGGTGGGATGCAAAGATCCAACGTTATGGTGAAGAACAATGTATGGACTTCACTTGGGATGAATTTAAAGCGGAGTTCTTCGATGAGTACTGAACTTCGGCCGATCTTACAAGGCTTAAGGACGAGCTACGTACCTTGAGGCAAGGGTCGATGGACTTGAACACTCTCAAATCCGTGTTTTTGTCCAAGACTCAATTTTGCCCGGAGTATGTCGGGAATGACAAGATGTTGAAGGAAGATTTCTATCGAACTTTGAATGATAGTTATCAAGAAAAGATTAGTGTGAATGTGGTGAAGAGCTTCGATGAATTGTTTAATATGGCGAAGGGTTTTGAAGTACTTGTGTTGAGAAAGAGAAAGTTTGAAGGTTCAAGTCATTCGAATTTTTCAAACAAGAAGTCAAAGAAAGGCACCGAAAGCGTGAATAGTGTAAAGAAGAGTACTTCCGGGAATTTCGGGCCCACGTGTTTCAATTGTAAACAAAGGGGACACATGGCCCGTGATTGTACCAATGGCCCGAACAAATTTACTTGCTATAATTGTGGTAAGGAAGGATACAAGAAGACGGAGTGTCCCGACTTGAATAATGATAATGTTAAGCGGATCGAGAAGGCGGCGGGTACGGCTAGGGGTCGTAATTATTTGATGACCAATGAAGAGGCTAAACAATCCAATGAAGTCGTTTCAGGTACTTTCATGGTTAATTCTAATCCGGCTCGGATACTTTTTGATAGTGGTGCTAATTTGTCTTTCGCATCTCCAAGATTTGTGCCTAAGTTAAATAAACCGCTAGTAAAGTTGAGTCGTCTGGTAGAAGTTGAAATAGCTGATGGCAAGACAGCGCTAGTGGTTGATGTGTGTAAAAGTTGTAATGTTGTGTTTGGTGCCGAAAGTTTTGAAATTGATCTTATCCCGATGACCTTGGGTGATTTTGATGTTGTCGTTGGTATGGATTGGCTCGATCGTTATAGAGCCGATATCGCATGCCACGATAAGTTTATTCGTGTGAAGACCCCAAGTGGGGGAGAGATGATTATTCATGGTGATAAGCGAAGGAGACCGGTGCCGATATGCACTTTTGCACGGGCATGTCGTCACGTTGTTACCGGTGGTGTGGCTTTCCTTGCTCATGTTGTCGATACTCGTAATGAGCCACCACCTATTCGTGAAATTCCGGTGGTTAATGAGTTTGAAGATGTTTTTCCGGATGAGTTACCGGGTGTTCCGGCGGAAAGACAAGTTGAGTTTCGCATTGAGTTGGTTCCGGGGGCTACCCCCATTGCTAAAACTCCTTATCGTTTAGCACCAACGGAAATGCAAGAGTTGTTGAATCAAATTCAAGAGTTGCTTGAGAAAGGTTTTATTCGACCGAGTGCTTCACCATGGGGCGCTCCGGTTTTATTTGTGAAGAAGAAAGATGGTAGTATGCGTATGTGCATCGATTACCGTGAGTTGAATAAAGTGACGATCAAGAATCGTTATCCGTTACCTAGGATTGACGATTTGTTTGATCAACTTCAAGGTGCAACATATTTCTCTAAGATCGACCTACGGTCCGGCTATCATCAAATGCGGGTCCGTGAGGAAGACATTGAGAAAACGGCTTTCCGAACGCGTTATGGGCATTTTGAGTTTGTGGTGATGCCTTTTGGTCTTACGAATGCACCGGCGGCATTCATGGATCTTATGAACCGAGTGTGCCAACCTATGTTGGACAAGTCGGTTATTGTGTTCATTGACGACATACTAGTCTACTCAAAAAGTATGCACGAACATGAACGTCACTTGCGTGAAGTTTTGAAGATGCTAAGAAAAGAGAAGTTGTATGCAAAGTTCTCTAAATATGAATTTTGGCTAAGGGAGGTTCAATTCCTTGGTCATATTGTGAACGAAAGCGGTATCCAAGTAGATCCGGGGAAGATCGAGACGGTGAAAAGTTGGGGACGACCGACTACGCCTACGGAAATCCGAAGTTTTCTCGGATTGGCCGGTTATTATCGTCGGTTTATCCAAGACTTTTCTAAGATTGCTTCTCCGTTAACGAAATTGACAAGAAAGAGTGCTAAGTTTAATTGGGAGAACGAGCAAGATATTGCTTTTCAATTGTTGAAAGAGAAGTTGTGTCAAGCTCCGGTGTTAGTGTTGCCGGAAGGTGTTGAAGATATGGTGGTTTATTGTGATGCTTCCTTAAATGGGCTCGGGTGTGTTCTTATGCAAAGGGGTAAAGTCATCGCTTATGCCTCTCGTCAATTAAAGGAACACGAAATGAGATACCCGACTCATGATCTCGAGATGGCGGCGGTCGTGCATGCGTTGAAAATTTGGCACCATTACTTGTATGGTGTCAGGTGTACGATATATTCGGATCATAAGAATTTGAAACATCTTTTCACTCAAAGAGATTTGAATTATTGTCAACGTAGATGGATGGATGTGGTGAAAGACTATGATTGTGAGATACTTTATCATCCGGGTAAGGCTAATGTGGTTGCTGACGCGTTAAGTCGAAAGACTCAACATCCGGCGATACGTGTAGCATTGTTACGTTTGATTATTACAAATGATTTTCTTGAGAAGCTTGGTGAGATTCAAATCGAGGCTTATGTTCACAATAAATATGCGGAAAGAATTGTGGGCCAATCGGAGTTCATTATCATGGGCCCGCGGGGTTTATTGTCTTTCCAAAGAAGGGTGTGGGTGCCTAAGATGGGTGATTATCGATGGGTGCTACTTGATGAAGCACATAAGTCAAGATATTCCATTCATCCGGGCGCGACAAAAATGTATCATGACTTGAAGAAAGATTATTGGTGGCCGGGCATGAAGCGCGATGTTGTAAAATATGCTGAACAATGTGTTACTTGTTTGCAAGTAAAGGCCGAGCACCAAAAGCCGTATGGTAAGTTGCAACCGTTAGAAATCCCGAAATGGAAATGGGAGCACATTACCATGGATTTCATAACAAAATTACCTAAGACGGCGAGAACTCAATATGATACGATTTGGGTGATTGTGGACCGGTTGACGAAAAGTGCTTTGTTTCTTCCTATTAAAGAAGCAATATCGTCGGAGGCCTTGGCTAAGTTGTTTATCAAGGAAGTGGTCTCGTGACATGGCGTTCCTATATCTATTATTTCGGATCGAGATACCCGTTTTACATCTCGGTTTTGGGAGAAGTTTCATGAAGATATGGGTACACAATTAAAGTTGAGCACGGCGTACCATCCTCAAACGGACGGTCAAACCGAACGTACGAACCAAACTTTGGAAGATATGCTACGGGCGTGCATTATTGACTTCGGTGGTAGTTGGGATGAGCACTTGCCTTTGGTGGAATTCTCGTACAATAATAGTTATCATACTAGTATTGGGATGCCACCATATGAGATGCTTTATGGGCGTAGGTGTCGAACTCCCGTTTGTTGGGGAGAAGTGGGTCAAAGGGAAATCGGGAGTACCGATTTGGTTTTGGAGACGAATAACAAGATCGATATTATTCGGGAACATTTGAAAAAGGCTCAAGATAGACAAAAGTCATATGCCGACAAATGTAGACGAACGATCGAATTTCAAGAAGGGGACATGGTAATGCTTAAGGTTTCGCCATGGAAGGGTATTATTCGATTTCGAAAACGAGGAAAGTTGGCTCCTCGGTTTATTGGGCCGTTCAAGGTTTTAGCTCGTGTTGGTGAAGTTGCGTATCGATTAGAATTACCCGAAGAGCTTGCGGGGATCCATAACACGTTTCATGTTTCCCATCTTTGTAAGTGTCTTGCGAATGATTCTTCATGGATGCCATTAGACGAAATTGAGCTAAACAATAAGTTGGAGTATGTGGAAGAGCCGATTGCTATACTCGATGAGAAGGTCAAAAGGTTGAGGCATAAAGAGGTTAGGACCTATAAGGTTCAATGGCGACGGAATAAGGGTTCCGAGTTTACATGGGAATCCGAAGAGTTTGTGTTGGTTTATCTTCCCGCTTGTCATGCGGCTTGGATTGCGAGGACGCAATCCGAATAAGTGGGGGAGAGTTGTAAGACCCGTGTATTTATTGTAAATAGTGTATATATGTTAACAAAGTGACGGGGTACATTTTATATTTAAAAAGGAGCAAGGAATCAGAATTTGCCCAGGTGCGCGCCGCGCGGCCTGGGGGCGCGCCGCGCAAGTACGCGCAGACAGCTCCTTTTGTTTTATTTAATTATAAATGAGGGCATTTTGGTAAAAACACATTAAGGCCGGATTTAATGCTTGGGATCTGATATTGGAGTGTCATTTACTCCAAAATCCACCAACCTTATCCCTCCAATTCAATTTTAGAGAGAGAGTGATTGTAGAGTGAGAAAGCTCACTTTGAAGGAGAAGAAGTTGCTCTCGGGTTTTATCGCAAGCTTTAAAGTTGTTCATCTCGTCATTTGCTACGTTTTGATAGTTGTCGTATGTCCTAACTTTAATTTCTTACTTTGGTTTTGTGTATGGGTTAGGGTTTGTGTTGAAGATGAACACTAAGACCCATTTGTAGGTAAATTGGGTGTTCTTGAGTAAATTGGGTCATGTAGACTCAATAATGGGTTAGCTAGGGTTTTAAAAGTGATAATTGTTGTTAATGAACCCTAATTGGCTAATAAATTGTTAGAACACTGTAATGATGTGTAAATGGGTGTTATTTGGGTGTAGATGACCCAAATGGGTGTATTGACTTTTAATTGGGTCAAATGGGTCAAAATAGACCAAGGTTGGTTAAGGTTAGTGATTAGTGTTAAAACCTAGTGATTTAATGTGTATGAAGGCCTTGAGTGCCAAGGGTTAGGGTTTTTGGTGAAGATGACCCAATTTAGGGTTAAGTGTCCAAATGGGTCGAGATGACCTAGGAATGGTGTGTAATGTGGGTTTGGATCAAATTGATTGATTTATTATATGCTTGTGAAATAGGTACGTTACCTTGGAGTTCAAGCTTGGTCTAATAATCACCAAAGGCGTAAGGTGAGTGGAATAATTATGCGTTCATGTATATGGCGTATTTATTTGTAAATGTTATGGTATGAACCACGTGCCGGTAGTACCATAACATGTGTGTGATGTGGATTGTGAGTGTGAACCACGTGCCGGTAGCACTATGATGATAATGATGTGAACCACGTGCCGGTAGCATTGAGTGTGAACCACGTGCCGGTAGCACTATAAAATGAGGCGTGAACCACGTGCCGGTAGCGTCGAAGTGTGAACCATGTGCCTGTAGCACTATAAACGAGTGAGACTCAAATACGTATGGTGTGAACCACGTGCCGGTAGCACCATAGCGTTATGGTTAACCATATTGTGTTGTGATTGTATAGCATTATATATATATATATATATATATATATATATATATATATATATATATATATATATATATATATATATATATATATATATATATATATATATATATATATATATATATATATATATATATATTGTGATGAGTACATGCTAATGTGGTTTTGGGATGGTGTACGACTTGTTAGTATTTACGAGTATGTTGATATACTAATTGTGTTACAAGTTCGTATGAGGTATTTGGTATTGTGAATGCGGATAGATAGGTTATATATATGTATGTATAATTATTGCATTCAGTAAGCTTTGCTTACCCTCTCATTGTTTACCATTTTATAGGTTCCGGTGTGGATAAAGGTAAGGGCATTGCTTTGGTTTAGAGATCCCGTCGTTGACTAGGGATGCTTTTGGGACGCGTTGAGTTTTGGAGTTTGACCGATAGATGGGTAGTTTAATCCCAAACACCATGCTCGTAGTGTAGTTTGGAACTTAAACTTTTGTGGTCGAAACTCTTGTAATTTGTATTAACTTGGTATTTTGGGTCGTGTGGGCCCCACTTGTGAAACTTCATTTTTATGTTTGAAACGTACCAGTTTTACTTATATGAACGCGTGACTAAAAGCGTTTTGGCTAAAAATGCCGGGAACCACCCGATCTTTTTCGCATTTAAATTAACCGGGGACAGCCGGCTTTTGCGCGCCGCGCAGTCCCCACCGCGCGCCGCGCGGGTATGGCAAACAGAAAAAAAAAAAATTTGTTGCAAATTAACGGGGTTTTGTCGGGTGTGGTTTGGGTTGTTACACAGTAGCAAACTGATACGTTTTATTCCTTCCTATTAAGTTTTGAATTCATAAAATATTTCTTTTTCATTTGACAAAAAACGATACACGTTACAGAGTTCTCTACGCAAGTCATACTATGTTTGATATTATTATTAATAACTTCAATCATTGACACAAATTTGAAACTTTAAGTTTTCCGACATAGTGTAACACTGTACTCTTTTTTTTTTTGAATACTCACAGCGGAAGACTATTTAATTTACATATCATATGTTATTTACAGAAACATGTGATTACATAAAACACTGGTGTTACGTTATTACTACAAGCCATTTAATGATATAGTTTATTACAAAACACATCAGAGTGACACTGTGTCAAACATCTTCGGTTGTCCTGCAAAACCCACCAAAAGCTGCTAATACACACCTGCAGAGCAAAACACTGTGGGAGAATTAGCATAACGCTAAGTGAATGGAAATATCTAGGTGGACATCACTACAAGCATCAAGCACAGCTTATAGGCACTGATCACTAATCACTTAAAGTCATAAACAATAGTACCGACAACCCATCGCTGATCAAGCTAGAATATACCTATAGTCCACACTACTAAATCACTGGTATAGTCTTCCAGACGTGACGCACTCGTCATTCATACTATACCACTAATCAGTAATGCTTGAACCCAATTCTATTACCCCAAATGAGGTAAACACAATCGACCTCTTACGTCGCACAAAACACCTCGACGTTAGCACTGGGTGCGCACATAATCACATATAGTCACATCGCTGGTCAAAGACTCCTACACAGTCTGGTTAAGCATGGCACAAATCACTATACTTATCACTGTATAATCATATCCATAAAGATAATCCCACTCACCTGGAAGCACAAGTACTCAGTTGTCTTATATCACCGAGCCTTCACCTTTCCGTTTATCACCTGAGAATATCAGTTCTCTAGTTAGTACACTTTTCAATCAAATTAATAATTAGCATTAATATCACAGCAATACAGTAAATGGGTCAGAATTGGACTTGACCCAAACATACAAACACTGTCACTCGCACGGATGAGGTCTCACTCGTGCGACTGACTATGCTCACTCGCACGGGTGAGTATCCTCACTCGCATGACTGACCTATCACTTAATAATAGTGATTATAAAACCTACTCACACGGTTAAGTGTCTCACTCGTGCGAATGGATATCTCACTCGCACGAGTGAGTGCCTCAGACGCACGGTTGAGCAAGTACAGCAGCACAGTTGTAATCCGAGCTTTTTACACCCAATCTAAATTTTGATTCAGTGTTTTAAAACCTTATCATTAGAAGCTACTCCTCAAGACGATTTCAACGATAGTTTATTCGTCAAAAACGGAGTTACGGTTTGAAAGTTACAACCTTTTTAATTTTACCAAAAACTGACCAGTGCTCACTCGCACGGACGAGACCTCACTCGTCGTGCGAGTGAGTCCTCATGTGACGACCTAGAAATTTCCGACCAAATGTACACTTAATCTTTATATGTTTCCGACACGATAAGCAAAGTCTATAATGTTGAGTCTTAAAAAGTTTTGAAAACTATATTCATGTAATCAATTACCATTTAACTGTGCCCGACGATTCATGAATAACTAATTGTAAATAGATATATATATACCTAAAAATATAAATATATATAAATTCGAAATAAAATTTGAAATATTATATTAATTAGTTATTAGAATGAATTTTGTAAAATAAAATAATATATGATATAATAAAATTTATTATTAAAAATAAATTTATATTTAGATATAAAAGTTTATCGAATATATTTTTTAATCAATTATGATAATCGGTTGACGTTTCGTTAGTGTTTATATAAATCTAATACGAAATTATGGAAATTTAAAATAAAAAAATTAGTCCGTAAATAGATTACGGAGATTATAGGTTTGACAGAAATATGTTTACCTTTTTAGTTTAAATTGTTGTACTCCGGACATATCACTTAGAACTAAAAATAAATATTAGATGAATCTTTTTGATCAGGTTTCATACAGTTAATAACCAGAATAAATAAATGGACTTATTGTAAGAATTAGAGATTTATCCGAAGACTTTTATATGTTAATGTTTAGCAATGGACACGATATAATACGTCGTGGATTGAAAGTAGGATAAGAGGCAGGCGGCTAACTATTTGACCCACTATAATCTGTGACTTTTGTTTGGATTACTGATCTTGTTTTCTTGTATATGTAAACCTTATAAGAATATAATTATATATTTATACATATAGAGTTATAACCACACACACCAACATTAAATAAGGAGACCACCACAACCATCATTTAATCTCCTTTAACTCTAATCACCACCGGCACCTTCTCCTGCAGTCGGACCACCACCACATAGCCACCTCTACCATCACAAAACTCCACTGGACACCATCTCTTACTCCCTCTTTTCTCCCTCTTTCTCTAAACTTTTAACTTTGAGCCACCATCAAACCGGCCACTATACTCTATGCTACACCTGCCATCACTTACTAACATCACCACCAAGAACCACCTTATTCTTTTCTCTCTCTCTCTCTCTCTCTCTCTCTCTCTCTCTCTCTCTCTCTCTCCATATCTCACTCTATCCATATCTCTCTTAATATGTTAAAAATCACCACCTGCCACTGTTTCAGTTTCGAACCATGAACAAACCACACTTGTACAAACTGCTGCAGTGCAGCATATTTTTCGTTGATAATTCCTGTAAGAAATAAAGAGATGATAGAAATTATTGATGATACAATAAAGATGATGCAAATAGGATTAGTTGGCAGACAATTACAAATGGTACGTTATCTTTATTCATATAAACTAATACAATAACAACTAAATTGGAATCTATCGGTTAGTGGAATAAATGGCTGGCATGTTCCGTATTCCTTTTGTCCCTAGCCGAGAAGTTATACAGGATACCGGATCCCACACCTAGAATTCTATATAAGTGTAATTATCTATTATATTACTGATTAGGTGATGTTGACAGAAACTTAATATCAAATACGAGCCTTGAATCCTTTTATCTGAATAAAAACACTTGTAACATTGGGCTGTTATGAATCTGTTTCCAAAATCAGCTAATGGACTTATTTATCTACACAAAAAGGGACTAAGTTCTTGGGCTATGATAAATGGGCTATTTTGTATTGAGTTATTTGATCAAGGTAATTAATAGTTTAAGTGAGCCATAATTCTTGATAATGCTAAAAACGAACATATATTTCATAGCATTATTCCTCAAGAAAGACAAGCTTTTAGTTGCAATTGTTCTATTTACAAGTGATATTCGTTTAAATAATAAAAGGTGAAGACAAAAGACAGATTCGACGAATTGAAGACGCAAACGACCAAAAAGCTCAAAAGAACAAAATACAATCAAAGAGGTTCCAATTATTGATAAGAAACGTCTCGAAATTACAAGAGTACAAGATTCAAAACGCAAAGTACAAGATATTAAATTGTACGCAAGGACGTTCGAAAATCCGGAACCGGGACCAGAGTCAACTCTTAACGCTCGACGCAACGGACTAAAAATTACAAGTTAACTATGTATATAAATATAATATAATATATAATTAATTATATTAATTATATATATATTATATTTATATATAAAAAACCGTCGGCAGAGAAAGACTCCAAGGACTGAGCTGTAAATTCATTCTCCGCGACTCGTGGAGTTTGAAGGCAAAATTCACCGCGAGTCGCGGAGCCCCAAATTTCGAAAATCCCTATAAAGCCAACCAAATTCTGATCACAATTCATAATCTTTTTCTTCTTCTTATCATACGTAAACGATATATATATATATATAATTTATATTTTAATTTTAATTTTAATTCTAATAATAAGGGTATGTTAGCGAATGTTGTAAGGGTGTAAGTCGAAATTCTGTCCGTGTAACGCTACGCTATTTTTAATCATTGTAAGTTATGTTCAACCTTTTTACATTAATGTCTCGTAGCTAAGTTATTATTATGCTTATTTAAAACGAAGTAATCATGATGTTGGGCTAATTACTAAAATTGGGTAATTGGGCTTTGTACCATAATTGGGGTTTGGACAAAAGAACGACACTTGTAGAAATTAGACTATGGGCTATTAATGGGCTTTATATTTGTTTAACTAAATGAAAGTTTGTTAATGTTAATATAAAGATTTACAATTGGGCGTCCCTATAAATTACCATATACACTCGATCGGACACGATGGGCGGGGTATTTATATGTACGAATAATCGTTCATTTAACCGGACACGAGAATGGTTTAATAGCCACTAGAATAATTAAAACAGGGGTGAAATTACATTCAAGGGTAATTGGTGTAATTGTTAACAAAGTAGTAAAACCTTGGTTTACACGCAGTCGATAACCTGGTGTATTCATTAAACAAAGTATTAAAACCTTGTTACAATTCGAATCCCCAATTAGTTGGAATATTTAACTTCGGGTATAAGAATAATTTGATGAGGACACTCGCATTTTATATTTATGACTGATGGACTGTTATGGACAAAAACCAGACGGACATATTAAATAATCCAGGACAAAGGACAATTAACCCATGGGCATAAAACTAAAATCAACACGTCAAACATCATGATTACGGAAGTTTAAATAAGCATAATTCTTTTATTTCATATTTAATTTCCTTTATTTTATATTTAATTTCACTTCTAATTATCGCATTTTTATTGTTATTTTATTTAATTGCACTTTTAATTATCGTACTCTTTAATTATCGCAAGTTTATTTTATCGCACTTTTATTATTCGCAATTTCATTATCGTTATTTACTTTACGCTTTAATTTAAGTCTTGTATTTATTTTTAATATTTTACATTTGGTTTTAACTGCGACTAAAGTTTTAAAATCGACAAACCGGTCATTAAACGGTAAAAACCCCCCTTTATAAATAATATTACTTATATATATATTTGTATTTTTATAAAAGTAAACTAATATAGCGTTGAGCTTTGTTTAAAGATTTCCCTGTGGAACGAACCGGACTTACTAAAAACTACACTACTGTACGATTAGGTACACTGCCTATAAGTGTTGTAGCAAGGTTTAAGTATATCCATTCTATAAATAAATAAATATCTTGTGTAAAATTGTATCGTATTTAATAGTTTTTCCTAGTAAAATATAAGCTATTTTATATACACCTCGCATAACATCAAGTATTTTTGGCGCCGCTGCCGGGGAACACTCTTAAACGCCGGAAGCGCAACGCTAATATAGAAAAAAAAAAAAAAATTTAGTTTACTTCTATTAAAAGTCGCTTTTGTAAAAATACGTTTTAATTATTCAAAAATATAAAAAGAAAAACAAAAATATAAGTATTTTTAAGATTTTGTTAAATATTTAAGTTTTATAAGTTTCTTTATTTTTATTTTAATTTATAAAAATATAAGTTTTATTAAATATCTTTTATTTATAGAAAAAAAACAGAAAACAGAAAAAAAAAAAAAATAAATAAAGAAAAAAAACGCGTCGATTCAAACTGTGCCAGAATTGAATTTCTGAACCCCGCGACTCGCGGGGTTTTCTTATTAAATTACCGCGACTCGCGGAGACTTTCTGACACGCCGACAGAAGCCCTAATTCAGCATTTATTACGGATTATTATTAATTATTATTAATATAAACCCTAATTATGTATTATTATTATAATTAAGTTTTATTTTAAAATTTCTTTTTATTTAATTTGTTTTATTTAGTTTAATTAGTTTTATTAAATTGTAAAATTAATAGTTTAATAAAATAAATAATATAAAAATAATATTTTTATAAAAATTGTACTTTTTACAACTTTTTGTATATTTTTATATTTTGTCCCTTTTTAATCGTTGTAGCGTAATATTTGTATTTTTTTGCTCATATTTAATTTTAAACTTAGTTTTTGCTATAGTTATTTTTACTCCTAGATTTTTAGGCTTTGCCGTAGAATTCCTTAAGTGCTTTTTCTTTAGACTAAGATTTAGGTGCTTTAGAATTTTGCGACGCCTTTTTAAGTTTTAGTTTCTGTTTAAGTTATTTCCATTTGGGATTTAGTTTTTCCTGTAAGCTTTAATATTTTTAGACCTTTTACTATGTATCAATTATCATTCCAATTAGTAATTTCAATTTGCGATTATAATTTTAAGTTAGTTGTAGTAATAAGGTTAGGTTAGTCAAGTATTTTTAAATTTTTATAAGTTTCTTTTATTTTTCCGTCACCTTTTATTTTTCAACCATTTTTCGTTTTTCGACCTTTTTCGACGAACTCTTTTTCTCTCTTATTTCTCGCTATTCTAGTTTTTAGGACATAGATTTTTATTCTACTTCTTATCTAAATTTCTTAAAATTACGAAAATTTATTTTAAGTGGTTAAATTAATAGACATCAAAATTTTCTGGTTCGTAGTAATAGTTGGATTTGTACGTGGACCGGGTTATTGGAGCCAAACAGTCCTCAATTATATTGAGACCAAACGAATCCTGCCCCTCTGCTGCATCTTTTGGCTATTCGAAACGTGGGCAAAATTAGAAAAGTCTATTAATTGGATAACTTATTATAATTTTTCTTTCCTTTTAAAAACTAATAGGATATTCAGTGAATGCACCGAGCAAGACGTTCACCACCTTTTGTACGTTCACCACCTGTAACTAGATCAAGACATTTAGCAAATATAACCGCCGTTGATTTTTCTTTAGAATCGTCATCCAGTCGACCAAGTACTTCAGTTCAAATTTCCGATAATCCATTTTTTGAACCCGACATCACAATTGAGAATCCGGAAAATATTCAGGAACGGTTCGTAGATCCTGAACCACTAAACTTTCCTCCGGAGCCACCAATCATTCAAACAGAGATTGTTGAGGAACGAACCATTAAATCAGAATCATCTAGTGATACCGATTCAACAAATTCAATTATGGAGAATCTGGAACATTTAAGTATGGAAGACCGAATGAGAGCTAAACGCACTGGCCAAGGTCACGCAATTACTCATCCAGACATTAATGCGCCAGATTATGAAATCAAAGGACAAATTCTACACATGGTGACTAATCAATGCCAATTTAGTGGTGTGCCGAAGGAAGATCCAAATGAACATCTACGTACCTTTAATAGGATCTGCACACTATTTAAAATCCGAGAAGTGGAGGATGAACAGATATATCTCATGTTATTTCCCTGGACTTTAAAGGGAGAAGCCAAAGATTGGTTGGAATCGTTACCCGAAGGGGCGATCGATACATGGGATGTTTTAGTTGACAAATTTCTTAAACAATTCTTTCCTGCATCTAAAGCCGTAAGACTTCAAGCAGAAATTGTTACGTTCACACAGAAACCAAATGAAACTCTATATGAGGCGTGGACTAGATATGGAAAGTTGTTAAGAGGATGTCCGCAACATGGTTTAGACACCTGTCAAATAGTACAAATATTCTACCAAGGATGCGACATCACTACAAGAAAAGACATAGATATAGCAGCTGGTGGTTCTATTATGAAGAAAACCGAAACTGATGCTTACAAAATTATTGATAATACTGCTTCCCACTCACATGAGTGGCACCAAGAAAAAGACATCATTAGAACATCTAAAGCAGCTAGAGCCGATTCTAGCCATGACTTAGATTCCATTTTCGCAAAGATAGATGCTGTAGAGAGACGAATGGAAAAGATGACTAAAGATATTCATTCAATACGAATTAGTTGTGAGCAGTGTGGAGGACCACATTTGACAAAAGATTGTCTCAGTATTGAATTAACAATGGAACAAAGAGAGAATATTTCATACATAAACCAAAGGCCTGGAAATAATTATCAGAATAATTATCAACCGCCAAGACCGATTTACAATCAAAACCAGAATTATAACCGAAATATTCCATACAACAACCAACAAGGTCCTACCAATCAACAAGTATCTAATAACAATTACAATCAGCAAAGACCTAATTTTCAAAACAAACCACCACAACAAACCGATGATAAAAAGCCAAATTTAGAAGATATGATGACAAAGCTAGTTGAAACTCAAACACAGTTTTTCACATCTCAGAAACAAACCAATGAACAAAATGCTCAAGCATTTAGAAATCAACAAGCATCTATTCAAAATCTGGAACAAGAAGTGAGTAACCTAGCAAGGTTAATAGGTGAAAGAAAACCGGAAAGTCTACCTAGTGATACAAATGCTAACCCCCGGAATGAAACAGCTAAAGCCATTACCACAAGAAGTGGTACAACACTTAAACCACCTGAAATACCTGTAACTTCTGATGAAACTATTCCTACTCCACAAGAACCACAACCTGATCAAGATAAGGAAAAAGAACCGGTAGTTGAGAAGGTTAATGAAGATAAAAAAGTTAAGGATAAACCTTATGATAAACCATACCAACCACCACTTCCTTACCCGAGTAAAATGAAGAAAGAGAAACTTGAAGCCGAGCAATCCAAATTTTTGGATATGTTTAAACAGATAAATGTAAATCTTCCTTTCATTGATGTGATTTCAGGAATGCCTAGATATGCTAAATTCTTGAAAGATCTAATTTCAAATAGAAAGAAAATGGAAGAACTCTCGGCTGTTACTATGAATGCTAATTGTTCAGCAGTGCTGTTGAATAAGATACCAGAAAAATTATCTGATCCAGGAAGTTTCACAATTCCATGTTTTCTGGGTAGTCTTAGTTCAATAGAAGCATTGTCAGACTTAGGTGCTAGTATAAATCTAATGCCGTATTCACTATACGCTAAACTAGACCTTGGAGAATTGAAACCAACAAGAATAAGCATACAACTAGCCGATAGATCAATAAAATATCCTAGAGGGATAATGGAGAACATGCTAGTTAAAGTTGGTACTTTAGTATTTCCAGTAGATTTTGTTGTTTTGGACATGGAAGAAGATTCTCAAGTTCCTCTCATATTAGGAAGACCATTCTTAAACACGGCCAAAGCAATGATAGACGTGTTCGGTAAGAAACTGACCCTAAGTATAGAGGATGAGAGTGTTACCTTTTCAGTTGATAGAGCAATGCAACAACTACAATCTGCAGATGATACATGTTATTATATTCAAACTATAGATGCACATGCAGAATTATTAGAAGAATTTCCAGAATTACAAGGAACAGGAGAATGTTCTTTAGGAGAAGGTAATGAACCAATTGATGAAGCTGAAATGTTAGCTACACTTATAGCTAATGGATATGAACCAACAACAGAAGAAATTCAAATGCTAAAAGAAGAAGACAGATATCGATATAAATCATCGATAGAAGAACCTCCGAAATTAGAGTTAAAGCCATTTCCAAACCATTTGGAATACGCTTATTTACATGGTGAATCTGAATTACCTGTAATAATATCTTCTTCTCTTACTGAAAATGAGAAATCACAACTCATTTCTGTGTTGAAAGCTCATAAACCAGCCATTGCATGGAAGATTCATGATATTAAAGGAATAAGTCCTTCGTATTGCACACATAAAATCCTTATGGAAGAAGGTCATAAAACGTGTGTGCAACGCCAAAGAAGACTAAATCCTAATATGCAAGATGTAGTTAAGAAAGAGATTATTAAACTGCTAGATGCAGGTTTGATATATCCAATTTCTGATAGTCCATGGGTAAGCCCAGTTCAATGCATGCCTAAGAAGGGTGGCATGACTGTCATTACAAATGAGAAAAATGAGCTTATTCCTACTAGGACTGTAACAGGATGGCGTGTATGTATTGATTATAGAATATTAAATGACGCCACCAGAAAAGATCACTTTCCCTTACCTTTCATAGATCAAATGTTGGAAAGATTAGCCGGAAATAGTTACTATTGTTTTCTAGATGGATTTTCTGGATATTTTCAAATTCCAATAGCACCCGAGGACCAAGAGAAAACCACATTCACGTGCCCTTATGGTACTTTTGCTTACAAACGCATGCCATTTGGACTTTGCAACGCCCCTGCAACCTTTCAAAGGTGCATGATGGCGATTTTTCACGACATGATAGAAGAATGCATGGAAGTATTCATGGATGACTTTTCAGTCTTCGGTGATACATTTAAATCATGTCTAGTTAATCTGGAACGAATGCTAATTAGATGCGAACAATCAAATCTAGTACTTAATTGGGAGAAATGCCATTTCATGGTTAAAGAAGGCATCGTTCTTGGACATAAAATTTTAAAAGAAGGAATTGAAGTGGATAGAGCTAAAGTAGATGTAATTGCTAAACTTCCACATCCTACCAATGTTAGAGGAGTTAGGAGTTTTCTAGGGCATGCCGGTTTTTACCGACGTTTCATAAAAGATTTTTCAAAAATTGCCACTCCTATGAATAAACTCCTAGAAAAGGATGCGCCATTCATCTTTTCAGATGAGTGTATCAAATCTTTTAATATTCTTAAAGAGAAACTCACTAATGCACCGATCATGATAACACCAAATTGGAATCTACCATTTGAACTAATGTGCGATGCAAGTGATTTTGCAATGGGAGCCGTTTTAGGACAAAGGATTGAAAAACGATTTCAACCTATATATTATGCTAGTAAGACGTTACAAGGAGCACAAACGAACTATACAACTACTGAAAAAGAACTCCTTGCTATTGTCTTTGCTTTTGACAAATTTCGATCATATCTCGTTCTAGCAAAAACGGTGGTCTACACCGACCATTCTGCTCTTAGATACCTATTTTCAAAACAAGATGCTAAACCAAGATTAATACGTTGGATCTTACTCTTACAAGAGTTTGATATTGAAATCCGAGATAAAAGAGGAGCAGAAAATCTCACCGCTGATCATCTTTCTCGTCTTGAAAATCCCGAATTAGAAGTTCTGAATGAATCGGCCATACAAGACAACTTTCCTGATGAATATCTATTGAAGATAGATTATAAAGAAATCCCATGGTTTGCAGACTATGCAAACTACTTAGTTTGTGGATTCCTTGAAAAAGGATTATCGTACCAAAGACGAAAGAAATTCTTCAGTGATATAAAACACTATTTTTGGGAAGATCCACATCTGTTTAAAAGTTGTCCCGATGGAATAATACGCCGATGTGTGTTTGGAGATGAAGCTAGTAAAATTTTAAACCATTGTCACACAGGACCAACAGGAGGGCATTATGGGCCTCAACTAACAGCAAGAAAAGTTTATGAAGCTGGATTCTATTGGCCTACAATTTACAAAGACGCACACCTTCTTTGCAAATCCTGTGATGCATGTCAAAGGGCCGGAAATATAAGTCAACGTGATGAAATGCCACAAAATGTCATCCAAGTATGTGAAGTATTTGACATTTGGGGTATTGACTTTATGGGTCCATTTCCAAAATCTAATAATAATCTATATATACTCGTAGCCATTGATTATGTATCTAAATGGGCGGAAGCACAAGCTCTCCCAACTAACGATGCACGAGTTGTAGTCAACTTTTTAAAACGTCTTTTTGCAAGGTTTGGAACACCGAAAGCTTTAATAAGTGATCGGGGTACTCATTTCTGTAATAATCAACTTGAGAAAGTTCTTAAAAGATATGGAGTAACTCATAAAATCTCCACCGCATATCATCCACAAACAAGTGGACAAGTTGAAAATACCAACCGAGCTTTAAAACGTATTCTAGAGAAAACCGTAGGATCAAATCCGAAGGAATGGTCCATTAAATTGGAGGATGCACTCTGGGCTTTTAGAACAACCTACAAAACTCCAATTGGAACCACACCTTTTAGACTTGTTTATGGAAAAGCATGTCATCTTCCAGTAGAAATTGAACACAAAGCATTTTGGGCTTTGAAAACATGTAATCTTGATTTACATGAAGCCGGACGTCTACGATTAAGTCAACTAAACGAATTAGAAGAATTAAGACATGAAGCATACGAAAATTCGTTAATCTATAAAGAAAGAACGAAGAAATGGCATGATAAAAGAATCAGAAGTTCAAAAGAATTTAAAGAAGGAGACAGAGTTCTTCTTTTCAATTCACGATTCAAGCTATTTCCTGGAAAATTGAAATCAAGATGGTCTGGACCATTCATAGTCAAAAGAGTTTTCCCATACGGAACGATAGAATTAATAAATTCAAATGGGATTGAATTTAAAGTTAATGGTCACAGAGTTAAACATTACATACATGGTCCGATGGAAGTCGACAACGAAGTTAATCACAATTTCGACACCACAGCTAACTAAGTGTGGGGAGAATCAAGTCTTTAAAGGATAATATGTATTTCTGTTAGAGTTAGATTGTCTGTTTTCGTGTAGTTCTCGAAAATGGAACCCGAATGGTCTTTCCCTAGCAGACCCTAAAGAACTAGTCTTCTCCCCCCATTCTGAATTTTTATTTTTTTTAGGTTTTTACAAAATGAAGACTGCCTGTGAACTAAACCATGGTCTAATGCTACATGCTTTGATCACTAAAAGAAATAATGACATACTACCGAGTGAAATAGTATCAGTAATCAGAGAAATAATGGACGGAGTTAGAAAAGAATCCAGATGCGAAGATAATAAGTTACAATTTGGTAAAGGAAAATCAAAATCCGCAGCGAAAAGAAGAGCACGACACCTAGAAAGATGTCACAAATGCGGAAAATGGTCACATGGAGGTAAATGTTCCAATAATCAAACCTATTCAAATACCGAATTTGTTACTTTATGCAGAGACGGACCGTTCATATGTTTAGAAGAAAAGACACTGAATGCTCGAGGTTACGCCTATGTAGCCATGGAAAACCAATTAAACCGACTATCTTATGAATAGGATAGATCATATAACTAAGAAATCTATTTCACAGGTATGTCTGTACAGTTTTTATTTTTATTTTTATTTTTAACCTTTTGATAATAAACGCTAATTTGTTCGCTAAAAAGTATTAAATTGGTATTGAATAAAATTAGGTTTGGCGACCGAAATTATTGATATCATTCAAAAATTTATTACATCACTGCGAAATTTAACGTTTATTCTTAAGGTATAAATATCTTTAATCAATCAAACCAAAATATTTCAAAAATTCGTCATGAGTTAAATTAGGTCTTGGAACCGAAATTACTTTACCGAAAAGAGGGGCGCATATTTTTGATAATATTTGATTGATTAAAGTGGGATAAAAAGCCAAAAAGATTTTTAATTTTATTTTTACCATGTTTTTAAAATTAATATTTAAAATTAATATTGTAAACTTTGTAAAAACAATATTTTTAAAATTGTAAATATTTGAAAAATTTAATATAAGTTTGGTGTGAATTTATAATATGAATTTTTAAATTAAGTTTGGTGTGAATTTATAATATGAATTTTTAAATTAAGTTTGGTGTGAATTTTTAATTTTTAAAATATAAATTTTTAATTTTATGCATTTTAAATTTTAAGTTTGGTGTGAATTTTTAATATTAATTTTGAATTTTATATTTAAGTTGTGTGAATTTAAAAACAAAAATTTACTTTATCTCATTAAGTTAAGAATATGATTTTTAAAATTCGTCGTAAGTTGAAGACTAGGTCTTTGAACCGAAATTGCTTTACCCGAGGGAGGGACGAGAACTTTTATTATCATTATTTTTAATGTTATTGAATTAGAGTATGCCAAAAACATTGAAAAAACCCAAAAATCTTAGCTTTTAAAACAATCGCTACTAAAAGACAAATTTTAAAATTTTGTCGAAGGACGGACTAGGACATCGATCCGAAACGACCTCGTCCTAAATAACAAGGGAAACAAAATTTTAAAATTAATTACTTAATTGTTTTAATAAGTTAATGATTATAAAAAAAAAAAAAAAAAAATACCAAACTCCGCGACTCGCGGAATTTGGAGCATAAATCTCCGCGACTCGCGGAGGGACTAAAAATCAGAAAAAAATATAACCGAACAACAGATCAGTCCCAACCCCAAAACAATAAAAACACAGCGAAAACTGCACGCGAAAAACCCGAAAAACACCCCCAAAAATCCCAATTTTTAACCGTTAATCACCAAATTTTTTGCTAAAATCATGTTGAGAAGGATGCTATCTAAGAATTACTCAAGAAAAACGGTAAATTTCTACACCTAAACACCATTTAATTCGAAATTTGATGTTCTTGAGCAATTTATTTTCCAATTTGATTTTGATGCTTTTTAGTGTAATTAGGCTTAAATTGTTTATGTATTATGCTTGTATAACCTAGATTGATGCTGTTTAACATGATTAGAAGCCTTAAACTTCAAATTTTGAATAATCTAGGGTTTGTGTTCTTGAGCAATTTGGGGCTTTTTGATATAAACAGGTTATGGCCGATTTTTGTCATGAATTGTTGCTAAATTGAGTAGTGTAACATGTCTAGGTAGTTAAATGATCCAAACTTTGAGCCTAAACATGATTTTGAGAATTAAAGTGGACTTTTTCAAGTCTAAAATTCATGAACTTGATTTTTGAAAGATAATGCCATTTGAGACTTGTTTAATTGCTAGTAATGATTATTTTGACATGTTATTTGAGTTGAATACTTATGAACTTGGCGAACATTTTCGTATATGCTTATTTGAAAAAGTGTAGATTTGATAAAAATGTGAAAATGAGCTTAAGTTTGATATAAATTGATAATGTCATTGTAATTATTTTGATTGATGATTTTGCTGACACTAATGCATATTTGGATGCACAAAAATTGTGTTTGATGTGTTTTGCAGAATGAAAGGGGTGAATCTTCATCCCAAGCCCGCAATGCTCCTACTGAGAATTTGGAACAACAGGAGGTGGATAACTACTACAAGCAGGATGTACCTCATCCAGTCATGACCTTTTCCGATATGCACTTGGAAGAGTTGCACCCGAACCTGAGATTTGACAGACTTTGGATAGATTATCCAAAATATCAAAGGGGTTTGCATACTCTTCATTCTAAGGTTGTTGAGGTACCAAGGGTCATAGAATGGGGACCCTTAGAAGCTGTAGAATTGGCCGGGCCAATTAGGGAATTACTTGTACAGAGGTATGGTAATTCTTCTTTTAATGACTGGGTACATTTATTCACCATACGTAGACCTGTATATAAAGTATGGTGTGAAGAATTGTTATGTAGTATAGAGTCGAATGATCGGGTAGCCAGTTTAACCGATCGTTCTTTTATTAGATTTTTGTTAGGCGGTTCGATGCGCCACATGTCTTTACTGGACATGGCTCAGGCTTTACGTATATATACGCCTGAGGAGTTAGCGTCTGCCGATTGTAGAGGATTGATACTAAACGGTAGAAAGATAGATGAAAATTTTGATACACACGGTGTGTGGAGTCAAATGACAAGCCATCACCGTTTCAAAGGGGGAAATTACTCTTATTTGGATATAGATAGAGCCGAATTAAGAGTGATACATAGGTTTTTAGCTAATTCGATTACACAAAGGGGTAAAAACAAAGAAAAGGTAAATGAACAAGATTTGTTTTACCATATGTGTATTCGAGACCCACAAAGCGCTGTAAGTATACCATATTGTGTGGGTTATTATTTATCAGCTATTGTTCGGGGGATGCGACCACATAGCATAATAGGAGGTGGTATTTTTATTACTTTGATTGGTGAATATCTCGGTGTGGATATAAGTCGGGGGGATTATTACTAGAAGAGCCGGAACCCCGCGATACTATAGGTTTAAATGTATACCATGGTGCGAAAGTTTTGAAGAGGCGAAATAACGCCGCAGTACGATACCATGGTAGACATCCACAGGTGGAGAGAAACCAACAACAAGGTAATGTAGGAGGGGGGAATGAGATGCAAGAAATGCATAGGTTTATAGCTTCTCAGGAATACGAAAATGCTAGACAGAGAGCATTTGAAGATTGGCAAGTTCATCAGAACCAGATCATAGCTCATTGCCAACATATAGGTAGAAACTATATTCCTACACCGAAACCCATCTTCCCTCCTTGGTCTATAGAGATGCAGCCACCATATCCTACGTATGACCCTGCCGAAGCATTCTATAGCACCTATGGTTATGCCTGGAACCCCTATTGGTACCAATATCATCCTTAGTTTACTTATTATTATTTTTTATTTTGTAATTTGTAATTATTGATACGTTTAATACTTTTGTTAATATTGTAATCATTTTTATAATTGTCTAACTTTTATTCTTAGATTTTAATAATTTTTGAATGTGGGGTAATATACCAAACTTCAAAAATATGTATATATTTTTGCAGTTTATCTTATGTACACAACAGGGTAAAACAACGCATTTTCAAAGACTGGCATTAAGTTCAGCAAAAGCAACTAATTTTGACGACAAGATGCAAAATATATGTGAAATAACAACAAGACGGAATGAACAAATGATGTGCACCATTTATCATTCAGCAAACAAACGCCAATATATTTGGAAACTTTGGTAAAATTTAATCATTTTCACACAAATCACCCTCAATAATTTAAATTGTTACTGATTTCTTGCAAATGAGGGCATTGCAAGATCTTAAGTGTGGGAAGGGGTTAAATTCTTTCGGATTTTAAAATTTTTTACTTTATACACTTGGTTACCATTAAAAATACTAGTAAAGCAGTAGTTGTATTAGAATCTAGTGCTCTCTGATAAAAAAGAACAGCCCTAGTCTTATATACTGACTACCCAATTCTAGTAAAATGTTTCAAAATTTTCAATTAAATGAATTCAAAATCATGTTTATACATATTTATGAATGATAAAACTAGGTTTTAACACCGAAATTATTGTTACCTCGGAAAGGACATAAATTAAGAAACAAACTAAAATGTTAAAATTCATTTAAAATGGAATAGAGGACGATAAAAAGGAAAATAAAAGCCAAGTGTGGGAAAATTTACCAAGTTATCTTAAACATATGTCACATATATCTGTAACAAATAACTGAAAATACTTTTGCTTTGGACTAAACTAAACTGTTTTTACCCGATGAAAGAAAAGAAAAAAATGGATCTACACGATGAATCAATTCCATCATTAAGAGGAAGTAAAGTCTTCCGAAAAAGACACGCGCTTCTTGATTTAGGTCATGAAGTTGTCGTCCAGACCAGCTGTAGGTTGACGAAAAATCTAGAAAAGTCATCACTAAAATCAGCAGGAAATCCACGGACCTCAGCATTAAACAGGGTCGCCAAGTGGTCAGATTTATCCTAACCATGAGAAGGATTTATCTCGTACAATGGGGGGGCACCATGCAAATTAGCTGGATAAGACTAATGAATCAGATCCCCAGAAAGGATAATCTCCTTAAAGATTAAAAATCAGCTTCTAAGACTGATATTACTCAATCCTAGAGATTGACCTTAAAGATTGAGAATTACAAACTCATGGAATTCAATGATATCTAAACTCGAGCTTGAACGAGAAAATATTTTGATCAAAATTACAAACCGATTTGTTTTCTGAAAACCCTATTTTCAATGCGTTCATTACCATTGAACGTAAAATCCTAGGAATTCACCTGGAATTCATTAGGTCACCTGAACTAAATCGGGTGTCAACCGTAAGAACGGTGGTTGCATAGCATGGTCGAAGACAGGACCTTGTGCCAGACCGAAAAATTATAAGGGTGAGCTTTACTATTGCTCCTACAAAGGATAGTAATTGCGTCCGACACGTTATAGACCATAATCAAAAGCATGTCACGGGACATTGCCTTAACAGTTGCTTGTTCAACGCTTTCCTTTACAACCGGACGGTAGTTTGCCGAAAGGTAATATACGGGACAAGTAAACTGGACGTGTTGCTTTCCTAATACAAGGTTAGCAAGTGGGTAACACAAAACCGTAAGTTTTGAGCTAAAATTTTCAAATCTGAAACCCACCAAACCCACAAAAATATTTTGCAAACACCGGTAAAGGGTTATTCCGGAAAACTTATCTAGGGTAAAAACTAGATTTCAAAAGATCAAATGTTTTCATAAAGATCTAATTTCCTTAATGGATCTAAATTTTTATAGTCATGTGGGACTGTAAACCATATCGTTACTACCATTGTTTATACCGCCGTATAGAAAATCACTGATGTACAAAGTGTGAAGAATAAATAAGTGATTCTAGTATTTCAAAACGATATTGCTTGAGGACAAGCAACACTCAAGTGTGGGAATATTTGATAATGCTAAAAACGAACATATATTTCATAGCATTATTCCTCAAGAAAGACAAGCTTTTAGTTGCAATTGTTCTATTTACAAGTGATATTCGTTTAAATAATAAAAGGTGAAGACAAAAGACAGATTCGACGAATTGAAGACGCAAACGACCAAAAAGCTCAAAAGAACAAAAGACAATCAAAGAGGTTCCAATTATTGATAAGAAACGTCTCGAAATTACAAGAGTACAAGATTCAAAACGCAAAGTACAAGATATTAAATTGTACGCAAGGACGTTCGAAAATTCGGAACCGGGACCAGAGTCAACTCTTAACGCTCGACGCAACGGACTAAAAATTACAAGTTAACTATGTATATAAATATAATATAATATATAATTAATTATATTAATTATATATATATTATATTTATATATAAAAAACCGTCGGCAGAGAAAGACTCCAAGGACTGAGCTGTAAATTCATTCTCCGCGACTCGCGGAGTTTGAAGGCAAAATTCACCGCGAGTCGCGGAGCCCCAAATTTCGAAAATCCCTATAAAGCCAACCAAATTCTGATCACAATTCATAATCTTTTTCTTCTTCTTATCATACGTAAACGATATATATATATATATAATTTATATTTTAATTTTAATTTTAATTCTAATAATAAGGGTATGTTAGCGAATGTTGTAAGGGTGTAAGTCGAAATTCTGTCCGTGTAACGCTACGCTATTTTTAATCATTGTAAGTTATGTTCAACCTTTTTACATTAATGTCTCGTAGCTAAGTTATTATTATGCTTATTTAAAACGAAGTAATCATGATGTTGGGCTAATTACTAAAATTGGGTAATTGGGCTTTGTACCATAATTGGGGTTTGGACAAAAGAACGACACTTGTAGAAATTAGACTATGGGCTATTAATGGGCTTTATATTTGTTTAACTAAATGAAAGTTTGTTAATGTTAATATAAAGATTTACAATTGGGCGTCCCTATAAATTACCATATACACTCGATCGGACACGATGGGCGGGGTATTTATATGTACGAATAATCGTTCATTTAACCGGACACGGGAATGGATTAATAGCCACTAGAATAATTAAAACAGGGGTGAAATTACATTCAAGGGTAATTGGTGTAATTGTTAACAAAGTAGTAAAACCTTGGTTTACACGCAGTCGATAACCTGGTGTATTCATTAAACAAAGTATTAAAACCTTGTTACAATTCGAATCCCCAATTAGTTGGAATATTTAACTTCGGGTATAAGAATAATTTGATGAGGACACTCGTATTTTATATTTATGACTGATGGACTGTTATGGACAAAAACCAGACGGACATATTAAATAATCCAGGACAAAGGACAATTAACCCATGGGCATAAAACTAAAATCAACACGTCAAACATCATGATTACGGAAGTTTAAATAAGCATAATTCTTTTATTTCATATTTAATTTCCTTTATTTTATATTTAATTGCACTTCTAATTATCGCATTTTTATTGTTATTTTATTTAATTGCACTTTTAATTATCGTACTCTTTAATTATCGCAAGTTTATTTTATCGCACTTTTATTATTCGCAATTTCATTATCGTTATTTACTTTACGCTTTAATTTAAGTCTTGTATTTATTTTTAATATTTTACATTTGGTTTAAATGCGACTAAAGTTTTAAAATCGACAAACCGGTCATTAAACGGTAAAAACCCCCCTTTATAAATAATATTACTTATATATATATTTGTATTTTTATAAAAGTAAACTAATATAGCGTTGAGCTTTGTTTAAAGATTTCCCTGTGGAACGAACCGGACTTACTAAAAACTACACTACTGTACGATTAGGTACACTGCCTATAAGTGTTGTAGCAAGGTTTAAGTATATCCATTCTATAAATAAATAAATATCTTGTGTAAAATTGTATCGTATTTAATAGTTTTTCCTAGTAAAATATAAGCTATTTTATAAACACCTCGCATAACATCAATTCTACTTCCTATACAAAATGAATATGTATTAAGATGATGGTTAAGGATAATGATATATAATAATGATGATTATACGAGATTACAGAGATAATCAAAGGATGATGGACGATGATGCTGTGATTACGATGATGAGCAGGTTTTGAGTAGGATTAAGATAATGATAGTAATACCATGATTATGATATGATTAAGATATGATGATGATGGTTACATATGATATACGATGATGATGGTTAACATTGAAGAAGAGAAAAGGAATCAATCATTTACGGGTACACTAACTGGATTTCGGTTTGGAACATGGGCCGTAAATAAGATAAGTGATGGGCCAAAGTCTTCCCTAGTTGTAGGGCCGAGACTTTTAATTATTGGGCTAGCTAATTGGACTCCTATTTTTGAGGCCTATTTATGTTCTTATTAGAGTCTTTATTGGATTTCTAAAACAGATATTACCAGATGATGGAATATTATTGATCATATGGATAATACAGTGGAGTGACGGGATATATAATGATCATTTATTGATGATGGTAATAATTAGGATAGATGATCGTATGATTATGATTTTGAGGGAAGACGATGATGATTAATGGTTAGGTTATGTACTAGAAATGATGAGGATGTAAGATCGTGAATGGTGATAATCACAGGGTGAACACGAATTAGATGATGATACTGGATGATTACAGTAAATGAAAATGTTAATGGTGATTAGGATGATATAATGAAAACAGAAAATTAAGTTAAAAGGAATAAAAATCCTAATAATAATAGAAAAACGGAAACGGAGGAGTGGTCTTGGAGTTTAACGGGACGTCGCGGGTTCAAACCAAGACTTGGGAAATTTTTTTAAGGACTACTCCTTTGAGGTAGTTACTACTAATACTCTCATTATCATTATTTTCAATATTATTATTATTATTATTATTATTATTATTATTATTATTATTATTATTATTATTATTATTATTATTATTATTATTATTATTATTATTATTATTATTATTATTATTATTATTATTATTATTAATTTTTTTTTTGGAAAAGCATTATTATTATTATTATTATGAACATAAGTATTATTATCATTAAAAATTATTATCATTATTATTATTATCATTATTTTTATTACTAGTATTATCATTATTATTATTTTTACAACAAATAAATATTATGCATATAAAATTTTACTTATAATAATATTATTACATATAATAAACATATTTTTTTATATAAACATTCATATATAACAAATGATGTATTTTTAATATAATATTAATCATATATAAATATTAGTCATTTTTAAAGATACATACAAATTAAATATATATAATATATAATTTTAGATATAATAAATTTGTTCGATTACAAATATATGTGTTAATATATATAAATGATATAGGTTCGTGAATCCAAGGCCAACCATATATTATTCAGTTGTTCAATGCCGTCATATGTATTTTTACTACAAAATACAGTATTGTGAGTTTCATTTGCTCCCCATTTAAGTGCTTTTGCAATATATATTTTTGGGACTGAGAATACATGCGCTGCTTTTATAACTGTTTTACGAAATAGACACAAGTACTTAAAACTACATTCTATGGCTGGATTATTAAACCGAATATGCCCCTTTTTAGTCTGGTAATCTAAGAATTAGGGAACAGACACCCTAATTGACGCGAATACTAAAGATAGATCTATTAGGCCCAACAAGCCCCATCCAAAGTACCGGATGCTTTAGTACTTCGAATTTATCATGTTCGAAGGGAGTCCCGGAATGATGGGGATATTCTATATGCATCTTGTTAAGGTCGGTTACCAGGTGTTTACCATATGAATGATTTTTATCTCTATGTATGGGATGTATATTGAAATATGAAATCTTGTGGTCTATTAAAATGATGGAAATGATTATTTATGTTAAATTAATGAACTCACCAACCTTTTGGTTGACACTTTAAAGCATGTTTATTCTCAGGTATGAAAGAAATCTTCCGCTGTGCATTTGCTCATTTTAGAGATATTACTTGGAGTCATTCATGACATATTTCAAAAGACGTTGCATTCAAGTCGTTGAGTTCATCAAGATTATTATTAAGTCAATTATAGTTAGATATATTATGAAATGGTATGGATGTCGTTAACTTTCGATGAAATGAAAGTTTGTCTTTTAAAAACGAATGCAATGTTTGTAAAATGTATCATTTAGAGGTCAAGTACCTCACGATGCAACCAAATGTAATGCATTCGTCCAGATGGATTAGGACGGGTCATGAAAGTTGGTATCAGAGCAGTGGTCTTAGCGAACCAGGTCTTGCATTAGTGTGTCTAACTGATAGTTGTTTAGATGCATTATTGGGTCTGGACTTCGACCGTGTCTGCATGTCAAAAGTTTTGCTTATCATTTAGTGTCGAAAATTATTTCCTTATCATCCTTAAAGTCTAGACGCGTCTTACTGCCTCTATTGCATAGACAGTGTGATGCTTCATACAAAACCATCGTGTACGAATCATCAACAACAGGATCATTACAAGGTCAAATACTATATGCTGTTTCAAAATAAGTTTGCATTCATGAATAAAGGTGACGTTTTAACCAACGTCAAAAGTTTAACAACCAAAAGTATGCTTCTACGAATAGCAAGCAATAATAGTACGTGACCCATAAGTCGTTACAAATACATCGTTTCAAAAGTAATATAGTTTGAATGCAAAATAAACGTTTCATGCGGTGACATCTTTAATAAGCGCAGCGGGTGTCTACAAAGCATGATTAGTACAGCGGAAGCAAGCAAACCTTAAGCACCTGAGAAAAACATGCTTAAAAATGTCAACACAAAGGTTGGTGAGCTATAGTTTAAGTATAACAGTAATGTAAGGTAGGCCACGAGATTTCAGTGCTTCAACATCGTTTCAAAATAGTATGAAAAGTATATGTATAACCGTGTGCACTTGGTAACTAACTTAATGTAAATAACACCCCCTAAAAGTACACTTGGCGAGTGCGTAAGTTTACGAAGTATTAAATACCCGTTAAATGCTAGCGCTACTAGTTCGAGTGAGGATGTCAAACCCTATGGATCCATATCTAAGATTCGCGTTCACCGGTTCAAATACCAATGACTAAACGTTACCGAGCTAAGGGGAAAGTTTATGCCATTGTATAACCCACACATATATAAAGTTTAAGTACTCATGCCTAGTATGTAAAACGTAAAATGCGCATGTATTCTCAGTTCCCAAAATAGTTAAAGTAAAAAGGGATGCTATAACTCACAGTGGAAAGTAGTAAAAGTCGTTACGCGGGAATAGTAAGCAAGTGGTTGGTCCAAAAAGTCCTCAACCTAAGTCAAAAGTTACTAAGTCAGTAAATCGTTCCCAAAGGTTTAAATGTATGTAAATTAGGTCTTAAGTACCATCATCATTCATCATTAAACAAAAGTGTAAAGTAAGTTTTAAGTCAAGACTAGGGTTTGAAATAAAGGCTGACTTCGCTCAGTCGCCACGACCTCTATACAAACTGAAATGAGGTGAGACCAGTGGCCATGGCTCAGTATATGAGTCCCCTAGGTACTGACCAATTTCCAGAACCAAACTCGTCATCTTTTGACCATGGTAATGGTTTAAGTGCGAGTAGGTCAGAAATTTCAGCACAACGTTAATAGGGTGTAGTGACTTTTGGGAGGCCATAGATCCTAAACCGTAACTCGGATTAAGACGAGGTCTAAATGGAAAATCATCTAATCGAACCGAACTAACTGAAAATCAGATTTCCAGTAGCCCAGGTAGTCTGATCATTTCCAAAAACAGTAAGAAATATGTTCCGGTGGGTTCTTGGTGCTTGATGCTCATCACGGTTCTCATCCTTGATGCTTATAGCTTCAAGTGTACAACTCTTTGATGGGTTTGTATCATCTTAGCCAAGTTTTAACCATCATAACACTTGTGTAAGTCTAAGATATGTAGCACAACTCACTTAAGAGTTGTATGTAGTTTGATGAACCAAAGTTACATCAAGATCTTAGATCCGACACATACATGAGTTCTACTAGTAATTTTAAGCTATAAATCTGAAAGTAAACTAAATAATCAAGATCATAAGTTGTAGAACTTAGATCTTAGCTAGATCTTATGATCCTAGACTAGAAAGTCTAGATCTAGTGTTCTTAAGTTAGATCCTAAGTTATAGAACTTGGATATTCACTTTAATGAAACCATAAGTTATGAAACTTAGATTTTCAACTAGTAACATGTATGTAAGCTTGTAAGCTCTTATTTACAACAAAATCAGAAGACCATAAGTTATATAAAATTAGATCCAACATAAGTATATGAAGTTATAACTAGAAAGTTATACTTCCATGTTCTTGAACTTACAAAGTTAACTTTAGTTCAAGAAAAATGAGATCAAGATTAACTAGTAACACTTGACCAAAATAACAACATCACAAACTTTAAAGTACTTAAAAAAGAAGGAAATAAACTAAAGTACAAGTATTATGTTCATGTTTTGTTTCATACTTAGGAAGATTCAAATCAAAGTTTGAATCTTAGGATTTAAGTCTACAAACATGAACACAAGTATGAATATGAAACTTATGAACTTTAAATCTTGAAAATATTTAAGTGTAGAACCATAAACTAGAAAGTTTAGATTCCTTGTTCTTGACTTCATCAAATAAATATGGAAGTAACAAGATTTCATGAAGATACAAGTTAGAAAACTTGATCTTTAACAACAACAAATAACTAGTAAGTAATCAACAAACAAGACAAGTAACTTGATGAATGATGGTGGTGGTTTTGGTTAAAGGAAAAAGAAGAAGAAATATTTCATGTTACTTACAAGAAATGAGAGAAAAGATAAGAGAAAGTTGTAAGTATTTTTGTGTGTGTGAAAGTGAAGATAATACTTGTAAATAAGTAACCAAAAAAAAAAAGTTTGAATCCCTCCATTCTCCCTAGGTGGCCAACGGTTTTACAAGGCAAAAGGGGAAGGGTCAAATGCTTGCTTTCATGTATGGGGAGGAGGTGAAGCTCAAAATGGTAATAAAGTTAAGTGGTGTGGGAATAAGGTGTAAGTTTACAAGTAACAAGATTCCTCATGAACTAACTAATCTAGTTTTGTTTTAATGTAATACTTGCATGATAATAATGGGCTAATTAATCCATTAAGAAAGTAGGGTGGGCTTCCAAGTCCATGTTCATTAATAAAAGGCCCAAGTCCAAAAATGTAACAATTAATCAAGTAAAGCCCAAGTAATTAAGTTGTAACCTTAGTTAATTAAAAATGATTAATAATAAATAATCATGAATGTAAATAATATTCGAAAATATTATTCGTGTAAAGTACGTGTGTCACAAAGACAAATCAGGCATGTAAAGTTAAATACGGTAATAAGTAACACGTATAAGAACACGTTTATTAAAACGCAAGCATTAATAATTAAACGTTGGAAAATCCAGAGTCGTTACATTACCCACCTGTTAAAGAAAATTTCGTCCCGAAATTTTAAGCTGATGTAGATGGAGGAGTCCAGAAAAGGTGAGGATACTTCCGCATCATTTGATCCTCTCATTCCCAGGTAAACTCAGGTCCTCATTTGGCATTCCATCGTACTCGGACGATCGAAATCTTGTTGTGTTTCAAAGTTTTGACCTCACGGTCCATAATTTCAACAGGCTCTTCCACGAAGTGGAGTTTGTCATCAATTGTAAGTTCCTCCAATTGTATGACATGTTCCAGTTCAGCAAGACACTTCTTCAAATTCGATATATGAAAGGTAGGATGAACTGAGCTCAATTGAGTTGGAAGATCCAGACGGTAAGCAACGGGTCCAACACGCTCCAAGATTTCAAAAGGACCAATGTATCGCGGGTTTAACTTCCCACGTTTTCCAAAACGGATGACACCTTTCCAAGGTGCGACCTTCAACATTACATGATCACCCACGTTGAATTCAAAGTCCTTACATTTAAGGCTGGCATAACTCTTTTGGTGATCACGTGCCGTCTTGAGTCTCGCTTGAATTTGGACAATCTTCTCAGTTGTTTCATGGACTATCTCGGGTCCGGTGATTTGCGTTTTGCCTACTTCGGCCCAAAAAATAGGAGATCGGCACTTGCGGCCATACAACGCTTCAAAAGGTGCGGCATTAATACTCGAGTGATAACTGTTGTTGTAAGAGAATTCGGCTAGCGGCAAATGCCTTTCCCAAGCCTTTCCGAAATCAATGGCACATGCACGCAACATATCCTCCAAAGTCTGAATCGTGCATTCACTTTGTCTATCGGTCTGCGGGTGATACGCAGTACTCATGTCGAGTCGGGTTCCCAAGGCTTCTTGTAAATAGCGCCAAAATCTGGAAGCAAAACGGGGATCGCGATCTGAGATGATCGATAAGGGCACACCATGACGAGATACAACCTCTTTGATGTATAGTTGAGTGAGTCTTTCCATAGTATCCGTTTCCTTCATGGCTAAGAAGTGTATAGATTTAGTAAGACGACCAACAATAACCCAGATGGTATCGTATTCGCCCACTGTCTTTGGTAGCTTCGTAATGAAATCCATTGTTATCCTTTCCCACTTCCATTATGGGATTTCCGATTGTTGAAGTAAGCCAGAGGGCCTCTAATGTTCGGCCTTAACTTTCGAGCAAGTCAAACACTTACCAACATAAGTTGCAACGTCCTTCTTAAGATTAGGCCACCAATACTGTTCCTTAAGATCCTGGTACATTTTACTGGCTCCTGGATGAATTGAATATCTCGACTTATGGGCTTCATCTAATATAAGGTTCCGTAGATCTCCATAACGAGGTACCCAAATTCTTTCAGCATAGCATCAGAGTCCAGTCTCCTTAACTTCGAATCGAGAGACGAGAATGTTCAAGTATTCATGAGATATATTCTCCTCCTTGAGAGCCTCATCTTGGGATGCTCGGATCTGGCTATTGAGGTTCGAATGAATGGTGATGTTCAGTGCCCGAACACGAAGAGGTACCATCCTCTCCTTTCGGTTCAAAGCGTCAGCTACAACATTGGCCTTGCCAGGATGATAACGAAGTTCACAATCATAGTCGTTCAACATCTCGATCCATCGACGCTGTCTCATATTTAGTTGCTTCTGATCGAAGATGTGTTGGAGGCTTTTATGATCGGTGAAAATAGTGCTCTTTGTTCCATAAAGATAGTGTCTCCATAGATTTAATGCAAAGACAACGGCTCCAAGCTCGAGATTGTGCGTTGTGTAATTTCGCTCGTGAATCTTCAGTTGTCAAGAGGCGTAAGTGATAACCTTTGTTCGTTGCATCAGTACACAACTAAAACCACTTTTCGAAGCATCGCAATAAACGACAAAATCATCACTGCCTTCAGGAAGTGATAAGATAGGTGCGGTGGTTAACTTCTTTTTCAAGGTTTGAAATGCTGATTCATGTTCGGGTTCCCAAATGAACTTCTTCCCTTTGTGTGTCAGCGCGGTCAAAGGACGCGCAATCAGAGAGAAACCTTTAATAAATCTTCGGTAGTAACCGACGAGACCTAAAAATTGGCGAATGTGCGTCGGAGTAGTGGGGGTTTCCTACTTGCTGATAGCTTCGATCTTTACGGGATCAACCTTGATACCTTGATCACTCACAACATGACCCAGAAATTGGACTTCCTTCAACCAAAACTCACACTTGGAGAATTTGGCGTAAAGTTGCTCTTGTCTCAAGAGTTCCAACACTAGACGAAGATGTTGCTCATGTTCTTCTTCACTTTTGGAGTACATGAGGATATCATCTATGAAGACGATAACGAACTTATCCAGGTATGGCTTGCAGACATGATTCATGAGGTCCATAAACACGGCAGGTGCGTTGGTTAAATCGAAAGGCATAACGAGAAACTCATAATGACCATAACGAGTTCTGAATACAGTCTTCATCACATCGCTCTCTTTCACCCTCAACTGGTGATAACTGGATCACAAATCGATCTTAGAGTAAACGCTTGATCCTTGTAGCTGATCGAAAAGATCGTCAATTCGGGGAAGAGAATACTGATTCTTGATTGTCAATTTGTTGAGTTCACGGTAGTCGATACACATGCAGAAGGATCCATCCTTATTCTTCACAAATAAAACAGGTACGCCCCAAGGTGAGAAACTTGGTTGGATAAATCCACGGTCTAGCAGTTCTTGTAATTGACTCTGCAACTCTTGCATTCCGGAAGGTGCGAGTCGATAAGGTACGCGAGCTATAGGTGCAGCCCCTGGCACTAAATCGATCCGAAACTCCACTACTCTTGGTGGCGGTAATCCAGGCAATTCTTCCGGAAAGACATCGAAAAATTCATTCACAATTCGTACGTCATCCACGCTCTTCACCTCGGTTTATAATGTTTTTCACATGTGCCAAAACAGCAAGACATCCTTTCTTCATGATCTTTTGAGCTTTCATGCAACTAATGAGATTCAGTTTCGAGCTACATCTCTCTCCGTAAATAATCAGTGGCTCACCGTCTCCGTGGGGTATACGAAGAGCTTTATCTCCACAGATAATGTCAGCCCTTATCTTGGTCAACCAGTCCATACCGACAATAACATCAAAGCTTCCCAATTTAATGGGTATCAAGTCAATCTCGAAATCCACACCAGCTATGTTGATAATAGCTCCTCTGCTAATTTGGTCAACTTTCTCAAGTTTTCCATTGGCTACCTCTACAAGAATACTCTCTTTTAAAGGAACTAACGACCAATTTATCTTAGAGAAAAAGTGTCTACACACATAACTTCTATTGGCACCAGTATCAAACAGAACAGAAGCTAATAGATTGTTGATAGTGAATATACCTGTGACCAAGTCGGGGATCTCACGGGCATCCCTTGCGTTTATGTTGAAAGCTCTGCCACGCGGTGGTCTGCCGTCCTTTCGCTTGTTGGGACACTCATTTCTGAAGTGGCCCGTTTGTCCGCATTCATAACACTTTCTCGATCCAGTGGGGTTCGGCTTCTCAGTCATGGTAGTGATCTTGCAGTCCTTGCCAATATGCCCGGTCCTTTTGCACTTTTCACAGACAACATTACAGTACCCAGTATGGTGCTTGTAGTACCTCTTGCACTGTGGTAGAGTACCCTTGTAGTTGGGGTTTGAGCCAGTGTTCGGGTTGGGGTTCCTCCCATCGTTGTGACTCTTTGTGGGGGTTTGATCATAGGCTCTCCCCTTGTTGTTGTCCCACTTACGCTTATCACTACTACCCGCTTCGGATTTTGCCTTCTCCGGTTCATCGCTGATAATTTTGTTCATTAAGGTGTGCGCCATGCGCATTTCTTCAGGGACATTTGGTGGTTTAGATGAGGTGACATTTCCCTTAATGGACTTAGGAAGTCCCCACAAGTACCTTTCCATGCGCTTAAACTCCGGGGTAACCATGGTAGGACACATCAGGGCTAATTCCAGATACCTACGGTTGTAACCATTGAGATCGTTTCCCACAACCTTCAACTACCCAAACTCAATCTCCATTTTCTGTATCTTAGTTCTTGGGCAATACTCTTCAATCATGGCCCCCTTGAATTCTTCCCACGGCGTAGCATACGCCTCGTCAATACCCTTTGCTTGAGCCAGTGTGTTCCACCAGATTAGTGCGCTATCTGACAGCGTACACGAGGCATACTTGGTTTTGTCCGTCTTTGAGCAGTTACTAACACGGAACACAGATTCTAATTTCTCAAACCACCTAGTGAGACCAATCGGCCCCTCAGTACCACTAAAGTTGTGGGGCTTACAGCTTTGAAACTCTTTGTATGTGCACCCATTACGAATGGGCTGGTTAACTGGTGGAGCTTGGGGGTTCCTTTCCGCTAAAGCTGCGGCCACACGTTCAGCGATCATTTCCTTGATCTGTGCTGCGGTTGGCATTGATCTTCCGTTGGCCATTGATGTTCTAAACAAAAATTTTGACTCAAGTCAAAATCCAGTATTCAAATAATAGTAATACAGTATATGGTAACCAAAATGGAATCAACACATCACATGTTAATTAAGTAACGCAAATAGATTCAAATACCACAAAGTCATCATACAGTAACGTAAATAGAACACTGTACAAGAATTAAACAACATAAAGTTCCATTCATTAATAATAAGTTGCATATATCCGCATAGGTTCGTACAATACATAAGTAAAACATAATACTACAAATGAGATTACATAATGAAATCTAATACAAATGTCCTATGGTGATGGTGGGTGTAGGATGTCCATTACGTGGGACATCTGGTCCTCGAGCTCAGTGACCCGAGCACGGAGGATCTCCACTTCCCTCGTCAGTTCCTCGACAGAGGGAGATGGTAGGGTAGGCGGTACAGTCGGTACAGGTGGTGCTGGTGGTGCAGATGGTCCTGCTCCAGAAGTAGATGGTGCATAGCGGTAAGGCTTACGGATGAAGGGATTAGCAGGATACGGCATAAGCCGATTATGGGCGGTAACTCTAGTCCTTAGTCCATGTGCGTTAACGGACAATCTCCCTCCGTTAACCCCAGGAATAACAGTACCGTCGAAACGATACCGCTTTTTCGGCGGGGTAGAGGGTGGCTGCACGGGTGCTTCTGTGACGACCCGGAAATTTTCGACTAAATTTAAACTTTATCTTTATATTATTCTGACACGATAAGCAATGTTTGTTAAGTTAAACCTCAAGGATTTTAAACTATGTTTATACATTCATTTAAATCTCGACCAAATTTCAATGATTCACGAACCATTAAATGAACATATATGAATATGTATGTATATGTGTATATGTTATAAATTGAAAATGTCAACAAAGTATTTAAACGAATAATGCTTTATATGAACGTATTTGTTTCAATATGATTATCGAAGAAATTAAAAAAATATATATTAAATGATTGAATTATCAGAAACATTGAATTATGATTACAAGTCTCTGTTGAGAGGTCCACTATGATTTGAGAAAATCTATTCCTCTTAACGATATTCGGAATAATTTGTAAAGCTATTTATAAATAAAAATAAAAAGTGTTATTTACGAAAGTTAGACAAAAGCTAGTGGAAAATTGGTTTCCATAATATTCTATTAATCTATTTTCAAACGTACAAAAACATTTTCAGTTTAAAAAGAACTTTATTATTAAAACGTATATAACTTTTATAAATATCTAGAATCACTTTTGACAACTCATTACTTAACTAGTATAATAAATATAACGATATTTATATTTTATTTCATTAAATATATATAACGATTTAAATTAATATTATATATATTTATACGCGTATTATACATACATAGTTTTTATACTTTTACTATACTTTAACTTTACCTTTACTTTACTTTTACTTTACTTTAACTTTAATAATTCACTTTAATAATTCATACTTTAATAATTCACTTTAATAATTCATACTTTAATAATTCACTTTAATAATTCATACTTTAATAATTTACTTTAATAATTCATACTTTAATAATTCACTTTAATAATTCACTTTAATAATTCAAAAATCTATTATAAATAGAATTCAGTAGTTTCATTATTTCATAGAAACTTGAAAATATATTTCTCTAAACTCTCTCAATCGATTTACACACACACACACACACATATATATATATATATATATATATATATATATATATATATATATATATATATATATATATATATATATATATATATATATATATATATATATATATTTGCTCTGTATTATTTCAAGATATTATTAGTATACATAAAATATTACGACGGAGTGATGTCCGAGTGATTTCAAAATAGTTTTTTTTGAATGAGTCGAAGCTAAGGAAATTATGGGTTATAGCTATGGAGGTGATGGGTATGGTTCATGGGTATGCTCGTGAGGTCAATCTAGTGTTTATCATCTCTGTTGCGTCTACGTACTTTCCTGCAATATTGAATCTCAATATTGATACGTTCGTGAATCCGAGGCCAACCTTGCACTTGTTAAATGACGTTATATGTATGTTTACTACGAAATACAGTATTGTGAGTTTCATTACTCCCTTTTTATATATATTTTTGGGCTGAGAATACATGCGCTATTTTATAAATGTTTTACGAAATAGGCACAAGTACTAAAACTAATTCTATGTGGGTTTAAACCAGAAATATACCCTTAGCTTGGTAACATTAAACTACTTGTCTATGTACGGTAGGCGCGAATCCTAAAGATAGATCTATTGGGCCTGACAAACCCCATCCTGACTATGGGATGCTTTAGTACTTCGAGGTTATTTTAAACACACCTGATCTGGTGTACTTCAGAGGGTAAAACATGAACGTTAAGGCTTGTTACCGGGTGCCTACAACTTATAGAATACTTTTATATACTTGCGAGTGTACATATATTTATAAACGGAAATCTTGTGGTCTATTAATATATTGAAATGATTGTTATGATAAACCTATGAACTCACCAACCTTTTGGTTGACACTTTAAAGAATGTTTATTCTCAGGTATTAAAGAAATCTTCCGCTGTGCATTAGCTCATTTTAAGGATATTACTTGGAGTCATTCATGGCATATTTTGAAAGACGTTGCATTCGAGTCATTGAGTTCATCAAGATTATTATTATGTCAATTATAGTTGGATGTATTATCAAATGGTGTGCATGCCGTCAACTTTCGTTGTAAAGAAAGTTTGTCTTTTAAAAACGAATGCAATGTTTGTAAAATGTATCATATAGAGGTCAAATACCTCGCGATGTAATCAACTATTGTGAATCGTTTATAATATATATGAACGGGTCCTTTCAGTTGGTATCAGAGCGGTGGTCTTAGCGAACCAGGTCTGCATTAGTGTGTCTAACTGATAGTTGTTAGGATGCATTAGTGAGCCTGGACTTCGACCGTGTCTGCATGTCAAAAGTTTTGCTTATCATTTTTGTCGGAATTGTCTGCTTATCATTCTTAGTCTAGACACGTCTTACTGCATTGATTGCATAAATAGTGTATAGACAAAATTCATATCTTAGCGTATCTGCTAATCCATATCTTAGCGTATCTGTTACTGTAAACTTTGCTGACATATCACGTAAATTCCTCCGTAATCTACGAAATCTTTTGCGCTATATATATAGATATTCTATGTAATTAGAATACCACCCGATAGCCGAAAAATCATTTCATATCAAAAAAATCCTTTATTCAATCGAACGAAATGGAATTCGTCATTAGTTCAAGTCCCTCGAATTTCGATATGGAATCCCACTCAAGCTCCGAAAGCAGTGTGACCGGAATGGATCAACCAATTAGCCATCATCTATTCTAGATGAATTGGGGATAGGTTCGTAGCCTCCTCAATAATTGGAGACAAGAAGAAGGTGATCCCTTCCATCCACCACATTGCCCTCTTGGCGATGAACCTGAAGCACTTACCGGCGAACCGGTCCGAAACACCATTTTCTCTCTCATTTCCAGAGTATCTCGTCACGATTATATATTACATTAAATTCTAGATTTTATTTATCCGCTCGTCTGAACCAACAATCACCCAGGTGTAATAGAAGAAGTCAACGAGCTTCGCGCTCGAGTAGTGGCTTTAGAGAATATGGTGCAAGGGTTACAAACACCAACAAATAACGAAGTATTAATTCATAATTTCAATTTTATTGAATAAATACTCCGTAAAAGTTATGTAATTTCTAAAGTCTTTAGGGATTATTCAGTTCTAGTTTCAACCGTAAATCAAATGAGTTTAATTTAATATTAACTCATTAAATCTATGTTACATCTGAAGAAAATATGCACATATATAATTTCATAAAGACTGTAATAATATTCTGTTGTACAAAATATTAATTGTGAAATTTTTTTTTAACGGGTAGGTAATACCCGAGAGATATATAAATTCACAATTAATATGTTACATTTTTTGAATCTGATTAAGCAAATCATCAACTATACTCCCAAAATCTCACAACAATATACATTATTGTATAGTAATCAAAACAACCATTCTCACCCAAATTTGATTACGCATTCTGATTTTGACAAATCAAAATCCAAGTCATGATTTAACAGAAGACATCACTCTTAGATTCCTACATCTTTCAAAGCTATACTTTGGCTTCAAAACTGTGTTAGAACATCATATGTATATTAACGATTACAAACTGTGTTCAAACTCTCCGAAGTTTTCGAAGACACTTCAAACAATGAACAATCGAGATGATGATCCAACCACATATTACCCACATTTATGTACCTAAAAAGCTCTCGAAGCCAAAGTCATAGTTCGACGCATATCCGTGTCAGACCCTTTGGCATTTATTAGCTAAAATGACTTTTCAATTCCTTTTCAAAGTAGACAGTTTTGTCACAGCTCCAGCAAGTCAACTTCGACTTTTCAGTCGGACTAGTCTTATTATAACCTCGATAGATATGTTGCCCTTTCGTCATCGTTACTGGGGACCTTTCATATCTCGCCACCTTAGCAATAAACTTACCAACAACTTCAATTATCTTTGACTTTTTGAAAAATCATTATATTTATTGAAATCACATCATTTACTCATTCGCATCTTGTAACGAGAATTGTCATACGAATCATCGGAAAACAGTAACCAGTATTTTGAAATCTCGCAGCATGTCTACGCCAACAGTTATATGTGTACGTAAAACGTCTATCTCCTGGACTTACATACTTTGAATGTGAAGTTTTGAAAAATATTTTGAACTGCAAACTAGTTCTTGAAATGCTGACGAAGCATCAAAAACTGTAAACGATCTTAACAGTAAAAAAGTTTGATGACAAAGAATAGTAAGGTGATAAAGCTGAGAAAAAGAGAAGGTTTGGAACTGGAAAATGGATTGAACAGACTATGAAGGAGGCTGTGGACAAATCACAAAGACTAAATCTGCCTTTAAAGAATCCAAATGATTCAGTGCCTGCTAAAGTCATTAACGAATACCATACTCTTTATTCTAAACCTTTACAGAAAAATCTTCATCATCATCCATCAATATTAAAAATTCTAAGATATTATCATATCTTTCATTATAAATATCCACGATATTTCTGAAGATATTTTCACAACTAATCTTATCTGAAGTCATTTATCTCTTTGCGCTATCAGTGTTACATCATATAAGAAACTATTAGTTTCTATATTCTATAAACTTTCGAGTTTAAATTATGAATGTTTTGAAGTAGTGTTGGGAACTGAAGCATGAGTTAGTATAATATAATGACACTTGATCAACGTGATTATATTACAGTAAGTCATGCTGAGTTTCTAATGGGACATGACGATTCACAGACCATGCCGTCATCATGTTCCATGTTACACGACTCTTGTATTCTATTTAATCTCTAAAAATATCAAGAATATATTTTCTTGATGATTCGGTCTTTTCAGGGTATTCTGGTAAATTAATAATCAAGATCGTGCCATTACCATTTCCTTCTTAGAACATTAACTATGTTCATTCTGAAATTCATATCTGCGAATACTGGACCATTACAAACGTTGCTTAATCGCAAGAAGAAGAAACGAAAGGACAAAACTCCAAAATAGAAATTGGAGTATAAATCGTAGCAAATAGAAGGGAGCATTAACTGTGGATGTCAATGATTATAGAAGACAAAAGCAGGGGCTTTGAAATATAAGGGAAGATATAAAACTCAACAACCACCCAAAAATTATAAACCGTATATATCGATGCATATAGCAATATAAAGACACGGAAGAACTAAAAACACTATAAAACCGAGAGTATAGTAGAAGTAAATAGATTCTTCCGGAGGCAGATGAAAAAGAAGAACGACAGATATGAAAGTGAGGAGTATATCGAGAATCAGTACTGGATGAAGCATATTGATAAATACTTTAAAATATGAGTTGAGGGAAAGAGAATAGAAGGTGTGAGTTGTAAGAAAACGAAGGAGGTGGATTTATAATGAAATACTCGACAGAGAAATCAAGATGGATTATCATATTAATTCGAAGAGAATCATAATCTCCTTAATCACCGAAGCATCAAATCCAACATAGATTACAAAGATTTTCTTTAAATTCGGAGATCAATTGTAATGATGTCAAAAGATATGACGAATCACTATAATCTTATTTCCTTCATTTACGATAACTTCCCTTATACGCTTCGAGTAATCGAATTATTTTATCCATACTTCTTAGACATGATAAAACTTCATAATCGTTAGGTCATAATAACATTCTCATTGTTAGCCATAACGACCTCTATCAAATTTCGGGGACGAAATTTCTTTAACGGGTAGGTACTGTGACGACCCGGAAATTTCCGACTAAATTTAAACTTTATCTTTATATTATTCTGACACGATAAGCAATGTTTGTTAAGTTAAACCTCAAGGATTTTAAACTATGTTTATACATTCATTTAAACCTCGACCAAATTTCAATGATTCACGAACCATTAAATGAACATATATGAATATGTATGTATATGTGTATATGTTATAAATTGAAAATGTCAACAAAGTATTTAAACGAATAATGCTTTATATGAACGTATTTGTTTCAATATGATTATCGAAGAAATTAAAAAAATATATATTAAATGATTGAATTATCAGAAACATTGAATTATGATTACAAGTCTCTGTTGAGAGGTCCACTATGATTTGAGAAAATCTATTCCTCTTAACGATATTCGGAATAATTTGTAAAGCTATTTATAAATAAAAATAAAAAGTGTCATTTACGAAAGTTAGACAAAAGCTAGTGGAAAATTGGTTTCCATAATATTCTATTAATCTATTTTCAAACGTACAAAAACATTTTTAGTTTAAAAAGAACTTTATTATTAAAACGTATATAACTTTTATAAATATCTAGAATCACTTTTGACAACTCATTACTTAACTAGTATAATAAATATAACGATATTTATATTTTATTTCATTAAATATATATAACGATTTAAATTAATATTATATATATTTATACGCGTATTATACATACATAGTTTTTATACTTTTACTATACTTTAACTTTACCTTTACTTTACTTTTACTTTACTTTAACTTTAATAATTCACTTTAATAATTCATACTTTAATAATTCACTTTAATAATTCATACTTTAATAATTCACTTTAATAATTCATACTTTAATAATTTACTTTAATAATTCATACTTTAATAATTCACTTTAATAATTCACTTTAATAATTCAAAAATCTATTATAAATAGAATTCAGTAGGTTTCATTATTTCATAGAAACTTGAAAATATATTTCTCTAAACTCTCTCAATCGATTTACATATATATATATATATATATATATATATATATATATATATATATATATATATATATATATATATATATATATATATATATATATATATATATTTGCTCTGTATTATTTCAAGATATTATTAGTATACATAAAATATTACGACGGAGTGATGTCCGAGTGATTTCAAAATAGTTTTTTTTGAATGAGTCGAAGCTAAGGAAATTATGGGTTATAGCTATGGAGGTGATGGGTATGGTTCATGGGTATGCTCGTGAGGTCAATCTAGTGTTTATCATCTCCGTTGCGTCTACGTACTTTCCTGCAATATTGAATCTCAATATTGATACGTTCGTGAATCCGAGGCCAACCTTGCACTTGTTAAATGACGTTATATGTATGTTTACTACGAAATACAGTATTGTGAGTTTCATTACTCCCTTTTTATATATATTTTTGGGCTGAAAATACATGCGCTGTTTTATAAATGTTTTACGAAATAGGCACAAGTACTAAAACTAATTCTATGTGGGTTTAAACCAGAAATATACCCTTAGCTTGGTAACATTAAACTACTTGTCTATGTACGGTAGGCGTGAATCCTAAAGATAGATCTATTGGGCCTCACAAACCCTATCCTGACTATGGGATGCTTTAGTACTTCGAGGTTATTTTAAACACACCTGATCTGGTGTACTTCAGAGGGTAAAACATGAACGTTAAGGCTTGTTACCGGATGCCTACAACTTATAGAATACTTTTATACACTTGCGAGAGTACATATATTTATAAACGGAAATCTTGTGGTCTATTAATATATTGAAATGATTGTTATGATAAACCTATGAACTCACCAACCTTTTGGTTGACACTTTAAAGAATGTTTATTCTCAGGTATTAAAGAAATCTTCCGCTGTGCATTAGCTCATTTTAAGGATATTACTTGGAGTCATTCATGGCATATTTTGAAAGACGTTGCATTTGAGTCATTGAGTTCATCAAGATTATTATTATGTCAATTATAGTTGGATGTATTATCAAATGGTGTGCATGCCGTCAACTTTCGTTTTAAAGAAAGTTTGTCTTTTAAAAACGAATGCAATGTTTGTAAAATGTATCATATAGAGGTCAAATACCTCGCGATGTAATCAACTATTGTGAATCGTTTATAATATATATGAACGGGTCCTTCCAGCTTCCTCGAGATCCTCGTCGGGATCCTCGTCGGGATCCTCGTCATTGGAGTCATCAGAGGATGAGTCGTCGGATGATGAGTCGTCGGATGATGAGTCGTCGGAATCATCTGGGGGTGGCTGCACGGGTGGATCTGCTCGGCCGGCTATCATCAGTCGGTATCTGAAAGGCGGGATCGGCACGAGACGTCCATCAGGAAGGCGTCGTCACCAATGGTTATGCTCATTATAGAACGGACCTTCCCCAAGTTCTGCAGGAATCACAGCACCACCGGAATGGTGATGTGGCTCCGAGGGTCCTAGAACAAGTGGAGCTGGAATCTCCTGTAGGTTCTCAGCTCTGTCAGAGGTGGTCACTGGGTCGGGTGCATGGCTACTGGCTCCAGAGGATGAAGCGCCAGAATCACTGGAGGGTGTCGACGACGGGATCTGAGAATCGGCAACAATGGTAGGCGAGGTGGCGGATGAGTCTGAGTCGCTCTCCAGAATGATAACAGGTGGAATATTCGACATCTGAACAAGAAAAAATAACTTTTCCATGTCAGTAAGTCATAAAGCAAGCACGTATTAGGCAAAGTAACTACGACAGTCTAGATCATATATAACAGTAAGTAGCATGGAAATAACAACAAGTATCATGCAATCGAAAACAGATAATAACATGCAGTAGTGAAATCATGTAGTAGCATACGGCATTTAGCAATAAAAGTAAGCAGCATCATGCAGCAAGTTCCGCATAAACAAGTAAACTAGCAAGTTGTAGATTAGTCCTATTAGTGAATCCTACTCGGTCCGGTCTAGACTCACTAATGTAACCTAATTCCCTACAACCAATGATCTGATACCAAATGTGATGCCCCGTACAAAACCATCGTGTACGAATCATCAACAACAGGATCATTACAAGGTCAAATACTATATGATGTTTCAAAATAAGTTTGCATTCATGAATAAAGGTGACGTTTTAACCAACGTCAAAAGTTTAACAACCAAAAGTATGCTTCTACGAATAGCAAGCAATAATAGTACGTGACCCATAGGTCGTTACAAATACATCATTTCAAAAGTAATATAGTTTGAATGCAAAATAAACGTTTCATGCTGTGACATCTCTAATAAGTGCAGCGGGTGTCTACAAAGCATGACTAGTACAGCGGAAGCAAGCAAACCTTAAGCACCTGAGAAAAACATGCTTAAAAATGTCAACACAAAGGTTGGTGAGCTATAGTTTAAGTATAACAGTAATGTAAGGTAGGCCACGAGATTTCAGTGCTTCAACAGCGTTTCAAAACAGTATGAAAATTATATGTATAACCGTGGGCACTTGGTAACTAACTTAACGTAAATAACACCCCCTAAAAGTACACTTAGCAAGTACGTAAGTTTACGAAGTATTAAACACCCGTTAAATACTAGCGCTACTAGCCCGAGTGGGGATGTCAAACCCTATGGATCCATATCTAAGATTCGCGTTCACCGGTTTAAAGACCAATGACTAAACGTTACCGAGCTAAGGTGAAAGTTTATACCGTTGTATAACCCACACATATATAAAGTTTAAGTACTCGTGCCTAGTATGTAAAAAGTAAAATGCGCATGTATTCTCAGTTCCCAAAATGGTTAAAGTAAAAAGGGAAGCTATAACTCACAGTGGAAAGTAGTAAAAGTCATTACGCGGGAATAGTAAGCAAGTGGTTGGTCCGAAAAGTCCTCAACCTAAGTCAAAAGTTACTAAGACAGTAAATCGTTCCCAAAGGTTTAAATGTATGTAAATTAGGTCTTAAGTACCATCATCATTCATCATTAAACAAAAGTGTAAAGTAAGTTTTAAGTCAAGATTAGGGTTTGAAATAAAGGCTGACTTCGCTCAGTCGCCACGACCTCTATACAAACTGAAATGAGGTAAAACCAGTGGCCATGGCTCTGTATATAAGTCCCCTAGGTACTGACCAATTTTAAAAACCAAACTCGTCTTCGTTTGACCGTGGTAATGGTTTAAGTGCGAGTAGGTCAGAAATTTCAGCACAACGTTAATAGGGTGTAGTGACTTTCGGGAGGCCATAGATCCTAAACCGTAACTCGGATTAAGACGAGGTCTAAATGGAAAATCATATACTCGAACCGAACTAACTGAAAATCAACTTTCTAGTAGCCCAGGTAGTTTGATCAGTTCCAGAAACAGTAAGAAAGGTGTTCCGGTGGGTTCTTGGTGCTTGATGCTCATCACGGTTCTCATCCTTGATGCGTATAGCTTCAAGTGTACAACTCGTTGATGGGTTTGCATCATCTTAGCTAAGTTTTGACCATCATAACACTTGTGTAAGTCTAAGATATGTAGCACAACTCACTTAAGAGTTGTATGTAGTTTGATGAACCAAAGTTACATCAAGATCTTAGATCCGACACATACATGAGTTCTACTAGTAATTTTAAGGTATAAATTTGAAAGTAAACTAAATAATCAAGATCATAAGTTGTAGAACTTAGATCTTAGCTAGATCTTAAAGATCCTAGACTAGAAATTCTAGATCTAGTGTTCTTAAGTTAGATCCTAAGTTATAGAACTTGGATCTTCACTTTAATGAAACCATAAGTTATGAAACTTAGATTTTCAACTAGTAACATGTATGTAAGCTTGTAAGCTCTTATTTACAACAAAATTATAAGACCATAAGTTATATAAACTTAGATCCAACATAAGTATATGAAGTTATAACTAGAAAGTTATACTTCCATGTTCTTGAACTTACAAAGTTAACTTTGGTTCAAGAAAAATGAGATCAAGATTAACTAGTAACACTTGACCAAAATAACAACATCACAAACTTTAAAGTACTTACAAAAGAAGGAAATAAACTAAAGTACAAGTATTATGTTCATGTTTTGTTTCATACTTAGGAAGATTCAAATCAAAGTTTGAATCTTAGGATTTAAGTCTACAAACATGAACACAAGTATGAATATGAAACTTATGAACTTTAAATCTTCAAAATATTTAAGTGTAGAACCATAAACTAGAAAGTTTAGATTCCTTGTTCTTGACTTCATCAAATAAAGATGGAAGTAACAAGATTTCATGAAGATACAAGTTAGAAAACTTGATCTTTAACAACAACAAATAACTAGTAAGTAATCAACAAACAAGACAAGTAACTTGATGAATGATGGTGGTGGTTTTGGTTAAAGGAAAAAGAAGAAGAAATATTTCATGTTACTTACAAGAAATGAGAGAAAAGATAAGAGAAAGTTGTAAGTATTTTTGTGTGTGTGAAAGTGAAGATAATACTTGTAAATAAGTAACCAAAAAAAAAGTTTGAATCCCTCCATTCTCCCTAGGTGGCCGACGGTTTTACAAGGCAAAAGGGGAAGGGTCAAATGCTTGCTTTCATGTATGGGGAGGAGGTGAAGCTCAAAATGGTAATAAAGTTAAGTGGTGTGGGAATAAGGTGTAAGTTTACAAGTAACAAGATTCCTCATGAACTAACTAATCTAGTTTTGTTTTAATGTAATACTTGCATGATAATAATGGGTTAATTAATCCATTAAGAAAGTAGGGTGGGCTTCCAAGTCCTTGTTCATTAATAAAAGGCCCAAGTCTAAAAATGTAACAATTAATCAAGTAAATCCCAAGTAATTAACTAGTAACCTTAGTTAATTAAAAATGATTAATAATAAATAATCATGAATGTAAATAATATCCGAAAATATTATTCGTGTACAGTACGTGTGTCACAAAAACAAATCAGGCATGTAAAGTTAAATACGGTAACAAGTAACACGTATAAGAACACGTTTATTAAAACGCAAGCATTAATAATAAATTATTAATAATTAAACGTTGGAAAATCCAGGGTCGTTACAGACAGTGTATAGATAAATTCATATCTTAGCGTATCTGTTATTATTACCTTTGCCTGACAGCTTCCGTAGATTCCTCCGTAACTTATGGGATTTTAGTATTATATATGCATATGTAAATTATTTATTGCAGGGTACTAATCTACATCCTATAATCCATTTCTTACCAAAAATACTTCACCTGATCTTACGAGATGAATCCCTCAACCAGTTCGAGTCCCTCAGATTTCGATAGCTATTCTGATAGTTATTCCGACAGCTATTTCGATATGGATTTCCACTCGAGCTCCGAAAGCAGTGTAACCGAAATGAATCAATCAATTAGCCATCATCTATTCTGGATGAATTGGAGATGGGTTCGTAGTCTACTTAATCAATGGAGATGTGAAGAAGGTGATTCCTTCCACCAACCGAATTCACCTCTTGGTGAAGAACCTAAAATATTTACCGGCGAACCCATTCGAAACACTATTTCCACACTTATTTCCAGAGTATTTCTTCACAATTATATTCTATCCACAATTCTAAACCTTATTCATCCTCTCGTTCCGACCGACAATCATCCCGGAGTAATCAAAGAAGTCAACAAGCTTCGCGCCTGAGTAATGATTTTTGGAGAATATGGTGCAAAATTTACCAGCTTCAACAACATCATCGACACCAACAGTACCATCAGTAACATCACAAGTACCATCAACAATCCATGCCTCAACATCTCATTCTGTACCTCGAGTATAATCATCGTTCTACGTATCGTTCTACATCAATTATCTTCGTTCTTCATGGCGATTATGTAATCTCTAATGTTATAGAGATTGTGTATACTAGTTTTGACGGTAAACCAAATGAGTTTAATACTATATTAACTCATTAAATCCATGATTACATCTGAAGAAAATATATATGTAAGTATATTTTCACAAAGATTGTAATTAAAAATTCTTTCGTACAAACTGTTAATGGTGAAAATATTTTAACGGGTAGGTAATACCCGAGGAATATTTAGATTTCACCTTAATAAGTTACACTATACATTCTTCGAAGCTGATTCAACCGTCATTTACTATCCTACTTACAACTATCGATATACGTATCAGTTCACTGCAGAATAACCATTTTCATTCAATTTCATATTTAAATTTTGACTTATCAGAATCCAACAAGTGGCATAATGAAGAAAACATTGGACAAAATAAAATTTGTTAGAAACAAACAAATTAATTATGAGAAACTTTTTTAAGAATCCACGCTAACTAATCCTAGCTAACTGTTCCTAGCTAACTGTTAATTCCGTATTACATTTTAATTATCGCAATTTATTTATCGCAATTTAATTATCGCAATTTATTTTATCGCAATTTTAATTCTCGCAATTTTATTTATCGTCATTTAATTTCTGTTATTTATTTTACGCACTTTATTTATCGTCATTTAAATACTGTTATTTACGCATTTAAATATCAGGACACGTATACAAGGTTTTGACATATCATATCGACGCATCTATATATATTATTTGGAATAACCATAGACACTCTATATGCTGTAATGATCGAGTTCGCTATACAGGGCTGAGGTTGATTCTATAATAATATATATATTTTGAGTTGTGATCGAGTCTGAGACATGTACACGGGTCACGATACGTATTAATTAATTCGAATATTATATATTAAACTATATATAAATTATTGGACTGTTAACTGTGGACTATCGACTGTGGACTAATAACATTGGACAATTAAAATAAATTAAAATATTGATTATAACATATGAAACTAAACAATTCTTCAAGTTTGCCACTTGATTTCAAATTAAACCTCATTTGTATCTTGACGACTCCAATCTGCGTTCGAACCTTTCATGATTCTTGAAAACACCTCAATCGAGAAGATGAACCAACCGCACTTCATCTACGAGAAGAAAGATTTATGCATATAGTTATGCACCTGAAAATACTCGAAACCTGAGTAAACGTTCAACACGTATCTGTGATAGCTCCTTTGGCATTGTTATTACCGAAATAACTTGCATTCCTTTTCTAAAGTAGCCAGTTTTGTCACAGCTTCAACAAATCAACTTCAACTTTCATTCAGATTAAACCTGCTATAACTTTGATATATAAGCCTACCTTTCGTCATTGTGCAGGGAAACCGATTATATCTCATCACATTAACATAAACTTACCAGCAAATTCATTACTCATTATCTTAAGTCGCTCCGAAGAACCATTATATCTGTTCATTAAAACTCTATCATATATTCATCCGCACCTTGAAACGAGAATTTTCCATACCAACTACCGAGAAGCATCAATCATCAATCTCGAATCTCGCAGCGTTTTCACTTCAACAGTTATATATAACGTGTAACTCCAGGAATTATGATCTTCCATTCTGTACTTTCTGAAAAGCACCAAGTCTACGAATCAATACTCTAAATGTTGAAAAAGCTGAATGAAGCAGTAGAAACTGTAGACAACCGTAAACGACCTTAATCATCGGAAGTTTGATGGTAAAGAATAGTATGTTGCAAAGCTCAGAAAAATTGGAACTAGAAAACGGATTGAGTAAACCATGAAGGAGACTCTAAACAAATCACAAGGACTAAACTTGTACATAAAGAATCATGATGATTCTATTTCTGATGAAATCCTTAGCGAATACCTTGCTCCTTAATCGCTCTAAATCATCGTGAATGAATTCCTTCATCACAATTTGATTCTAAAATTCTAAGATATTATCATATCTTTCATTATAAATATCCAAAATATTTCTGAAGATATCTTCATAAATATTCTTGCCCGATATTAATTGTCTCTCCGCGCTATCTGTGTTATATCATAAAAGAAAACTGTTTTAGTTTCTAAATCTCTGAAAACTTAGAGTTTGAATTATGAATGATTTTGAAGTAGTGTTGGAAACTGATGCGTGAGTTAGTATAATATAATGACACTTGATCAACGTTATTATATTACAGTAAGTCATGCTGAGTTTCTAATGGAACGTGATGATTCACATATTATAACATCATCATGTGCCATGTTACATAACTCTTTCATTCTGCTTAACTTCTGAACATATCAAGAAAGTATATTCTTGATAGTTCCATTCTCAGTGATTCTGGCAATTTGACAAATCAAATCGTGCGACTACGTTCTTTCTTGTTTAGAACATTAAGTTCATTCGAAATTCCATACTTACGAATTCTGGACCGTTACTCGCTTTACTAGAGGTCGAGAAGATAATAAAAAGGCAAAGAGCTTCAAAATATAAGAGAAAATATAAAGCCCAATAACAACACGGAGGTTACAAACCGTGGATATTAATACGAATAGTAATATAAAGACACGATAGAATTAAGAATAGTATCACCCCAAGGTAATAGTGAAAGTAAACAGATTTTTCTGGTGGAAGATTGAAAGGAAAAATGACGAAAATGATAATTAGCAAAATATCAAGGATTAGAATTGGATTAAGCATTTTCACAATCTTTTGGGTGTATGAACTAAGAAAGAAAGTATAAGAATGATGAGAATAATGGAAGGGAAGAGTTTAATTTATAATGGAAATACCAGACAGAGTAATCAAGGCAGATCTCCGCATTTAATTAGAGAGATCCTGATTTCCTTATTCGCCGAAGAATCAGATCTAATAGATTTCCAAAGATTTTCTTTTAAATTTCTTAAATTACGGAAATTAATCATGACCACATCATCGGTTAAAATGAATCTGCATTTACTCATTTCACTCTTTTGTGACAACTTCACTCGTACGCATCACATAATCGAATTGTATTTATCTATATTACCCAATAATGATAAAACTCTAGTTATCAACTGATGTTTCGCGAGGTGTATATAAAATACTATTAATTTTTACAGGAAATACTATTAAATACGATACATTTTTACACAAGATATTTATTTATTTATAGAATGGATATACTTAAACCTTGCTACAACACTTATAGGCAGTGTACCTAATCGTACAGTAGTGTAGTTTTTAGTAAGTTCGGTTCGTTCCACAGGGAATCTTTTTAAACAAAGCTTAACGCTGTATTAGTTTACTTTTATAAAAATACAAATATATATATAAGTAATATTATTATTATAAAAGAGGGTTTTTACCGTTTAATGACCGGTTTGTCGATTTTAAAACTTTAGTCGCAGTTAAAACCAAATGTAAAATAATAAATAAATACAAGACTTAATTTAAAGCGTAAAGTAAATAACTATAATGAAATTGCGAATAATAAAAGTGCGATAAAATAAACTTGCGATAATTAAAAGTACGATAATTAAAAGTGCAATTAAATACAATAACAATAAAAATGCGATAATTAGAAGTACAATTAAATATAAAATAAAGGAAATTAAATATGAAATAAAAGAATTATGCTTATTTAAACTTCCGTAATCATGATGTTTGACGTGTTGATTTTAGTTTTATGCCCATGGGTTAATTGTCCTTTGTCCTGGATTATTTAATATGTCCGTCTGGTTTTTGTCCATAACAGTCCATCAGTCATAAATATAAAGTGCGAGTGTCCTCGTCAAATTATCCTTATACCCGAAGTTAAATATTCCAACTAATTGGGGACTTAAACTGTAACAAGATTTTAATACTTTGTTTAATAATTACACCAGGATGTCGACTGAGTGTAACCCAAGGTTTTAATATTTTGTTATCAATTATACCAAGTGTCCTTGTACATAATTTCACCCCTGTTTTAATTATTCTAGTGGCTATTAATCCATTCCCGTGTCCGGTTAAATGAACGATTATTCGTACATATAAATACCCCGCCCATCGTGTCCGATCGAGTGTATATGGTAATTTATAGGGACGCCCAATTGTAAATCTTTATATTAACATTAACAAACTATCATTTAGTTAAACAAATATAAAGCCCATTAATAGCCCATAGTCTAATTTCCACAAGTGTCGTTCTTTTGTCCAAACCCCAATTATGGTACAAAGCCCAATTACCCAATTTTAGTAATTAGCCCAACATCATGATTACTTCGTTTTAAATAAGCATAATAATAACTTAGATACGAGACATTAAATTAAAAAGGTTGAACATAACTTATAATGATTAAAAATAGCGTAGCGTTACACGGACAGAATTTCGACTTACACCCTTACAACATTCGCTAACATACCCTTATTATTAGAATTATAATTAAAATTAAAATTAAAATATAAATTATAAATATAAATATTACGTATGAATGGAGAAGAGAAAGATAGATGGATTTTGTGGTGCACCAAAGCTCGATTTTTATAGGCATGTGGGCTGGAACTGGGGCTCATGCGATCGCATGGATTTATGCCTTCCAGGCCATGCGATCGCATGGCCAGCTGGGGAGGCTCATATTTGATTGTTTTCTTCTGCCGACGGTTTTATAAATAATATAATATATTAAATAATTATAAGAATTATTTTAATATTATATTATATTTATGTGCATAGTTGACTTGTAATTTTTAGTCCGTTGCGTCGAGCGTTGAGAGTTGACTCTGGTCCCGGTTCCGGATTTTCGAACGTACTTGCGTACAATTTAATATCTTGTACTTTTTGTTTTGAATCTTGTACTCTTGTAATTTTGAGACGTTTCTTATCAATAATTGGAACCTCATTGATTGTATTTTGTACTTTTGAGCTTTCTGGTCGTTTGCATATTCAATTCGTCGAATCTGTCTTTTGTCTTCACCTTTTATTATTTAAACGAATATCACTTGTAAATAGAACAATTGCAACTAAAAGCTTGTCTTTCTTGAGGAATAAAGCTATGAAATATATGTTCGTTTTTAGCATTATCAAATATTCCCACACTTAAGCGTTGCTTGTCCTCAAGCAATATCGTCTTGAAATACTAGAATCACTTCTTTATTCTTCACACTTTGTACATCAGTGATTTCTATACGGTGGTATAAACAATGGTAGTAACGATATGGTTTACAGTCCCACATGACTATAAAAATTTAGATCCATTAAGGAAATTGGATCTTTATGAAAACATTTGATCTTTTGAAAATTAAATCTAGTTTTTACCCTAGATAAGTTTTCCGGAATAACCCTTTACCTGTGTTTGCAAAATATTTTTGTGGGTTTGGTGGGTTTCAGATTTGAAAATTTTAGCTCAAAACTTATGGTTTTGTGTCACCCACTTGCTAACCTTGTATTTGGTAATCAACACATCCAGTTTACTTGTCCCGTATATTACCTTTCGGTAAACTACCGTCCGTTGTAAAGGAAAGCGTTGAACAAGCAACTGTTAAGGCAATGTCTAATGACATGCATTTGATTATGGTCTATAACGTGTCGGACGCAATTACTATCCTTGGTAGGAGCAATAGTAAAGCTCACCCTTATGATTTTTCGGTCTGGCACAAGGTCCTGTCTTCGACCATGCTATGCAACCATCGTTCTTACGGTTGACACTCGATTTGGTTCAGGTGACCTAATGAATTCCAGGTGAATTCCTAGGATTTTACGTTCAATGGTAATGAACGCATTGAAAATAGGGTTTTCAGAAAACAAATCGGTTTGTAATTTTGATCAAAATATTTTCTCGTTCAAGCTCGAGTTTAGATATCATTGAATTCCATGAGTTTGTAATTCTCAATCTTTAAGGTCAATCTCAAGGATTGAGTAATATCAGGCTTAAAAGCTGATTTTTAATCTTTAAGGAGATTATCCTTTCTGGGGATCTGATTCATTAGTCTTATCAAGCTAATTTGCACGGCGCCCTCCCCATTTTACGAGACAGATCCTCTCATGGTTAGGATAAGTCTGACCACTTGGCGACCCTATTTAATGCTGAGGTCCGTGGATTTCCTGCTGATTTTAGTGATGACTTTTCTAGGTTTTTCGTCAACCTACAGTTGGTCTGGACAACAACTTCCTGACCTAAATCAAGAAGCGCGTTTCTTTTTCAGAAGACTTTACTTCCATTTAATGATGGAATTGATTCATCGTGTAGATCCATCTTTCTTACAGTAAATCAGGTAAAACAGTTTAGTTTAGTCCAAAGCAAAAGTATTTTCAGTTATTTGTTACAGAAATATGTGATATATGTTTAAGATAACTTGGTAAATTTTCTCACACTTGGCTTTTATTTTCCTTTTTATCGTCCTCTATTCCATTTTAAATGAATTTTAACATTTTGGTTTGTTTCTCAATTTATGTCCTTTCCGAGGTTTCAATAATTTCGATGTTAAAACCTAGTTTTATCGTTCATAAATATGTATAATCATGATTTTGAGTTCATTTAATTGAAAATTTTGAAAAATTTTACTAGAATTGGGTAGTCAGTATATAAGACTAGGGCTGTTCTTTATTATCAGAGAGCACTAGATTCTAATACAACTACTGCTTTACTAGTATTTTTAATGGTAACCAAGTGTTTATGATAAAAATTTTAAAATCCGAAAGAATTTAACCCCTTCCCACACTTAAGATCTTGCAATGCCCTCATTTGCAAGAAATCAGTAACAATTTAAATTATTGAGGGTGATTTGTGTGAAAATGATTAAATTTTACCAAAGTTTCCAAATATATTGGCGTTTGTTTACTGAATGATAAATGGTGCACATCATTTGTTCATTCCGTCTTGTTGTTATTTCACATATATTTTGCATCTTGTCGTCAAAATTAGTTGCTTTTGCTGAACTTAATGCCAGTCTTTGAAAATGCGTTGTTTTACCCTGTTGTGTACATAAGATAAACTGCAAACATATATACATATTTTTGAAGTTTGGTATATTACCCCACATTCAAAAATTATTAAAATCTAAGAATAAAAGTTAGATAATTATAAAAACTATTACATTATTAACATAAGTATTAAACGTATCAACATTACAAATAATAAAATAAAAAATGTATCAACATTACAAATAATAAAACGTATCAATCTAGGTTATACAAGCATAATACATAAACAATTTAAGCCTAATTACACTAAAAAGCATCAAAATCAAATTGGGGAAAAAATTGCTCAAGAACACTAATTTTCGGATTAAATGGTGTTTAGGTGTAGAAATTTACCGTTTTTCTTGAGTAATTCCTAGATAGCATCCTTCTCAACATGATTTTAGTAAAAGATTTGATGATTAACGGTTAAAAATTGTGATTTTGGGGGTGTATTTTCGGGTTTTTTCGTGTTTATGTTCGCCGTATTTGTGAGTTTTGTGGGTTGGGACTGATCTGTTCCAGCTCTTATATTTTTTTTTTGTAATTCGATATCTCCGCGAGTCGCGGTGTTTAAGGCTTCAAACTCCGCGTCTCGCGGAGTTTGTTTTTTTTTTTTTTGTTTTTAATAACATCTTATATTAATTAAAACAATTAAGTAATTAATTTTAAAATTTTGTTTCCCTTGTTATTTAGAACGAGGTCGTTTCGGATCGATGTCCTAGTCCGTCATTCGACAAAATTTTAAAATTTGTCTTTTTGTAGCGATTGTTTTAAAAGCTCAGATTTTTGGGTTTTTTTTAATGTTTTTGGCATACTTTAATTCAATAAGATTAAAAATAATGATAATAAAAGTTCTCGTCCCTCCCTCGGGTAAAGCAATTTCGGTTCAAAGACCTAGTCTTCAACTTACGACGAATTTTAAAAATCATATTTTTAACTTAATGAGATAAAATAAATTTTTGTATTTAAATTCACACAACTTAAATATAAAATTCAAAATTAATATTAAAAATTCACACCAAACTTAAAAATTGAAATGCATAAAATTAAAAATTCATATTTTAAAAATTAAAAATTCACACCAAACTTATATTAATTTTTCAAATATTTACAATTTTAAAAATATTGTTTTTACAAAGTTTACAATATTAATTTAAGATTTATATATTAATTTTAAAAACATGGTAAAAATAAAATTAAAAATCTTTTTGGCTTTTTATCCCACTTTAATTAATCAAATATTATCAAAAATATACGCCCCTCTTTTCGGTAAAGTAATTTCGGTTCCAAGACCTAACTTAACTCATGACGAATTTTTGAAATATTTTGGGTTGATTGATTAAAGATATTTATACCTTAAGAATAAACGTTAAATTTCGCAGTGATGTAATAAATTTTTGAATGATATCAATAATTTCGGTCGCCAAACCTAATTTTATTCAATACCAATTTAATACTTTATAGCGAACAAATTAGCGTTTATTATCAAAAGGTTAAAAATAAAAAAAATTAAAACTGTACAGACTTACCTGTGAAATAGATTTCTTAGTTATATGATCTATCCCATTCATAAGATAGTCGGTTTAATTGGTTTTCCATAGCTACATAGGCGTAACCTCGAGCATTCAGTGTCTTTTCTTCTAAACATATGAACGGTCCGTCTCTGCATAAAGTAACAAATTTGGTATTTGAATAGGTTTGATTATTTGAACATTTACCTCCATGTGACCATTTTCCGCATTTGTGACAACTTTCTAGGTGTCGAGCTCTTCTTTTTGCTGCGGATTTTGATTTTCCTTTACCAAATTGTAACTTATTATCTTCGCATCTGGATTCTTTTCTAACTCCGTCCATTCTTTCTCTGATTACTGATACTATTTCACTCGGAAGTGTGTCATTATTACGTTTAGTGATCAAAGCGTGTAGCATTAGACCATGGTTTAGTTCACAGGCAGTCTTCATTTTGTAAAAACCTAAAAAAAATAAAAATTCAGAATGGGGGGAGAAGACTAGTTCTTTAGGGTCTGCTAGGGAAAGATCATTCGGGTTCCATTTTCGAGAACTACACGAAAACAGACAATCTAACTCTAACAGAAATACATATTATCCTTTAAAGACTCGATTCTCCCCACACATAGTTAGCTGTGGTGTCGAAATTGTGATTAACTTCGTTGTCGACTTCCATCGGACTATCTATGTAGTGTTTAACTCTGTATGGGAAAACTCTTTTGACTATGAATGGTCCAGACCATCTTGATTTCAATTTTCCAGGAAATAGCTTGAATCGTGAATTGAAAAGAAGAACTCTGTCTCCTTCTTTAAATTCTTTTGAACTTCTGATTCTTTTATCATGCCATTTCTTTGTTCTTTCTTTATAGATTAACGAATTTTCGTATACTTCATGTCTTAATTCTTCTAATTCGTTTAGTTGACTTAATCGTAGACGTCCGGCTTCATGTAAATCAAGATTACATGTCTTCAAAGCCCAAAATGCTTTGTGTTCAATTTCTACTGGAAGATGACATGCTTTTCCATAAACAAGTCTAAAAGGTGTGGTTCCAATTGGAGTTTTGTAGGCTGTTCTAAAAGCCCAGAGTGCATCCTCCAATTTAATGGACCATTCTTTCGGATTTGATCCTACGGTTTTCTATAGAATACATTTTAAAGCTCGGTTGGTATTTTCAACTTGTCCACTTGTTTGTGGATGATATGCGGTGGAGATTTTATGAGTTACTCCATATCTTTTAAGAACTTTCTCAAGTTGATTATTACAGAAATGAGTACCCCGATCACTTATTAAAGCTTTCGGTGTTCCAAACCTTGCAAAAAGACGTTTTAAAAAGTTGACTACAACTCGTGCATCGTTAGTTGGGAGAGCTTGTGCTTCCGCCCATTTAGATACATAATCAATGGCTACGAGTATATATAGATTATTATGAGATTTTGGAAATGGACCCATAAAGTCAATACCCCAAATGTCAAATACTTCACATACTTGGATGACATTTTGTGGCATTTCATCACGTTGACTTATTTTTCCGGCCCTTTGACATGCATCACAAGATTTGCAAAGAAGGTGTGCGTCTTTGTAAATTGTAGGCCAATAAAATCCAGCATCATAAACTTTTCTTGCTGTTAGTTGAGGCCCATAATGCCCTCCTGTTGGTCCTGTGTGACAATGGTTTAAAATTTTACTAGCTTCATCTCCAAATACACATCGGCGTATTATTCCATCGGGACACCTTTTAAACAGATGTGGATCTTCCCAAAAATAGTGTTTTATATCACTGAAGAATTTCTTTCGTTTTTGGTACGATAATCCTTTTTCAAGGAATCCACAAACTAAGTAGTTTGCATAGTCTGCAAACCATGGAATTTCTTTATAATCTATCTTCAATAGATATTCATCAGGAAAGTTGTCTTGTATGGTCGATTCATTTAGAACTTCTAATTCGGGATTTTCAAGACGAGAAAGATGATCAGCGGCGAGATTTTCTGCTCCTCTTTTATCTCGGATTTCAATATCAAACTCTTGTAAGAGTAAGATCCAACGGATTAATCTTGGTTTAGCATCTTGTTTCGAAAATAGGTATCTAAGAGCAGAATGGTCGGTATAGACCACCGTTTTTGCTAGAACGAGATATGATCGAAATTTGTCAAAAGCAAAGACAATAGCAAGGAGTTCTTTTTCAGTAGTTGTATAGTTCGTTTGTGCTCCTTGTAACGTCTTACTAGCATAATATATAGGTTGAAATCGTTTTTCAATCCTTTGTCCTAAAACGGCTCCCATTGCAAAATCACTTGCATCGCACATTAGTTCAAATGGTAGATTCCAATTTGGTGTTATCATGATCGGTGCATTAGTGAGTTTCTCTTTAAGAATATTAAAAGATTTGATACACTCATTTGAAAAGATGAATGGAGCATCCTTTTCTAGGAGTTTATTCATAGGAGTGGCAATTTTAGAAAAATCTTTTATGAAACGTCGGTAAAAACCGGCATGCCCTAGAAAACTCCTAACTCCTCTAACATTGGTGGGATGTGGAAGTTTAGCAATTACATCTACTTTAGCTCTATCCACTTCAATTCCTTCTTTTGAAATTTTATGTCCAAGAACGATGCCTTCTTTAACCATGAAATGGCATTTCTTCCAATTAAGAACTAGATTTGATTTTTCGCATCTAATTAGCATTCGTTCCAGATTAACTAGACATGATTCAAATGTATCACCGAAAACTGAAAATTCATCCATGAAAACTTCCATGCATTCTTCTATCATGTCGTGAAAAATTGCCATCATACACCTTTGAAAAGTTGCAGGGGCGTTACAAAGTCCAAATGGCATGCGTTTGTAAGCAAAAGTACCATAAGGGCACATGAATGTGGTTTTCTCTTGGTCCTCGGGTGCTATTGGAATTTGAAAATATCCGGAAAATCCATCTAGGAAACAATAGTAACTATTTCCGGCTAATCTTTCCAACATTTGATCTATGAAAGGTAAGGGAAAGTGATCTTTTCTGGTGGCGTCATTTAATTTTCTATAATCAATACATACACGCCATCCTGTTACAGTCCTAGTAGGAATAAGCTCATTTTTCTCATTTGTAATGACAGTCATGCCACCCTTCTTAGGCACGCATTGAACTGGGCTTACCCATGGACTATCAGAGATTGGATAAATTAAACCTGCATCTAGCAGTTTAATAATCTCTTTCTTAACTACATCTTGCATATTAGGATTTAGTCTTCGTTGGCGTTGCACATACGTTTTATGACCTTCTTCCATAAGGATTTTATGTGTGCAATACGAAGGACTTATTCCTTTAATATCATGAATCTTCCATGCAATGGCTGGTTTATGAGCTTTTAACACAGAAATGAGTTGTGATTTCTCATTTTCAGTAAGAGAAGACGATATTATTACAGGTAATTCAGATTCACCATGTGAATAAGCGTATTCCAAATGGTTTGGAAGTGGCTTTAACTCTAATTTTGGAGGTTCTTCTATCGATGATTTATATCGATATTTGTCTTCTTCTTTTAGCATTTGAATTTCTTCTGTTGTTGGTTCATATCCATTAGCTATTAGTGTAGCTAACATTTCAGCTTCATCAATTGGTTCATTACTTTCTCCTAAAGAACATTCTCCTGTTCCTTGTAATTCTGGAAATTCTTCTAATAATTCTGCATGTGCATCTATAGTTTGAATATAATAACATGTATCATCTGCAGATTGTGGTTGTTGCATTGCTCTATCAACTGAAAAGGTAATACTCTCATCCTCTATACTTAGGGTCAGTTTCTTACCGAACACTTCTATCATTGCTTTAGCCGTGTTTAAGAATGGTCTTCCTAATATGAGAGGAACTTGAGAATCTTCTTCCATGTCCAAAACAACAAAATCTACTGGAAATACTAAAGTACCAACTTTAACTAGCATGTTCTCCATTATCCCTCTAGGATATTTTATTGATCTATCGGCTAGTTGTATGCTTATTCTGGTTGGTTTCAATTCTCCAAGGTCTAGTTTAGCGTATAGTGAATACGGCATTAGATTTATACTAGCACCTAAGTCTGCCAATACTTCTATTGAACTAAGACTACCCAGAAAACATGGAATTGTGAAACTTCCTCGATCAGATAGTTTTTCTGGTATCTTATTCAACAGCACTGCTGAACAATTAGCATTCATAGTAACAGCCGAGAGTTCTTTCATTTTCTTTCTATTTGAGATTAGATCTTTCAAGAATTTGGCATATCTAGGCATTCCTGAAATCACATCAATGAAAGGAAGATTTACATTTATCTGTTTAAACATATCCAAGAATTTGGATTGCTCGGCTTCAAGTTTCTCTTTCTTCATTTTACTCGGGTAAGGAATTGGTGGCTGGTATGGTTTAACATAAGGTTTAGCCTTAACTGTGTTATCTTCATTAACCTTTTCAACTACCGGTTCTTTTTCCTTATCTTGATCAGGTTGTGGTTCTTGTGGAGTAGGAATAGCTTCATCAGAAGTTACAGGTATTTCAGGTGGTTTAAGTGTTGTACCACTTCTTGTGGTAATGGCTTTAGCTGTTTCATTCCGGGGGTTAGCATTTGTATCACTAGGTAAACTTCCCGGTTTTCTTTCACCTATTAACCTTGCTAGGTTACTTACTTCTTGTTCCAGATTTTGAATAGAAGCTTGTTGATTTCTAAATGCTTGAGCATTTTGTTCATTGGTTTGTTTTTGAGATGTGAAAAACTGCGTTTGAGTTTCAACTAGCTTCGTCATCATATCTTCAAAATTCGGCTTTTTATCATCGGTTTGTTGTGGTGGTTTGTTTTGAAAATTAGGTCTTTGCTGATTGTAATTATTATTGGATACTTGTTGATTGCTAGGACCTTGTTGGTTGTTGTATGGAATATTTCGGTTATAATTCTGGTTTTGATTGTAAATCGGTCATGGCGGTTGATAATTATTCTGATAATTATTTCTAGGCCTTTGGTTTATGTATGAAATATTCTCTCTTTGTTCTATTGTTAATTCAATACTGAGACAATCTTTTGTCAAATGTGGTCCTCCACACTGCTCACAACTAATTCGTATTGAGTGAATATCTTTAGTCATCTTTTCCATTCGTCTCTCCACAGCATCTATCTTTGCGGAAATGGAATCTAAGTCATGGCTAGAATCGGCTCTAGCTGCTTTAGATGATCTAACGATATCTTTTTCTTGATGCCACTCATGTGAGTGGGAAGCAGTGTTATCAATAATTTTGTAAGCATCAGTTTCGGTTTTCTTCATAATAGAACCACCAGCTGCTATATCTATGTCTTTCCTTGTAGTGATGTCGCATCCTTGGTAGAATATTTGTACTATTTGACAGGTGTCTAAACCATGTTGCGGACATCCTCTTAACAACTTTCCAAATCTAGTCCACGCCTCATATAGAGTTTCATTTGGCTTCTGTGTAAACGTAACAATTTCTGCTTGAAGTCTTACGGCTTTAGATGCCGGAAAGAATTGTTTAAGAAAATTTTCAACTAAAACATCCCATGTATCAATCGCCCCTTCAGGTAACGATTCCAACCAATCTTTGGCTTCTCCCTTTAAAGTCCAGGGAAATAACATGAGATATATCTGTTCATCCTCCACTTCTAGGATTTTAAATAGTGTGCAGATCCTATTAAAGGTACGTAGATGTTCATTTGGATCTTCCTTCGGCGCACCACTAAATTGTCATTGATGAGTCACCATGTGTAGAATTTGTCCTTTGATTTCATAATCTGGCGCATTAATGTCTGGATGAGTAATTGCGTGACCTTGGCCAGTGCGTTTAGCTCTCATTCGGTCTTCCATACTTAAAGGTTCCAGATTCTCCATAATTGAATTTGTTGAATCGGAATCACTAGAGGATTCTGATTTAATGGTTCGTTCCTCAACAATCTCTGTTTGAATGATTGGTGGTTCCGGAGGAAAGTTTAGTGGTTCAGGATCTACGAATCGTTCCTGAATATTCTCCGGATTCTCAATTGTGAGGTCGGGTTCAAAAAATGGATTATCGGAAATTTGAACTGAAGTACTTGGTCGACTGGATGACGATTCTAAAGAAAAATCAACGGCGATAATATTTGCTAAATGTCTTGATCTAGTTACAGGTGGTGAACGTATAAATGGTGGTGAACGTCTTGCTCGGTGCATTCACTGAATATCCTATTAGTTTTTAAAAGGAAAGAAAAATTATAATAAGTTATCCAATCAATAGACTTTTCTGATTTTGCCCACGTTTCGAATAGCTAAAAGATGCAGCAGAGGGGCAGGATTCATTTGGTCTCAATATAATTGAGGACTGTTTGGCTCCAATAACCCGGTCCACGTACAAATCCAACTATTACTACGAACCAGAAAATTTTGATGTCTATCAATTTAACCACTTAAAATAAATTTTCGTAATTTTAAGAAATTTAGATAAGAAGTAGAATAAAAATCTATGTCCTAAAACTAGAATAGCGAGAAATAAGAAAGAAAAAGAGCGTGTCGAAAAAGGTCGAAAAAGAAAAATGGTTGAAAAATAAAAGGTGACGGAAAAATAAAAGAAACTTATAAAACTTAAAACACTTGACTAACCTAACCTTATTACTACAACTAACTTAAAATTATAATCGCAAATTGAGATTACTAATTGGAATGATAATTGATACATAGGAAAAAGTCGTCTAAAAATATTAAAGCTTACAGGAAAAACTAAATCCCAAATGGAAATAACTTAAAAAGGTACTAAAATCTAAAAACTGCGTCACAAAATTCTAAAGCACTTAAATCTTAGTCTAAAGAAAAAGCACTTAAGGAATTCTACGGCAAAGCCTAAAAATCTAGAAGTAAAAAATAACTATGGCAAAAACTATGAATTAAAACTAAATATGAGCGAAAAATACAAAAGTTACGCTAAAACGATTAAAAAGGGACAAAATATATAAAAATATATAAAAAATTGTAAAAAGTACAATTTTTATAAAAATATTATTTTTATATTATTTATTTATTAAAACTATTAATTTTACAATTTAAATAAACTAATTAAACTAAAAATACAAATTAATAATAAAAACTAAATTAATATATATAATATATAACCCTAATTAGGGTTTAAATATAATAATAATAATTATTATCCGTAATTAATGCAGGCTGCAGTCTGGCGTGTCAGATGGGCTCATGCGATCGCATGAGTCCTAAACTATCGGGCCATGCGATCGCATGGGCTAGGATTTCGGGCCACAGAGTGGGCTGCTACAGTACCGGACTCGAGTTTTTAAATTTTTTTTTTTTTCTGTTTTTGCTGTAAAATATAAAATATAATTATTAATTAAATAAAACTTATATTTTTACAAACTAAAAAAAATAGAAATAAAGAAACTTTATAAAACTTAAATATTTACCAAACTCTAAAAAAAAATATTTATATTTTTGTTTTTCTTTTAATATTTTTGAATATTTAAAATGTGTTTTTACAAAAGCGTACTAAAAATAAAAATCTTTTTTTTTATTTTATATATTAGCGTTGCGCTTCCGGCTTTTAAGCTAGATTGATTCCCCGGCAGCGGCGCCAAAAATAACTTGATGTTTCGCGAGGTGTATATAAAATACTATTAATTTTTACAGGAAATACTATTAAATACGATACATTTTTACACAAGATATTTATTTATTTATAGAATGGATATACTTAAACCTTGCTACAACACTTATAGGTAGTGTACCTAATCGTACAGTAGTGTAGTTTTTAGTAAGTCCGGTTCGTTCCACAGGGAATCTTTTTAAACAAAGCTTAACGCTGTATTAGTTTACTTTTATAAAAATACAAATATATATATAAGTAATATTATTATTATAAAAGGGGGGGTTTTTACCGTTTAATGACCGGTTTGTCGATTTTAAAACTTTAGTCGCAGTTAAAACCAAATGTAAAATAATAAATAAATACAAGACTTAATTTAAAGCGTAAAGTAAATAACGATAATGAAATTGCGAATAATAAAAGTGCGATAAAATAAACTTGCGATAATTAAAAGTACGATAATTAAAAGTGCAATTAAATACAATAACAATAAAAATGCGATAATTAGAAGTGCAATTAAATATAAAATAAAGAAAATTAAATATGAAATAAAAGAATTATGCTTATTTAAACTTCCGTAATCATGATGTTTGACGTGTTGATTTTAGTTTTATGCCCATGGGTTAATTGTCCTTTGTCCTGGATTATTTAATATGTCCGTCTGGTTTTTATCCATAACAGTCCATCAGTCATAAATATAAAGTGCGAGTGTCCTCGTCAAATTATCCTTATACCCGAAGTTAAATATTCCAACTAATTGGGGACTTAAACTGTAACAAGATTTTAATACTTTGTTTAATAATTACACCAGGATGTCGACTGAGTGTAACCCAAGGTTTTAATATTTTGTTATCAATTATACCAAGTGTCCTTGTACATAATTTCACCCATGTTTTAATTATTCTAGTGGCTATTAATCCATTCCCGTGTCCGGTTAAATGAACGATTATTCGTACATATAAATACCCCGCCCATCGTGTCCGATCGAGTGTATATGGTAATTTATAGGGACGCCCAATTGTAAATCTTTATATTAACATTAACAAACTATCATTTAGTTAAACAAATATAAAGCCCATTAATAGCCCATAGTCTAATTTCCACAAGTGTCGTTCTTTTGTCCAAACCTCAATTATGGTACAAAGCCCAATTACCCAATTTTAATAATTAGCCCAACATCATGATTACTTCATTTTAAATAAGCATAATAATAACTTAGCTACGAGACATTAAATTAAAAAGGTTGAACATAACTTACAATGATTAAAAATAGCGTAGCGTTACACGGACAGAATTTCGACTTACACCCTTACAACATTCGCTAACATACCCTTATTATTAGAATTATAATTAAAATTAAAATTAAAATATAAATTATAAATATAAATATTACGTATGAATGGAGAAGAGAAAGATAGATGGATTTTGTGGTGCACCAAAGCTCGATTTTTATAGGCATGTGGGCTGGAACTGGGGCTCATGCGATCGCATGGATTTATGCCTTCCAGGCCATGCGATCACATGGCCAGCTGGGGAGGCTCATATTTGGTTGTTTTCTTCTGCCGACGGTTTTATAAATAATATAATATATTAAATAATTATAAGAATTATTTAAATATTATATTATATTTATGTGCATAGTTGACTTGTAATTTTTAGTCCGTTGCGTCGAGCGTTGAGAGTTGACTCTGGTCCCAGTTCCGGATTTTCAAACGTACTTGCGTACAATTTAATATCTTGTACTTTTTGTTTTGAATCTTGTACTCTTGTAATTTTGAGACGTTTCTTATCAATAATTGGAACCTCATTGATTGTATTTTGTACTTTTGAGCTTTTTGGTCGTTTGCGTCTTCAATTCGTCGAATCTGTCTTTTGTCTTCACCTTTTATTATTTAAACGAATATCACTTGTAAATAGAACAATTGCAACTAAAAGCTTGTCTTTCTTGAGGAATAATGCTATGAAATATATGTTCGTTTTTAGCATTATCATCAACTCAAATTTGTCATAAAAACTTGCTTATAGTTAAATATGACAACTCCACTCAAATTTCGGGACGAAATTTCTTTAACGGGTAGGTACTGTGACGACCTGGAAATTTTCGACCAAATGTAAACTTAATCTTTATATGTTTCCGACACGATAAGCAAAGTCTATAATCTTGAGTCTTAAAAAGTTTTGAAAACTATATTCATGTAATCAACTACCATTTGACTGCGCCCGACGATTCATGAATAACTAATTGTAAATAGATATATATACCTAAAAATATAAATATATATAAATTTGAAATAAAATTTGAAATATTATATTAATTAGTTATTAGAATGAATTTTGTAAAATAAAATAATATATGATATAATAAAATTTATTATTAAAAATAAATTTATATTTAGATATAAAAGTTTATCGAATATATTTTTTAATCAATTATGATAATCGGTTGACGTTTCGTTAGTGTTCATATAAATCTAATACGAAATTATGGAAATTTAAAATAAATAAATTAGTCCGTAAATAGATTACGGAGATTATAGGTTTGACAGAAATATGTTTACCTTTTTAGTTTAAATTGTTGTACTCCGGACATATCACTTAGAACTAAAAATAAATATTAGATGAATCTTTTTGATCAGGTTTCATACAGTTAATAACCAGAATAAATAAATGGACTTATTGTAAGAATTGGAGATTTATCCGAAGACTTTTATATGTTAATGTTTAGCAATGGACACGATATAATACGTCGTGGATTGAAAGTAGGACAAGAGGCAGGCGGCTAACTATTTGACCCACTATAATCCGTGACTTTTGTTTGGATTACTGATCTTGTTTTCTTGTATATGTAAACCTTATAAGAATATAATTATATATTTATACATATAGAGTTATAACCACACATACCAACATTAAATAAGGAGACCACCACAACCATCATTTAATCTCCTTTAACTCTAATCACCACCGGCACCTTCTCCTGCAGTCAGACCACCACCACATAGCCACCTCTACCATCACAAAACTCCACTGGACACCATCTCTCACTCCCTCGTTTCTCCCTCTTTCTCTAAACTTTTAACTTTGAGCCACCATCTAACCGGCCACTATACTCCATGCTACACCCGCCATCACTTACTAACATCACCACCAAGAACCACCTTATTCTTTTCTCTCTCTCTCTCTCTCTCTATATATATATATATATATATATATATATATATATATATATATATATATATATATATCTCACTCTATCCATATCTCTCTTAATATGATAAAAATCACCACCTGCCACTATTTCAGTTTCGAACCATGAACAAACCACACTTGTACAAACTGCTGCAGTGCAGCATATTTTTTTGTTGATAATTCCTGTAAGAAATAAAGAGATGATAGAAATTATTGATGATACAATAAAGATGATGCAAATAGGATAATTTGGCAGACAATTACAAATGGTACGTTATCTTTATTCAAATAAACTAATACAATAACAACTAAATTGGAATCTATCGGTTAGTGCAATAAATGGCTGGCATGTTCCGTTTTCCTTTTGTCCCTAGCCGAGAAGTTATACAGGATACCGGATCCCACACCTAGAATTCTATATAAGTGTAATTATCTATTATATTACTGATTAGGTGATGTTGACAGAAACTTAATATCAAATACGAGCCTTGAATCCTTTTATCCGAATAAAAACACTTGTAACATTGGGCTGTTATGAATCTGTTTCCAAAATCGGCTAATGGACTTATTTATCTACATAAAAAGGGACTAAGTTCTTGGGCTATGATAAATGGGCTATTTTGTATTGAGTTATTTGATCAAGGTAATTAATAGTTTAAGTGAGCCATAATTCTTCTTCATATACAAAATGAATATGTATTAAGATGATGGCTAAGGATAATGATATATAATAATGATGATGATACGAGATTACGGAGATAATCAAAGGAGGATGGACGATGACGCTGTGATTACGATGATGAGCAGGTTTTGAGTAGGATTAAGATAATGATAGTAATACCATGATTATGATATGATTAAGATATGATGATGATGGTTACATATGATATACGATGATGATGGTTAACATTGAAGAAGAGAAAAGGAATCAATCATTTACGGGTACACTAACTGGATTTTGGTTTGGAACATGGGCCGTAAATAAGATAAATGTTGGGCCAAAGTCTTCCCTAGTTGTAGGGCCGAGACTTTTAATTATTGGGCTAGCTAATTGGACTCCTATTTTGGCAGCCTGTTTATGTTCTTATTAGAGTCTTTATTGGACTTCTAAAACAGATATTACCAGATGATGGAATATTATTGATCATATGGATAATACAGTGGAGTGACGGGATATATAATGATCATTTATTGATGATGGTAATAATTAGGATAGATGATCGTATGATTATGATTTTAAGGGAAGACGATGATGATTAATGGTTAGGTTATGTAATAGAAATGATGAGGATGTAAGATCATGAATGGTGATAATCACAGGGTGAACACGAATTAGATGATGATACTGGACGATTACAGTAAATGAAAATGTTAATGGTGATTAGGATGATATAATGAAAACAGAAAATTAAGTTAAAAGGAATTAAAATCCTAATAATAATAATAATAGAAAAACTGAAATGGAGGAGTGGTCTTGGAGTTTAACGGATTAGCGGGACGTCGCGAGTTTAAACCCGGACTTGGGAAAATTTTTTAAGGACTACTCCTTTGAGGTAGCTACTACTAATACTCTCATTATCATTATTTTCAATATTATTATTATTATTATTATTATTATTATTATTATTATTATTATTATTATTATTATTATTATTATTATTATTATTATTATTATGAACATAAGTATTATTATCATTAAAAATTATTATCATTATTATTATTATCATTATTTTTATTACTAGTATTATCATTATTATTATTTTTACAACAAATAAATATTATGCATATAAAATTTTACTTATAATAATATTATTACATATAATAAACATATTTTTTTATATAAACATTCATATATAACAAATGATGTATTTTTAATATAATATTAATCATATATAAATATTAATATAACTATATAAATATTAGTCATTTTTAAAGATACATACAAATTAAATATATATATAATATATAATTTAAGATATAATAAATTTGTTCGATTACAAATATATGTGTTAATATATATAAATGATATAGGTTCGTGAATCCAAGGCCAACCCTACATTGTTCAGTTGTTTAATACCGTCATATGTATTTATACTACAAAATACAGTATTGTGAGTTTCATTTGCTCCCTTTTTAAATGCTTTTGCAACATATATTTTTGGGACTGAGAATACGTGCGCTGCTTTTATAACTGTTTTACGAAATAGACACAAGTACTTAAAACTAGATTCTATGGCTGGATTATTAAACTGAATATGTCCATTTTTAGTCTGGTAATCTAAGAATTAGGGAACAGACACCCTAATTGACGTGAATCCTAAAGATAGATCTATTGGGCCCAACAAGCCCCATCCAAAGTACCGGATGCTTTAGTACTTTGAATTTATCATGTCCGAAGGGAGTCCCGGAATGATGAGGATATTCTATATGCATCTTGTTAAGGTCGGTTACCATGTGTTCACCATATGAATGATTTTTATCTCTATGTATGGGATGTATATTGAAATATGAAATCTTGTGGTCTATTAAAATGATGGAAATGATTATTTATGTTAAACTAATGAACTCACCAACTTTTTGGTTGACACTTTAAAGCATGTTTATTCTCAGGTATGAAAGAAATCTTCCGCTGTGCATTTGCTCATTTTAGAGATATTACTTGGAGTCATTCATGACATATTTCAAAAGACGTTGCATTCGAGTCGTTGAGTTCATCAAGATTATTATTAAGTCAATTATAGTTGGATATATTATGAAATGGTATGCATGTCGTCAACTTTCAATGAAATGAAAGAATGTCTTTTAAAAACGAATGCAATTTTTGTAAAATGTATCATTTAGAGGTCAAGTACCTCGCGATGTAACCAAATGTAATGCATTCGTCCAGATGGATTAGGACGGGTCATGAAACCTCAACCGCGTGGTTGCACCTCAAACGTATGGTCACTCGTACGAGTGACCTGTCTGAAGTGTGGGAGCTGTTAGAACATTCCAGCTCGCTGTTTTTTTTTGCCATTTTGACCTAAAAACTCGATTTTTGCAAGTTTTGATCAATCCAATGACCTAAGAACACTATATAACACATATATGATCTATTTCTAACCTCAAACAAACATCACAAACACATTCAAAGCAAGAATTGATCATCAAAAGCTTACTTTTACAAAACCCACATAAACCCATTTGAATTCACCAAAATCTGAGATTTTTACCTTGTTTTGATGCTTGAAATCACTACAATCTGATGAACGAAATTACTAGCTTCGAATTACACTTCTTGATTTTAAAGATTTGAGAGCAAAAAGGGTGTTTAGGGTTTCAATTTTGCTAAAATAGCAAGAAATGGAACGTACGGGTATATATCTATATTGGGTTTCTTCATTTTGAGGAAACCCTACTCCGTATAACACACGGGTATTTACCAATTATCTGAAATAGATGAGGGTATCTAGAAGTCATCAACTCCTCGGTCTCCCATATCAGATTGGTGCCTAAACTATTCTTCCATTCCACAAGCACCATTGGAATCTGCTTCTTGCGTAATCTAGTCACTTTTCTGTCGACGATCCTCACTGGTTCTTCCACCAATTTCTTACTTGAATCTACTTTCAGATCTTGGAGCGGAAGAATTTGATTTTCATCGTCCACTTTACACTTACGAATATAGCAGATGTTAAACGTGTCATGAATACCTGCTAAATCTGCGGGGAGATCTAACACTACAGTTTGATCGTTCAGCACTTGACGAATTCTAAAAGGACCAATGTATCTCGGAGCTAGTTTTCCTCGTTTACTGAATCGAATTACACCCTTCCACGGTGACACTTTTAAATACACTCGTTCACCCATAGTAAACGTCATCGATCGTCGACGAGGATCTGCATACATCTTTTGTCGATCTCTAGCAGCTTTCACCTTTTCACGTGCGATAGCCACTTTTTCTGCAGTCTGCTGCACAATCTCTGGACCCGCAAACTGTTTCTCACCTGCCTCCAACCAACACGATGGAGTTCGACACTTTCTACCATACAACATTTAATACGGCGGCATGCCAATACTTGAATGATAGGAGTTGTAGTAAGCAAATTCGATCAATGGTAGATGATTATCCCACAATCCACCATATTCTAACACACAAGCCCTTAACATATCCTCTAAAGTCTGAATAGTTCGTTCACTTTGACCGTCAGTCTGAGGATGATAGGCTGTACTAAGGTTGACACGAGTACCCAAATTTTCTTGTAGACTATTCCAGAAACTAGACACAAATCGGGAATCTCTATCTGACATAATAGACAATGGTATCCCATGTCGCGATACTATTTCATTCAGGTACAACTGAGCTAATTTGGTCAACGAAGCTGTTTCACTAGTAGCTAGAAAATGCGCACTTTTGGTTAAACGGTCCACTATTACTCAAATCATATCATTTCCTTTCTGGGTTCTGGGTAGTTTTGTCACAAAATCCATGGTTATATGTTCCCATTTCCACTCTGGAATCTCTAATTGACGCAAAGACCCATACGATCTCTGGTGTTCTGCTTTCACTTGGGTGCAAATATGACACTTTTCCACGTATTGCGCGATGTCTGCTTTCATAGTTGGCCACCAATATAACACTTTCAGATCATGGTAGATTTTTGTACTACCAGGATGCACGGTTAATCTCAATTTATGTGCTTCATTTAAGATTAAATCCCTCAATCCACCAAGTAACGGCACCCAAACTCGTTCATGATAAGTCTTTAATCCTCGAGAATCATTCATCAATTCTTCTTTTCTTTTCATCATTAACTCAGATTTAAAATGTTCATCTTGCAATGCTTCGAGTTGAGTTATCTTTAGTCGATCCACTAAATCAGACACAATCTCAATTCGCATAAACTTTACACTGTCAGCGGATTTCTTACGACTTAATGCATCAGCCACAAAGTTTCCCTTGCCAGGATGATATCTGATCTCACAGTCATAATCTTTAATTAGTTCTTTCCACCGTATCTGGCACATGTTCATCTCTTTCTGCGAAAAGATATACTGTAAACTTTTATGATCGGTGCAGATAACACAATGCGTACCATAAAGATAATGCATCCACAACTTTAATGCAAACACTACTGCAGCCATTTCTAAGTCATGTACTGGATAATTCTCTTCACTTGTTTTTAACTGTCGAGACGCATACGCAATTAAACGACCTCTTTGCATTAATACACAACCCAAACAGGATAAGGACGCATCGCAATACACAATGAAGTCGTCGGATCCCTCGGGTAAGGCTAACACTGGCGCTTGACACAACAAACTTTTCAAAGTCTGAAACGTAGTTTCCTGTTCATTACCCCACTGAAAAGACACATCCTTTCTAGTTAACTTTGTCAAAGAACTTGCAATCTTTGAAAAATCTTTAATTAACCGTCGGTAGTAACCGGCCAATCCTAGGAAACTCTTGATTTCTGTCAGATTCTTTGGTGAATTCCAATTCATCACAGCTTCAATTTTAGACGGATCCACTTTTATACCTTCTGTACAGATAACATGACCCAAAAATTGAACTTCACGTAACCAGAACTCACACTTGGAAAACTTTGCATACAATTGTTCACGTTTCAAAAGTTCCAACACTTGTATTAAATGCTCAGCATGCTCGGATTCGGTTTTGGAGTACACTAAGATGTCATCAATGAACACGATAACAAACTTATCCAAAAACGGTTTACATACCCTATTCATGATATCCATAAAAATTGCTGGAGCGTTGGTTAACCCAAACGGCATCTCTAAGAACTCATAATGACCATAACAAGTACGAAATGCATTCTTAGGAATGTCAAATTCGGCAACACGAACCTGGTGATATCTCGAACGTAGATCTATTTTTGAAAAGAACGAAGCTCCTTGAAGTTGATCAAATAAGTCTTCTATTCTAGGAAGCGGATACTTATTCTTCACTGTTCTTTTATTTAGTTCACGATAATCTATACACATTCGGAGCGTACCATCTTTCTTTTTCACGAATAACACTGGTGCACCCCACGGCGAAGAACTCGGACGAATGAACCCGTGGTCTAACAGTTCTTGAATTTGGGACATCATTTCATGAATTTCTGACGGAGCTAATCTATACGGAGCTTTAGCAATCGGCGTACCCCCTGGCACTAACTTGATCTTATATTCAACTTCCCTAATTGGCGGTAAGCCTGGCAATTCATCGGGGAACACTTCTGGATATTCAAACACCACCGGAATATCGAACACTACTTTCTTTTCCTTCTTTACATCGATCACATAGGCTAAGAAAGAATCACAACCCTTGGCCAAAGATTTCTAAGCTTTCATCATCGACAATAATGGACAACGGAACTCGCCGCGATCACCACGAGCCACTACCCATTTCCCACCAGCCACCGGAAAAGAGATAATTTTCCTATCGCACTTAATACTGGCCTTATGTTCACTAAGCCAATTCATGTCTAACACTACATCAAAGCTTGGTATAGGCATCACTAAACAAGTCACAGGGAAAATACTACCCTCTATGTCAATAGTAATTCCAGAAACAAACTTTGTGACTGGAACAGTTCTACCATCACCCACTTCGACACTTAAGGGTTCATTTAATACACTAATAGGCACATTTAACTTAGCACAAAATGTAGTTGACATAAATGAGCGATTTGCTCCACAGTCAAATAGTACATGAGCCAACACAGAATTTACTAAGAACATACCGGTGATTGCATCGTCAGTAGCAGTGGCAGCATCTACTGACATCTGAAAGGCTCTAGCTTCAGGTGGTGGAGGATTCTTGCGCTTCTGCCCGACAGAGGAAGCAGATGATCCCCCAGCTAACACAGCACGTACCCCTGACCCGGACTCCGCCCCAGAATAACTCTTTCTTGAAGCCGGACACTCTGCAGATCTGTGACCCTCTTTATGACAGTTCCAACACACATTATTCTTAAATGAACAATCTTGAGGCTCCTGTCCTACTATACCACAACGTAAACAACGTTTTGTCAAGGTTGTACACTGCCCACTATGTGAAGACTTACACATTCTACACCATGTCTTCTCACCACTTAACACTGATCCACCCTGGCTCGATTGCCCTTTTAGCTTAAACCGACTTGATTTCTTTGCTTGCTGGCTAGACTGACTTGCCCCTGGTTTCACTTGCGACACACTTTCAGTTTTCACACTTCTGGCCGCCTTAATGTCACTTTTAGTTACCTTTGCCAACATATGCGCTTGTGACAAAGTAGTAGCAAGTCTTGCAATCGTGCGATATTCAGGTCGCAAAATTTCTACAAATCATTGCACTCTGGACTGTTCGTCAGGTATCCATTGATGCACAAACCTTAACTTGTCCATAAACTGCTCAAATGCTTCATCGACTATCATTTCTTCAGTCATCGCCATTTGCATGAACTCTTGCTTCAATCGATTAATATCAAATGCGGTGCAGTACTGCTCTTGGACCTTTACAGCAAATTGTTCCCATGTGACCTGATTGAGTTTCTCTTCGAACAACGGAGTAGTAATTGTATCCCACCAAACCATAGCTCTATTCTTTAACAGTCGGCTGGCATAAGTTACCCGCAATTCTGGTTCACATTGACAGACTTTCAATGCCCGTTCCACTTCCCTTAACTAATTCATTGTTACAATCGTATCGCGATGACCTGAATACTCAGAGGGCTTGCAGTCAATAAACTGCTTGAAAGTACACTTCTTCTTCTCCTTTACCACTTGCTGAAACATAGGAGTTTGAAATGGATTCGTTGTCGCGTACTGATATTGAAAAGGGTACTGGTGTTGTTGGGAAGATTGATTTGGCATTTGAGGTTGAACTTGAGGTTGATACTGGAATGGTTGAGAAGCACTACCATATGGGCCAGATGTATATTGAGTACCAGTAAACCCTGGAGGTATCGGTGGATCACTAGCTTCAGACACCACGGTTGAATGCCTGATTTGGGCCTCTAGTTCCTTCACTTTTTCTCGATTTTCCTGTAACTGGCCTTCTAATTGTTGAACATAATCATCTGGATCACGTTCCAGACTATGCTCCACTGACGACGCTCTAAATATTCCGGGTCCAGGAGTTAAAGGGGCATCGTTATTTCTGGTTTGGTCAGCCATACCTGTCTGCAAACACATCATCTCACAAGAGCTTAGTTGATAACCTGTTAGCTCCTATCACTAAGCATAATCACCTAGGCAAATATTTCTACATTCTCTTTTTCTCCACTCGGATGTTTGACACGACACATTCGTAAGTTTGGGAGTAAGTCACTTACACAGTACACATACTGCCAAACCTATGCTCTGATACCAACTTGTAACACCGTACTCTTTTTTTTTTGAATACTCACAGCGGAAGACTAATTAATTTACATATCGTATGTTATTTATAGAAACATGTGATTACACAAAACACTGGTGTTACGTTATTACTACAAGCCATTTAACGATATAGTTTATTACAAAACACATCAGAGTGACACTGTGTCAAACATCTTCGGTTGTCCTCCAAAACCCACCAAAAGCTGCTAATACACACCTGCAGAGCAAAACACTGTGGGAGAATTAGCATAATGCTAAGTGAATGGCAATATATAGGTGGACATTACTACAAGCATCAAGCACAGCTTATAGGCACTGATCACTAATCACTTAAAGTCATAAACAAGAGTACCGACAACCCATCGCTGATCAAGCTAGAATATACCGATAGTCCACACTACTGAATCACTGGTATAGTCTTCCAGACGTGATGCACTCGTCATTCATACTATACCACTAATCAGTAACGCTTGGACCCAATTCTATTACCCCAAATGAGGTAAACACAATCGACCTCTTACATCGCACAAAACACCTCGACGTTAGCACTGGGTGCGCACATAATCACATATAGTCACATCGCTGGTCAAAGAATCCTACACAGTCTTGTTTAGCATGGCACAAATCACTATACTTGTCACTGTATAATCATATCCATAAAGATAATCCCACTCACCTGGAAGCACAAGTACTCAGTTGTCTTATATCACTGAGCCTTCACCTTTTCGTTTATCACCTGAGAATATTAGTTCTCTAGTTAGTACACTTTTCAATCAAATTACTAATTAGCATTAATATCATAGCAATACAGTAAATGGGTCAGAATTGGACTTGACCCAAACATACAAACACTGTCACTGGCACGGATGAGGTCTCACTCGTGCGACTGACTATGCTCACTCGCACGGGTGAGTATCCTCACTCGCAGGACTAACCTATCACTTAATAATAGTGATTATAAAACCTACTCACATGATTAAGTGTCTCACTCGTGCGAATGGATACCTCACTCGCACGAGTGAGTGCCTCAGACGCACGGTTGAGCAAGTACAGCAGCACAGTTGCAATCCGAGCTTTTTACATCCAAATTAAATTTTGATTCATTGTTTTAAAACCTTTTCATTAGAAGCTACTCCTCAAGACGATTCCAACGATAGTTTATTCGTCAAAAACGGAGTTACGGTTTGAAAGTTACAGCCTTTTTAATTTTACCAAAAACTGACCAGTGCTCACTCGCGCGGACGAGACCTCCCTCGTGCGAGTGAGTCCTCAACCGTGTGGTTGAGCCTCAAACACGTGGCCACTCATATGAGTGACCTGTCAGAAGTGTGGGAGCTGTTAGAACATTCTAGCTCGCTGTTTTTTGCCATTTTGACCCAAAAACTCGATTTTTGCAAGTTTTGATCAATCCAATGACCCAAGAACACTATATAACACATATATGATCTATTTCTAACCTCAAACAAACATCACAAACATATTCAAAGCAAGAATTGATCATCAAAAGCTTACTTTTTCAAAACTCACATAAACCCATTTGAATTCACCAAAATCTGAGATTTTTACCTTGTTTTGATGCTTGAAATCACTACAATCTGATGAACGAAATTACTAGCTTCGAATTACACTTCTTGATTTTAAAGATTTGAGAGAAAAAAGGGTGTTTATGGTTTTTATTTTGCTAAAATAGCAAGAAATGGAACGTACGGGTATATATCCATATTGGGTTTCTTCATTGTGAGGAAACCCTACTCCGTATAACACACAGATATTTACCAATTATCTGAAACCCAAAATCCTTAATAACTTATTCATTCTAAGTCCAATTCACAAAAGGAAATATGTTCTGTGACCCTTGTCACAAAACGCACATTATCCGATACCCAATAATTATAAAACACATAATTATTAAAATCACATTAATAACACAGAAGGGTAAATAAGTCATTACCTACTAGGCCCAAAGCTAGGATGTTACACATAGAAAGAAAAAATGGCTACTTAACCATTGATCGCTTATTACCATTTCATAACACTCACCACACACACACACACACACACCCACCACAAAGGCGGCCAATGTACAATTTATCTGCCTAATATTGTTCCTTTCTTCTCTATTAATATACATTTCCCATTCCAAAAATATTGATTCACCCGTGTATGAATCATGTACACTATTCAAATTGTAACGACCCGACTTTTTCGACTTGTTTTTGTGCCTTGTGATTTTTGCGAAACTGCGTATTTGTGCGTACTGTGCTACTTTATACTCTGGAATCTTTATACACATGGCTTACTTTCATTTATGTGTTAAAACATGCCTTTAAGTACGTAGGATACTTAACTTGATCACCGGAAGCCTTTATGACCGTTAGTGTCACTTGACGTTACGAACAAACTGCGTACTGCGTACACGTTTAACTTTTGTCGAAATCGGAATATTATGACTACGAAATCTTAATTATTATTTTATAATAATAATTACTTGAGTTTTTGGATGCTTAATTACGTGTAGTAATTTACTTATGCTTACTAGTTAGTCTTGTTGGACTTTCTACCTTGTTGGACCTTAGCACACCCTACACTAGTTAGTGGACTATTTAATTAGCCCAATTATTAAAAGATAGTGACCCATTAATATGTAAGACAAATTCCCATTTATTAGAGGGAACATGCTAGCATTTTTGTCAAGTATTATCCTTAATGTTGCATGAGATCCTAACATAAGCACCAACTTTAGACAACCATTAACCAAAAAGTAAAAGTTTGTCCCCCTTGTCCCCCTTGAAAATCACGGCCATCACCACCCACCACACCCTCATTCACCTATAAATACAAGCCTTATTCCATCCATTTTACACTTGCTCTCATTTATATTTCACACACACTTACTCTCTTATTTTCTCTCTAGTCTTTCTCACTCTAAAACTTGTAAGTTTTTGAATTTCTTCTCCTTCTTCTCTTATCATTTTCGTGTTCATCATCATCAATAAAGGATCAAGCTTTTTAGCTTTGATCTTGATTACATCTTGTAGATTCAAACTTGGATTTGAATCCTTCAAGAACATGGAAGATTCAAGCTTTCTAGCTTTGAATCTTCACCTACTTTGTAGATCTATATCTTTTAACTTTAATCTTCTTATTTTGTTATAAAGATTCAAACTTGTGTTTGTAATCTTTATGTAACTTAAAGACCCAAGCTTTATGTTTCAAGATCTTCAAGAACAACCAAGATGCAAGCTTTCTAGCTTGAATCTTCATATCTTTTGTTGGATCTAAGTTTCCTAACTTATGATCTCATTATTTTGTTATAAAAATCAAAACTTGTGTTTATGGTCTTCATATAACTTAAAGATCTAAGCTTTATGCTTCAAGGTCTTCAAGAACACTAAAAGTTCAAGCTTTCTAGCTTTGTGACCTTATAACTTGTGTGAAAAGGATCCAAGCTCTCTAGCTTAGGGTTCCATCACTTTATTTGACTTAGATTATGTTCATACTTGCTTGATTGAAGTAAAGTTTGTAGCTTTAGTTGTAAATGTAACTCGTAATTGTGTTAAGACTAAGGATATGATGTAACCTTGGTTCATCATCCATCTAAGACTCTTAAATGAGTTGTGTTCTTACTTGGTCTTAACATATTGTGTGTTGATGGTAGAATCTTGGTTAAGGTAATGCTAACCCATCAACGATTTGTACACTTGAAGCTACAAGCATCAAGGATGAGAACCGTGATGAGCATCAAGCACTAAGAACCCCACTGGAGCACCTTGCTTACCATTTTCGGGATCTGATCAAACCACCTGGGCTACTGGAAAGTTAATTTTCAGTTAGTTCGGTTCGAGTAGATGATTTTCCATTTAGACCTCGTCTTAATCCGAGTTACGATTTAGGATTTATGGCCTTCCGAAAGTCACTACACCCTATTAACGTTGTGCTAAAATTTCTGACCTACTCGCACTTAAATCGTCACCACGGTCAAACGAAGACGAGTTTGGTTCTGGAAATTGGTCAGCAACTAGAGGACTCCTATACGGAGCCATGTCCACTGATTACGCATCTTTTCGATTTACGTAGAGGCCGTAGCAGCTGATCAAAGTCAGCCTATTGTTTCGAACTCTATACTTGTTAAACTTACTTAACTTTTACAATGATGAATGATGATGATGATGATGATCATGATGATGATGTGATGACCCGAGAATTTCCGACCAAATTTAAACTTAATCTTTATATGAAATTCGACACGATAAGCAAAATCTGTAATGTTGAGTCTCGAAAGTTTTGAAATCTATATTCATGTAATCAAGTACCCTTTGACCATGCCCGACGATTCACGAACAATTATGTGTATATAGATATGTATATACAATATATACTTGTTAATTGAAAACGTTAACAAAGTAAGTAGATATATAATACATTACATGAATGTATAAGTGATTATAGTTATTGACGTAATTAAAGGATAATATCATATGATTGAATTATCAGATACATTGAATTATGATTACGAGTCTCTGTTATGAGGTCCACGTTGATTTGAGAAATCATTTTTTTAACGGTATTCGAAATAAATGATAAAGTGAATTTCAAATATTATTACTAATTACTTTATTAATATTTATACTTGATATCAAAAGTTAAAGAATTTAATATATATATATATACATATATAAACACAGATATATATAAATACATATAAATACAGATACAGATATATATAAATACATATTCTTACACAAAATACAGATTTATATATATATACAAATACAGATTCAGATATTAATGCATATATATATACGATTCTATATATATATAAATAAATAAATAAATACGTAATTAAAATCATGAAAATCCAAAATCAGTTGTCTATCGTTGTCTAACTATTTGGTAATTGATTTTGGGACTACAAACTCGTACGAATCGAATCCAATTATTCACATTAACAGACAAATTCTGTTAGAGGTCGATAGTATTTTTTTCTGACTAATTAACTTTACGTACCAATCAAACTAACATATCAAAATCAATTGTACTAAATTAATTACTTTATCTGATTCCGATATTTTTTTTTCTTCTTTGTTTTGTTTCCTTCTCCTTTGGATTTTGATTCCCGTCAACCATATATGAGTAGAAAACGAACAGCTACAGCTGTAAATGATATCAATTAACTTCACATTATCAATTTCCAATCCACAAACACCTTGCTTGATAAACCTTCATCACTGCTGCCGTTTGTTATCTTTCTATTTTCGAAACCAACACACACAATCACCATCGAACCACCTTGCTCGAGTTCTTTTCCGTTGAATCACCATAACTCTCACCACATCATGAATTGCAAGATAATCGAACCATCTACTTCTCTCACCTTCTATTAATCCTTATAACCGAAGAATCCTAACAATCACCACCTTGCACCGCTTCTTCTTCGTGAACACCACAACCATTATTATCATCACACCACTATAGATCACCATTAGTGCTGCTATGCTACTATTTTGTTGCTGTTAGAAGACCACTCAAACACCACCAAAACGCCACCTTTTATGTCTTCCTCCTTATTTGAAGCTATTGCAGACTATGTCTGTTGTAAACCCGCGAACCAACACCACACGTACAACTCACCACCTTTTTAATGAACATCCGTTAAACACATCACCACCCTTCCTTCTTTTCTGCTAAACCTACAATCACACACACTACTCATTTTATATTTTTCTATTACAGCAACAAGAGAGAGTAAAACTCTTCCAAATCCCATTTCTATATCAAAATAATGAACAATGGTGGTAAATATAATAACGATGATGAGCTATTGAAATCATAGTAATGATTAGCGAATAAAGAATAATGGCAATTGGGATTAAAAAAACGATAAAGTTAACAAGTGGAGAAAAACTTTTGTTATTTTTTTCTTTTGTTTCGAATCCTATGTACAGCTATCAATGGAACGTATCCTATAATTTTTTGTTATATGGGCCGTGATTTGTTTGAGTGTTGTGGAGCCCTCGAAGTTCCTTTCAAGAAAGAAGAGAATGATGATTTGAAGCTAATTTGAATATCCATGTCAAGAAGGAACCCACATGTCGGGTGTACGGTTACTAACCCGTTTCTTTTTCTATTATTTGAAACCACAATGAATTACAATTGCTGAGCTGTGATGATTTCCGTAATATGCTGCTGGTGTGTTTATATTCCATTGCAAACCGAAATATATTGATGGGCTAGGATATATGGGCTGTTTTGAAGAAGAATGCATGTGGCCCAATGATAAACAGACGCTGGTTATAGGATTTAGATCGCAAGCTATATAACAGACATAGATACAGCGAAATGGTTTGGAGTGTGTTTGGTATTCGAGAGGTCGAGGGTTCGATCCCAGCTCGGGGCAGTTTATTCTTTTTAATGGCTTTAAAGGTAGTTTCAAATTTTTTTAAAAAAAATTTTATTATTATTATTATTATTATTATTATTATTATTATTATTATTATTATTATTATTATTATTATTATTATTATTACTATTATTATTATTAATTGTTATTACTATGATTATTATTACTAATGTTATTATTAGTATTATAGTAATTATTATTATTAATATCGTAGCTACAGGTATTGTAAGTATTACTAATGTTATTATTATTATTATTATTATTATTATTATTATTATTATTATTATTATTATTATTATTATTATTGTAAAAAAAATTAATTTTATCATTTATAGTATTATTAACATTATTGTAATTATAATTATTGTTATTATGATGAAAATAATAAAATTATTGTTTTTCGTAAACATTAGTATTAGTATCATTATAACAATACTAGCGTTAATATTATTATTATTAACATATGTATTATCATTATCATTATCATTAAAAGTATCATTATTATTATTATCACCATTATTATTTAAAAATATTATTTTTATAAAAACTATTTTTTTATAAATAAATATTTGGTACATAAAACATACTTATCACATATACTACGATTATATTAATATTCCATATAACTATATATAAATCATATTAACATTTCTTATATAAAAACTTACATACAACAAATTAGGTATTTTTAATATAATACTAAATAGATATAGATATTAATATAATTATATTAATATTATCATGTACAAAACGAAAATATATATAAATAAATAATGAAACTTATAAATTAATAAATATAACAATCGCAACACTAATAATAATAATATGTAGATTTATTCGAGTACAAGAATATGTTTTAATATATATATACAAATGATATAGGTTCGTGAATCCAAGGCCAACCCTACATTTGTTAAATGTCGTTATATGTATTTTTACTACAAAATACATTTGGTGAGTTCATTTGCTCCCTTTTACTCTTTATATTTTTGGAACTGAGAATACATGCGCTGTTTTTATAATTGCTTTATTAAATGCTTTTGAAATATATTTTGAACTGCGAATACATGAAATGCTTCTATAAATGTTTGATGAGATAGACACAATCAAAACATTCCTCGCATGAATTATTATGCAGACATAAGTTCTGCGGATTATTATTGAATTATGTGTACATGATAATTGCCACCATTGAATTATGTGGACATGATAATTGCCACCATTGAATTATGTGGACATGATAATTGCCACCATTGAATTATGTGGACATGATAATTGCCACCAATTGATGTGAATGTTATGTATCGAGAGAATGATTTTATACACAGGTTATGTGTATGTTATTTTTGTGCACAAGATATGTGTACGGACACGAGAAAGGCGTACTGTATTTAAAAGATATCGCATGTACATTACAGGTGGGTATAGGATTCGGGCCCATTTGTACCATGCAGCATTTAAATCTTGTGGTCTATCAAAATGATGAATTTTATTGTTTTATGATAAACTTATGAACTCACCAACCTTTTGGTTGACACTTTAAAGCATGTTTATTCTCAGGTTTGAAAGAAATCTTCCGCTGTGCATTTGCTCATTTAAGAGACATTACTTGGAGACGTTGCATTCAAGTCGTCGAGTTCATCAAGATTATTATTAAGTCAATTATAGTTAGATATATTATGAAATGGTATGCATATCATCAACTTTCGATGTAAGAAAGTTTGTCTTTTCAAAACGAATGCAATTTTTGTAAAATGTATCATATAGAGGTCAAGTACCTCGCGATGTAACCAACTATTGTGAATCGTTTGTAATCGATGTGGACTTTGTCCGGATAGATTGGGACGGGTTTCTACAGTTGGTATCAGAGCGGTGGTCTTAGCGAACCAGGTCTTGCATTAGTGTGTCTAACTGATAGTTATTTAGATGCATTATTGAGTCTGGACTTCGACCGTGTCTGCATGTCAAAAGTTTTGCATATCATTCCATGTAGAAAAATATCTACCTATCATTTTCAGTCTCGACGCGTCTTATTGCAATTATTGCATAGAGGGTGTACAGACAAATTCATATTCCATCACATTAAACCTTGTCTGACACATCTCCTTAATTTTCTCCTTAATCTACGGAATCTTCTGTACTATATATAAGTATTAGGTATTCTATGTAATTAGAATATCATCCGATATCCGAAAATCATTTCACATCGAAAATCCTTTATCTAACCATGCTAGATGAATTCTGCAACCAGTTCAAGTTCCTCGGATTTCGATAGCGATTCCGATATGGAGTCCCACTCCAGCTCTGAAAGCAGCGTCACCAGAATGAATCAATCAATCATCCATCCCCAATTCATCTGATGGGTTTGTAGTCGACCTAATCAATGGAGACGAGAAGAATACGATACTTTCCATCAACCGAATTCACCTCTTGACGAAGAACCTGAAGCACTTACCAGCGAACCAGTCCGAAACACGACTTTCATACTCATTTCTCGAATATCGCGCCATGATTATATTCTATCTAAAATTCTAAACCTTATTCATCCGCTCGTTCCGACCGACAATCATCCCGGAGTAATAAGTCAACGAGCTTCGCACCCGAGTTGTAGCCTTGAAAAATATGGTGTAAAATGTACTAGCTTCAGCAACATTATCGGCATCGACAGTACCACCAACAAAAACATCCGCATCCCAAGCCTCAATTTCACAATCTGTCTCACGAACATCAACATCATACGCACCATAGATACCAAGGAGTACCAACAGTAATTAACGATGAAGTATTGATCCATAACTTCATTAATATTCTGCGAAGAATATGTGGTTCCTAATAGTTTTAGAGATTACTTATTCTAGCTCAAACCGAAAATCAAATGAGTCTAATATCATATTGACTCATTAAATCCATGATTACATCTGAAGAAAATATATATGTAAGTATATTTTCATAAAGATTGTAATTAAAAAGTCTTTCGTACAAACTGTTAATGGTGAAAATATTTTAACGGATAGGTAATACCCGAGGAATATTTAAGATTTCACATTAATAAGTTACACTTTACATTCTTCGAATCCAATTCAACAGTCATTGAACTATCCTACCTACATCCACATATATATTCGTTCATTGAAGAACAACCATCTTCATTCAAATTCAATTTCATAATTCGGATTTTGACCGATCAGAATCCAAATCAAGATTTGACAAGTGGCATAATGAAGAAAACATTTGAAAAAATAAAATTTGTTAGAAACAAACAAATTAACTATGAGAAATTTTGTTAAGAATCCACGCTAACAAAATCCTAGCTAACTGTTCCTAGCTAACTATGGACTAATCAACTGAGGACTACCAACAGTGGACAATTAAAATGAATTAAAATATTGATTATAACATATGAAACTAAACAATTCTTCAAGTTTGCCACTTGATTTCATCTTAAACCTCATTTGTATCTTGACGATTACAATCTGCGTTCAAAACCTTTCATGAATCTTGAAAACACCTCAATCGAGAGGATGAACCAACCGCACTTCATATACGAAAGGAAGAACTTATGCATATAGTTATGCATCTAAAAACACTTGGAACCTGAGTAAACGTTTAACACATATTTGTGCTAGCTCCTTTGGCGTTGTTATTACCGAAAATAACTTTGCAATCCCTTTTCAAATTAGCCAATTTTGTCACAGCTCCAACAAGTCAACTTCGACTTTTCATTTGGATTAACCTTATTATAACCTTGATATATATGCGTGCTCTTTTATTGTTACTGGTGAACCTTTTATATTCCACCATATTACCAGCAGATGTACCAACAACCTCGTCACTCCTTGGTTTAAATCTCTTCGACAAATCACTATATTTATCTATTGAAGTCTCATCATGTACTCATCCACATCTTGTAACAAGAATTGCCATACCAATTACCGGGAATCAGCAAATCTGTATTGTGAGCCTCGCAACGTTTCCGCATCAACAGTTATATGTATCCATATAACATTCATCTCTTAGAACTATGATCTTCCATTTCGAAATTCTGAAAAGCACCCAGTTTGCGAATTAGTACTCTGAATTTTGAAAAGTTGAATGAAGCAACAAAAAAATTGTAAACGACCTCAATAGCCAAAAGTTGATGATAAAGAATTGTATGTTGGCAAAACTCAGAAAAAGTTCGAAACTGAAAAACTGATTGAGCAAACTACGAAGGAGTCTCTGAACAAATCACAAGGACTAAACTTGTGCATTAAGAATCCTGATGATTCTGTTTCTGATGAAATCTTTAGCGAATACCTTGCTTCTGACTTCAAACTCTTGCGGACAAATTTTCTTCACCATCCTTCGATATTAAAAATTCCAAGATATCATCGTATTCTTCATTATAAATATCCTCCATATTTTCGAAGATATTTTTATAACTATTCTTATCTGAAATCATTAATCTCTTCGTGCTATCAGTATTACATCATATAGAAACTGTTAGTTTCTATATTTTGTAAACTTTCGAGCTTAAAATATGAATGTTATTGAAGTAATGTTGGGAACTGATGCATGAGTTAGTATAATATAATGACACTTGATCAACGTGATTATATTACAGTAAGTCATGCTGAGTTTCTAATGAAACGTGATGATGGTTCACGGTAGATTATACCATCATCATGTGTCATGTTACATAACTCTTACATTCTGCTTAACTTCTGAACATATCAAGAAAAGGTATTCTTGATGGTTCTATCTTCCGTGATGTTGATAAATTTGAAAATCAAATCGTGCTATCACGTTTCTTCCTGCTTAGAACATTATAATCATTCGAAAATCTATATCTACGAATTATGGACCATTATTCGGTTGACTTAAAGTCGGGAAAAGAAGACAAGAGCATGAAACTCCGAAATATAAGGGAAAATACAAAGCCCAACAACAACACCGAAATTACAAACTGTGGATATCAGTGCGTATAGTAATATAAAGACACGGGAGGATTATAAATACAATAATCACTAGAGCATAGTAGAAATAAACAGATTCTTCCGGTGGGAGTTGGAAAAGAAGGACGATCATTGCGATAGTCAGCATGAGAACAAGGATTAGAACCGGATTAAGTATTATTATAATCTTTTGATATATGAACTAAGAAAGAAGGTATAGAAGTAGTAAAACTAATGGAACGGAAAAGGTAAATTTATAACGAAAACATCAGGCATAGTTGAAATGTCCCGTTCTTATTGATTAAAAATGTTCCATATTAATTGATTTCGTTGCGAGGTTTTGACCTCTATATGAGACGTTTTTCAAAGACTGCATTCATTTTAAAACAAACCATAACCTTTATTTCATCAATAAAGGTTTAAAAAGCTTTACGTAGATTATCAAATAATGATAATCTAAAATATCCTGTTTACACACGACCATTACATAATGGTTTACAATACAAATATGTTACAACAAAATAAGTTTCTTGAATGCAGTTTTTACACAATATCATACAAGCATGGACTCCAAATCTCGTCCTTATTTAAGTATGCGACAGCAGAAGCTCTTAATAATCACCTGAGAATAAACATGCTTAAAACGTCAACAAAAATGTTGGTGAGTTATAGGTTTAACCTATATATATCAAATCATAATAATAGACCACAAGATTTCATATTTCAATACACATCCCATACATAGAGATAAAAATCATTCATATGGTGAACACCTGGTAACCGACATTAACAAGATGCATATATAAGAATATCCCCATCATTCCGGGACACCCTTCGGATATGATATAAATTTCGAAGTACTAAAGCATCTGGTACTTTGGATGGGGTTTGTTAGGCCCAATAGATCTATCTTTAGGATTCGCGTCAATTAGGGTGTCTGTTCCCTAATTATTTGATTACCAGACTTAATAAAAAGGGGCATATTCGAATTCGATAATTCAACCATAGAATGTAGTTTCACGTACTTGTGTCTATTTTATAAATCATTTATAAAACCTGCATGTATTCTCATCCCAAAAATATTAGATTTTAAAAGTGGGACTATAACTCACTTTCACAGATTTTTACTTCGTCGGGAAGTAAGACTTGGCCACTGGTTGATTCACGAACCTATAACAATATATACATATATATCAAAGTATGTTCAAAATATATTTACAACACTTTTAATATATTTTGATGTTTTAAGTTTATTAAGTCAGATGTCCTCGTTAGTAACCTACAACTAGTTGTCCACAGTTAGATGTACAGAAATAAATCGATAAATATTATCTTGAATCAATCCACGACCCAGTGTATACGTATCTCAGTATTGATCACAACTCAAACTATATATATTTTGGAATCAACCTCAACCCTGTATAGCTAACTCCAACATTCACATATAGAGTGTCTATGGTTGTTCCGAAATATATATAGATGTGTCGACATGATAGGTCGAAACATTGTATACGTGTCTATGGTATCTCAAGATTACATAATATATAATACAAGTTGATTAAGTTATGGTTGGAATAGATTTGTTACCAATTTTCACGTAGCTAAAATGAGAAAAATTATCCAATCTTGTTTTACCCATAACTTCTTCATTTTAAATCCGTTTTGAGTGAATCAAATTGCTATGGTTTCATATTGAACTCTATTTTATGAATCTAAACAGAAAAAGTATAGGTTTATAGTCAAAAAAATAAGTTACAAGTCGTTTTTGTAAAGGTAGTCATTTCAGTCGAAAGAACGACGTCTAGATGGCCATTTTAGAAAACATACTTCCACTTTGAGTTTAACCATAATTTTTGGATATAGTTTCATGTTCATAATAAAAATCGTTTTCTCATAATAACAACTTTTAAATCAAAGTTTATCATAGTTTTTAATTAACTAACCCAAAACAGCCCGCGGTGTTACTACGACGGCGTAAATCCGGTTTTACGGTGTTTTTCGTGTTTCCAGGTTTTAAATCATTAAGTTAGCATATCATATAGATATAGAACATGTGTTTAGTTGATTTTAAAAGTCAAGTTAGAAGGATTAACTTTTGTTTGCGAACAAGTTTAGAATTAACTAAACTATGTTCTAGTGATTAAAAGTTTAAACCTTCGAATAAGATAGCTTTATATGTATGAATCGAATGATGTTATGAACATCATTACTACCTTAAGTTCCTTGGATAAACCTACTGGAAAATAGGAAAATGGATCTAGCTTCAACGGATCCTTGGATGGCTCGAAGTTCTTGAAGCAGAATCATGACACGAAAACAAGTTCAAGTAAGATCATCACTTGAAATAAGATTGTTATAGTTATAGAAATTGAACCAAAGTTTGAATATGATTATTACCTTGTATTAGAATGATAACCTACTGTAAGAAACAAAGATTTCTTGAGGTTGGATTATCACCTTACAAGATTGGAAGTGAGCTAGCAAACTTGAAAGTATTCTTGATTTTATGTAACTAGAACTTGTAGAATTTATGAAGAACACTTAGAACTTGAAGATAGAACTTGAGAGAGATCAATTAGATGAAGAAAATTGAAGAATTAAAGTGTTTGTAGGTGTTTTTGGTCGTTGGTGTATGGATTAGATATAAAGGATATGTAATTTTGTTTTCATGTAAATAAGTCATGAATGATTACTCATATTTTTGTAATTTTATGAGATATTTCATGCTAGTTGCCAAATGATGGTTCCCACATGTGTTAGGTGACTCACATGGGCTGCTAAGAGCTGATCATTGGAGTGTATATACCAATAGTACATACATCTAAAAGCTGTGTATTGTACGAGTACGAATACGGGTGCATACGAGTAGAATTGTTGATGAAACTGAACGAGGATGTAATTGTAAGAATTTTTGTTAAGTAGAAGTATTTTGATAAGTGCATTGAAGTCTTTCAAAAGTGTATAAATACATATTAAAACACTACATGTATATACATTTTAACTGAGTCGTTAAGTCATCGTTAGTCGTTACATGTAAGTGTTGTTTTGAAACCTTTAGGTTAACGATCTTGTTAAATGTTGTTAACCCAATGTTTATAATATCAAATGAGATTTTAAATTATTATATTATCATGATATTATCATATATGAATATCTCTTAATATGATATATATATATACATTAAATGTCTTTACAACGATAATCGTTACATATATGTCTCGTTTAAAAATCATTAAGTTAGTAGTCTTGTTTTTACATATGTAGTTCATTGTTAATATACTTAATGATATGTTTACTTATCATAGTATCATGTTAACTATATATATATATATATATCCATATATATGTCATCATATAGTTTTTACAAGTTTTAACGTTCGTGAATCACCGGTCAACTTGGGTGGTCAATTGTTTATATGAAACATATTTCAATTAATCAAGTCTTAACAAGTTTGATTGCTTAACATGTTGGAAACATTTAATCATGTAAATATCAATCTCAATTAATATATATAAACATGGAAAAGTTCGGGTCACTACAATAGTAATCGGGACAGATCATCACATTTAATTAAAGAGATCCCAATTTCCTTAAATCTCGAAGAATCGGATCTTATAGATTTACAAGATTTTCTTTTGAATCCCTTGAATTTCGGAATTCAACTAAGACAATGTCAAAAAGTTAAGACGCACCTTATTTTCTAAATTCAACCAAGGCAACGTCAAAAGTTAAAACGAAACTCCATTTATTCATTTCACTCTTTTATGATAGCTTCGTTTGTGCTCTTCGAATAAATCGAATTATTTTATCTGTATTATTCAATAATGATAAAACTCTATTTATCAGCTCGTATTCATCAGGAAAACATATTTATTGTTAGCCATGACGACCTCACTCAAATTTCGGGACGAAATTTCTTTAACGGGTAGGTACTGTGATGACCCGGGAATTTCCGACCAAATTTAAACTTAATCTTTATATGAAATTCGACACGATAAGCAAAATCTGTAATGTTGAGTCTCGAAAGTTTTGAAATCTATATTCATGTAATCAAGTACCCTTTGACCATGCCCGACGATTCACGAACAATTATGTGTATATAGATATGTATATACAATATATACTTGTTAATTGAAAACGTTAACAAAGTAAGTAGATATATAATACATTACATGAATGTATAAGTGATTATAGTTATTGACGTAATTAAAAGATAATATCATATGATTGAATTATCAGATACATTGAATTATGATTACGAGTCTCTGTTATGAGGTCCACGTTGATTTGAGAAATTATTTTTTTTAACGGTATTCGAAATAAATGATAAAGTGAATTTCAAATATTATTACTAATTACTTTATTAATATTTATACTTGATATCAAAAGTTAAAGAATTTAATATATATATATATATATATATATATATATATACATATATATACATATATAAACACAGATATATATAAATACATATAAATACAGATACATATATATATAAATACATATTCTTACACAAAATACAGATTTATATATATATACAAATACAGATTCAGATATTAATGCATATATATATATACGATGCATATATATATAAATAAATAAATAAATAAATACGTAATTAAAATCATGAAAATCCAAAATCAGTTGTCTATCGTTGTCTAACTATTTGGTAATTGATTTTGGGACTACAAACTCGTACGAATCGAATCCAATTATTCACATTAACAGACAAATTCTGTCAGAGGTCGATAGTATTTTTTTCTGACTAATTAACTTTACGTACCAAACAAACTAACATATCAAAATCAATTGTACTAAATTAATTACTTTATCTGATTTCGATATATTTTTTTCTTCTTTGTTTTGTTTCCTTCTCCTTTGGATTTTGATTCCCGTCAACCATATATGAGTAGAAAACGAACAGCTACAGCTGTAAATGATATCATTTAACTTCACATTATCAATTTCCAATCCACAAACACCTTGCTTGATAAACCTTCATCACTGCTGCCGTTTGTTATTTTTCTGTTTTCGAAACCAACACACACAATCACCATCGAACCACCTTGCTCGAGTTCTTTTCCGTTGAATCACCATAACTCTCACCACATCATGAATTGCAAGATAATCGAACCATCTACTTCTCTCTCCTTCTATTAATCCTTATAACCGAAGAATCCTAACAATCACCACCTTGCACCGCTTCTTCTTCGTGAACACCACAACCATCACTATCATCACACCACTACAGATCACTATTGGTGCTGCTATGCTACTATTTTGTTGCTGTTAGAAGGCCATTCAAACACCACCAAAACGCCACCTTTTATGTCTTCCTCCTTATTTGAAGCTATTGCAGCATATGTCTGTTGTAAACCCGCGAACCAACACCACACGTACAACTCACCACCTTTTTAATGAATATCCGTTAAACACCTCACCACCCTTCCTTCTTTTCTGCTAAACCTACAATCACACACACTACTCATTTTATATTTTTCTGTTACAGCAACAAGAGAGAGTAAAACTCTTCCAAATCCCATTTCTATATCAAAATAATGAACAATGGTGGTAAATATAATAACGATGATGAGCTATTGAAATCATAGTAATGATTAGCGAATAAAGAATAATGGCAATTGGGATTAAAAAACGATAAAGTTAACAAGTGGAGAAAAACTTTTGTTATTTTTTTTTCTTTTATTTCGAATCCTATGTACAGCTATCAATGGAACGTATCCTATAATTTTTTTTGTTATATGGGCCGTGATTTGTTTGAGTATTGTGGAGCCCTCAAGTTCCTTTAAAGAAAGAAGAGAATGATGATTTGAAGCTAATTTGAATATCCATGTCAAGAAGGAACCCACATGTCGGGTGTACGGTTACTAACCCGTTTCTTTTTCTATTATTCGAAACCACAATGAATTACAATTGCTGAGCTGTGATTATTTCCGTAATATGCTGCTGGTGTGTTTATATTCCATTGCAAACCGAAATATATTGATGGGCTAGGATATATGGGCTGTTTTGAAGAAGAATGCATGTGGCCCAATGATAAACAGACGCTGGTTATAGGATTTAGATCGCAAGCTATATAACAGACATAGATACAACGAAATGGTTTGGAGTGTGTTTGGTATTCGAGAGGTCGAGGGTTCGATCCCAGCTCGGGGCAGTTTATTCTTTTTAATGGCTTTAAAGGTAGTTTCAAATTTTTTTTTAAAAAAATTATTATTATTATTATTATTATTATTATTATTATTATTATTATTATTATTATTATTATTATTATTATTATTATTATTATTTTTATTATTACTATTATTATTATTAATTGTTATTACTATGATTATTATTACTAATGTTATTATTAGTATTATAGTAATTATTATTATTAATATCATAGCTACAGGTATTATAAGTATTACTAATGTTATTATTATTATTATTATTATTGTAAAAAAAATTAATTTTATCATTTATAGTATTATTAACATTATTGTAATTATAATTATTGTTATTATGATGAAAATAATAAAATTATTGTTTTTCGTAAACATTAGTATTAGTATCATTATAACAATACTAGCGTTAATATTATTATTATTAACATATGTATTATCATTATCATTATCATTATCATTATCATTAAAAGTATCATTATTATTATTATCACCATTATTATTTAAAAATATTATTTTTATAAAAACTATTTTTTTTATAAATAAATATTTGGTACATAAAACATACTTATCACATATACTACGATTATATTAATATTCCATATAACTATATATACATCATATTAACATTTCTTATATAAAAACTTACATACAACAAATTAGGTATTTTTAATATAATACTAAATAGATATAGATATTAATATAATTATATTAATATTATCATGTACAAAACGAAAATATATATAAATAAATAATGAAACTTATAAATTAATAAATATAACAATCACAACACTAATAATAATAATATGTAGATTTATTCGAGTACAAGAATATGTTTTAATATATATATATATATATACAAATGATATAGGTTCGTGAATCCAAGTCCAACCCTACATTTGTTAAATGTCGTTATATGTATTTTTATTACAAAATACATTAGGTGAGTTCATTTGCTCCCTTTTACTCTTTATATTTTTGGGACTGAGAATACATGCGCTGTTTTATAACTACTTTATTAAATGCTTTTAAAATATATTTTGAACTGCAAATATGTGATGACCCGGGAATTTCCGACCAAATTTAAACTTTAATCTTTATATGATCTCGACACGATAAGCAAAGTCTATTAAACCAAGTCTCTAAAACTTTGAACTATGTTCATGTATTCATTTGACCTCGACCATTTCCGACGATTCACGAACCATTGTATGTAAATAAATATGTAAATAAATAAAATTTGATATGTATAAGCTATTATATTATTATCATTAGTAATATTAGTATTATTATTATTATTATAACAAATATTATTATTATTATTATTATTAATATGAGTGTTATAAATATTATAACTATTAATATCATTATTATAATTATCATCAAAATTCACTAAAGTTGTTATTATTGTGTTTTATTATTATTATTATTATTATTATTAATTATATGATTATTATTACTTATATGTTACTGTTAGTATTAATACATGTAAATAATTATATAGAATTTAATCAGTTACATGCACACATATATATATATATATATATATATATATATATATATATATATATATATATATATATATATATATATATATATATATATATATATATATATATATACAATATAAACAATTATAGATATTGATATGTATGAAATCTACTTTCTGTCACATTCTCACTATTTTAAATTTTGGTTCATGTCTCTAAAAATGATTCCAATCAATTCCAATCACCAAAATCCAAGATGTAAAGTGAACTAATCACCTAATCTGTTATCAGTCCTTGTCTTCTGTTATTTTTTTTTATTTTTGTTTCTGTACCCGATTAAAGATTATGTCGACCTTCAAATCCTTATTAAACTCATCAAATCTAACGTTTAGTGATACCAGCGAACTCACTTTATCAAAAATCCACAACATGCTTTACATATATATATTACCACCACAATTTGAACTGCAGCTGCTAATTTCCATCTTTATATGTTGTGTTGGCAACACAGAACCTAACACCACATTGAAACTGCACCTTTTTGTTTCTTTTATTTTAAACACCATCGAAACCAAAACCATTAAGCTTGAACCACTCTTTAAACTAGGACTGCTGTGCGTCTATTTCTATTTCTGGTTCAGTCATCACTTCAACACCAACTTAAACAACCTAAACCCACAACCACCAGTCATCTTCTTCTTCTTCTTCTTCTTCTTCTTCTTCTTCGGTCACTTGGAAACCACCCTTTCGTTCCTCCTGTTACAGCTGTTTCGCTGCCCACTTCTACTTCCGTTGAAAACGAAATAGCAAGGATGAAAGTAAGAAATAGAAAAACATGTGCAAGCAAGTGAGTGGAGATTTAAATAATTAAAGTTAGGGACAAAAGAGCAGTAATATAATCCTTTATACTACTTTATTTGGGGCCGGATGATATCATCACACTCACCATCGAATTAATGATTTTGGAGGGCAAGTTGGACTGCCATATTCATTTTTTTTTTTATGTTCGTTTCCAACAGATACCCGAACGTATTCCTTTCTATTTTTTTTCTTCGATCAAAACCAATAAACTATATGATGGCTATTGACGTTATAAAAAAAATATATAATAATAATAAACCCCAACACCGAAACCCTACGGTATTTACTCAACTGCTAGAGTACGATCGATTTTTTTTCTGGATCTTATGTTCGCTGGATCTTAAATAAGTTGGATATTGGGTTGACAAAGTAATTGGGCTCTTGAGGAAACTTGGCCCGCGAAAATACCAACACATCCGTTTTTTTTTCCTGTTCGACTATATTTTTTTTTCTTAGTTAACGATGAAGATGAAAGGTTATTATGATAACAATGGTTATCATGACGAATCTGTGATCAAACAATGATAAATGATAATATACGATAATGATAATAATAGATTAAATGATGATGAAAAAGTTAAATGGGTTTTGTGTTATGAAGAAGATGAACACTGTAGTTTACGGGTTAAATTAAATTGGTTGAAGAAATAATCAGAAAAATGTAAGCAGCGTAGAGGGTTAAGGGTGTTGGAGTGTAACGGAGAGGTCTTGGGTTCGAGTCCCGTTTGGTGCATTTCCTCTTTTTTTTATGGGTATACCTTTTCTCCTCATTTCTATTATTGTTATTATTATCATTTATTGTTATTATTATGATAGTTATAGTTATAATTACTCTTAGTATGTAGAAGTATTATTAAGATTATCCTTAATGAAATTAAAAGGTGTTATCATTATTATTAATGTTAATATTATTATTAATAAAACAAGTATTATTATTATTAATATTATCAAAATGATTATTAAAATGATATTTAGTATTATTATTATTAAACTAACTATCATTATTAATATTAGTAGAAAAATAGTTATTATTATCCAGTATTGTTATTATTATTATTAAAAGTATCATTAATATAAACCTATTATCTTTATTAAAAATTTGTATTAATATTACAAAGTATCATTAACAGAATTATCATTTAAACATTAGTATTAGTACTATTTTATGATTACTGAAATTTCTATTAAAACTAGTATTATGATTAAAATTAATTTTTTTATTAAAAGTAATATGTTTATTAAAACTATTTTTTTTATCTTTTTATTTGTATTAAAGAGTTGCATTTTTTTAATTTAATATTATTACTATCATTATCATTATTATTATCATTTTTATCATTATCAGGATTACTACAAATAGATATATTTTTCTTACATATCACAATATTGTTATTAGTAAAATGATATTAAATAAGTTATATGAATTAAGTATATTAAATTATCTATAGCTATATCTATATAACATATAAAGACAACAAGTATAGTATTAATAATAAATATGAGTTTGCTAGATTACGATATTTATGTTTTAATAGATATAAAATTGATATAGGTTCGTGAATCCGAGGCCAACCTTGCATTGTTTAGTTGTTCAATGTCGTTATATGTATTTTTACTACAAAATACATTAGGTGAGTTTCATTAATCCCTTTTTAAATGCTTTTGCAATATATATTTTTAGGACTGAGAATACATGCGTTGTTTTTATAACTGTTTTACGAAATAGACACAAGTAATTGAAACTACATTATATGGTTGAATGATCGAAATAGAATATGCCCCTTTTTATTAAGTCTGGTAATCTAAGAATTAGGGAACAGACACCCTAATTGACGCGAACTCTAAAGATAGATCTATCGGGCCCAACAAGCCCCATCCAAAGTACCGGATGCTTTAGTACTTCGAAATTTATATCATGTCCGATGGAGGATCCCGGAATGATGGGGATATTCTTATATGTATATTGTGAATGTCGGTTACCAGGTGTTCAATCCATACGAATGATATTTTGTCTCTATGCATGGGACGTATGTTTATGAGAAATGGAAATATGAAATCTTGTGGTCTATTAAAATTTATGAAATGATTATTTATGATAACTAATGAACTCACCAACCTTTTGGTTGACACTTGAAAGCATGTTTATTCTCAGGTATGAAAGAAATCTTCCGCTGTGCATTAGTTCATATCAGAGACATTACTTGGAGTCATTTATGGCATATTTCAAAAGACGTTGCATTCGAGTCGTTGAGTTCATCAAGATTATTATTAATTCAATTATAGTTAGTTGTATTATGAAATGGTATGCATGCCGTTAACTTTCGATGTAATGAAAGATTGTCTTTTCAAAAACGAATGCAATGTTGTAAAATGTATCCTATAGAGGTCAAGTACCTCGCGATGTAATCAACTGTTGTGAATCGTTTATAATCGATATGGACTTCGTCCGGATGGATTAGGACGGGTCTCTACAGTTGGTATCAGAGCGGTGGTCTTAGCGAACCAGGTCTTGCATTAGTATGTCTAACTGATAGTTGTTAGGATGCATTAGTGAGTCTGGACTTCGACCGTGTCTGCATGTCAAAAGTTTTGCTTATCATTTTTTTGTCGAAAATCATCTGCTTATCATCCTTAAGAAATCACTTACTCATTATTATTAGTCTAGACACGTTTTACTGCATTGATTGCATGAATAGTGTATAGATAAAATTCATATCTTAGCGTATCTGTTACTGTAGACCTTGCCTGATATCTCTCGTAAATTTCTCCTTAATTTAAGGGATCCTGGTACTATATATATCTATGCAAATTATGCATTGAGAATACCATCCAACTATCAATTGCTTTCACTAAACTCTTCATACCAAAAATCTTTCCTGAGATCGCGTAAGATGGCCTCTACGAATCGACCAAATTCCTCTGACTCCGAAGACAGCGTGACAGGAGCACACCAACCAATCAACTACCATGATTACTGGAGAAAATGGGGGTGGGTTCGCGACATACTCACCCTATGGAGAAAGGAAGAAGGTACTCCATATCATGAACCGAATCTACCACCTAACCTTGGAGTACTCGACCCGCTCACCGGCGAACCTGTTCGCAACACCGTTTATACCCTTTTTGCAAGAATTTTTCATCTTGAGACTACCATTAACGGAACTAGAGAAGATATCCGATCTCTACCTCACACTGATAACCAACCAGGGTTAGTAGAAGAAGTTAAAGAACTCCGAGCTTGAGTGTTAACTTTAGAGAGCACGGTACACAATTTGCAAGCACCAGCCGTATCACCAACACCAGTAATATCACCAACCTTAGCACCAACAGCATTAGTACCATCAACAACAACATCCGCATCACCAGATTCGACATCTCATTCTGTACCTCGAATATAATCATCGTTCTACGTATCGTTCTATCTATGTTATTTTCGTTCGACATGGCGATTATGTAATCTTTAATGTTTTAGAGATTATATATTCTTGTTCTAACGGTAAATCAAATGAGATTAATACTATATTAACTCACTAAATCTATAATTACATCTGAAGAAAATATATATTTAAGTATGTTTTCATAAAGATTGTAGTTAAAAATTCTTTTGTACAAACTGTTAATGGTGAAAATATTTTAACGGGTAGGTAATACCCGAAGAATATTTAAATTTCACTTTAATAAGTTACACTGTACATTCGACGAAGCTGATTCAACAGTCATTTACTATCCTACTTACAACCACCGATATACGTATCCGTTTACCGCAGAATAACCATTTTCATCCAATTTCATATCTGGATTTTGACTTATCAGAATCCAACAGGTGGCATAATGAAGAAAACATTTGACAAAATAAAATATGTTAGAAACAAACAAATTAACTATGAGAAATTTTGTTAAGAATCCACGCTAACTGTTCCTAGCTAATTGTTCCCAGCTAACTGACTACACTTTATTTATCGCAATTTACATTCTCGCAATTTTATTTATCGTCATTTAATTTCTGTTATTTACTTTACGCATTTTATTTATTGTCATTTAATTTCTGTATTGATTTTTCGCACTTTAAGTATCGGGACACGTATACAAGGTTTTGACATATCATATCGATGCATCTATATATATTATTTAGAATCACCATAGACACTCTATATGCAGTAATGATCGAGTTCTCTATACAGGGTTGAGGTTGATTCTACAATAATATATATACTTTGAGTTGTGATCGAGTCTGAGACGTATACGGGTCACGACACGTATTAATTAATTCGAATATTATATATTAAACTATATATGAATTATTGGACTGTCAACTGTGGACTATCGACTGTGGACTAATAACATTGGATAATTAAAATTAATTAAAATATTGATTATAACATATGAAACTAAACAATTCTTCAAGTTGCCACTTGATTTTGTCTTAAACATCATTTGTATCTTCACGATTACATTCTGCGTTCAAACTTTTCATGATTCTTGAAAACACCTCAATCGAGAGGATGAACCAACCGCACTTCATTTACGGGAGAAAAGATTAATGCATATAGTTATGCACCTGAAAACACTCAGAACCTGAGTAAACGTTTGACACGTAGCTGTGCTAATTCCTTTAGCGTTATTATTACCGAAAATAACTTTGCATCTGCTGTTCGAGATAGCCAGTTTTGTCACAGCTCCAGCAAGACAACTTCGACTTTTCGTACGAAACAACCTTATTATACGCGTGCTCTTTTATTATTACCAGGGAACCTTTCATATTCCACCATATTACCATCAGCATTTAATCATCTAAAAAACACAATTTTCCTGAAACCACCTCGGATTAATAACCGATGATTCAGATATCATAGCATTAAATGCAGAGGAAACAGAAAAATGGTAGATGGTCTAAACGACCAAAAGTTTGATGATAAAGAAAAGAGTGTTAGGAACGCTCGATAGAAAATTGGGTATTAAAAAAAACAGATTGAGCTACCCATGAAGGAGACCAAGGACAAATACAAGGACCAAACCCTATATTCAAAGAATTCAGGTAATTCTGGATCCGTTGAAATCTTTAGACAATATCTTGCCCCGAAGTCATGTTAAAATCTTGCGGAAAATCTTTCTCCATCAACCATCGAACTTAGAAATTCCAAAATATCATCATCAATATCTTCGATATTTCTGAGGATATTTTCATAAATATTCTCGTCCGAAATTATATACCTCTTCGTGCTTCCTGTGTATCATTATATTGGAAACATTCAAGAGAAAATTTAGTACCGAAAATCAGATTATGCGAAACTATGAAGAAAGTCGTGGACAAATCACAAAGAATAAGTTTGACTTCAAAGAATCCAAATGATTCAATGCCTGCTAAAGTCTTTAGTGAATATCTTGCTCCTTACTCTAAACCCTTGCAGACAATAGTTTCTATCATCCGCTGATCTTGGATATTCCGAGATATTATCGTATCTTTCATTATAAATATCCTCCATATTTTTGGAGATATTTTTATAACTATTCTTATCTGAAATCATTAATCTCTTCGTGCTATCAGTATTACATCATATAGAAACTGTTAGTTTCTATATTCTGTAAACTTTCAAGCTTAAAATATGAATGTTATTGAAGTAATGTTGGGAACTGATGCATGAGTTAGTATAATATAATGACACTTGATCAACGTGATTATATTACAGTAAGTCATATTGAGTTTCTAATGGGACGTGATGATTCACAGATCATAACGTCATCACGTGCCATGTTACATAACTCTTTCATTATGCTTAACTTCTGAATATACCAAGAAAGTATTTTCTTGATAGTTCTATTCTCAGTGATTTTGGTAATTTGATAAATCAAATCGTGCTAATACATTAGTTCTTATTTAGAACACGATGTTTATTCGAAATTCCATACTTACGAATTCTGGACCATTACTCGCTTTACTAGAGGTCGGGAGGATAATAAAAAGGCAAAGAGATCCAAAATATAAGAGAAAATATAAAGCCCAATGACAACGCCGAAATTACAAATCGTGGATATCAGTACGTATGGCAATATAAAGACACGGGAGGATTATAAATACAATAATCCCTAGAGCATAATAGAAATAAACAGATTCTTTATGTGGGAGTTGAAAAAGAAGAAAGATCATTGCGATAGTTAGAATAAGAACAAGGATCAGAACAGGGTTAAGCGTTTTCATAAATCTTTTGAATTTGGGAATTAAGTATAGAAGTGGTGAAAATAAATGGAACGAAAAAGGTAAATTTATAAAGGAAATATCAGACGTAGTAATCGGGGCAGAACACCGTATTTAATTAAAGAGATCTTAAATTCCATAAATCCCGAAGAATCAGATCTTATAGATTTCCAAGATTTTCTTTTAAATCTCTTGAATTCTGGAATTCAACCATGACTACGTCAAAAGTTAAGACGCACCTTATTTTCTAAATTCAGCACTATTTACGTCAAAAGCTAAGGAAAATCTTATTTTTTCTTCAATTCACTCCTTTGTGATAGCTTCATTCGTATCCTTAGAATAATCGAGTTATTTTATCATTATTATTCAATGATGATAAACCTCTAATTATCAACTCATATTGGTCATGGAAACATTTTTATTGTTAGCCATAACCACCTCACTCAAATTTCGGGACGAAATTTCTTTAACGGGTAGGTACTGTGATGACCCGGGAATTTTCGACCAAATTTAAACTTTAATCTTTATATGATCTCGACACGATAAGCAAAGTCTATTAAACCAAGTCTCTAAAACTTTGAACTATGTTCATGTATTCATTTGACTTCGACCATTTCCGACGATTCACGAACCATTAAATGTAAATAAATATGTAAATAAATAAAATTTGATATGTATAAGCTATTATATTATTATCATTAGTAATATTAGTATTATTATTATTATAACAAATATTATTATTATTATTATTATTATTATTATTATTATTATTATTATTATTATTATTATTATTATTATGAGTGTTATAAATATTATAACTATTAATATCATTATTATAATTATCATCAAAATTCACTAAAGTTGTTATTATTGTGTTTTATTATTATTATTATTATTATTAATTATATGATTATTATTACTTATATGTTACTGTTAGTATTAATACATGTAAATAATTATATAGAATTCAATCAGTTATATATATATATATATATATATATATATATATATATATATATATATATATATATATATATATATATATATATATAAATACAATATAAACAATTATAGATATTGATATGTATGAAATCTACTTTCTGTCACATTCTCACTATTTTAAATTTTGGTTTATGTCTCTAAAAATGATTCCAATCGATTCCAATCACCAAAATCCAAGATGTAAAGTGAACTAATCACCTAATCTGTTATCAGTCCTTGTCTTCTGTTATTTTTTTTATTTTTGTTTCTGTACCCGATTAAAGATTATGTCGACCTTCAAATCCTTATTAAACTCATCAAATCTAACGTTTACTGATACCAGCGAACTCACTTTATCAAAAATCCACCACATGCTTTACATATATATATATTACCACCACAAATTGAACTGCAGCTGCTAATTTCCCTCTTTATATGTTGCGTTGGCAACACAGAACCTAACACCACATTGAAACTGCACCTTTTTGTTTCTTTTATTTTAAACACCATCGAAACCAAAACCATTAAGCTTGAACCACTCTTTAAACTAGGACTGCTGTGCGTCTATTTCTGTTTCTGGTTCAGTCATCACTTCAACACCAACTTAAACAACCTAAACCTACAACCACCCGTCATCTTCTTCTTCTTCTTCTTCTTCTTCGGTCACTTGAAAACCACCCTTTCGTTCCTCCTGTTACAGCTGTTTCGCTGCCCACTCTACTTCCGTTGAAAACGAAATAGCAAGGATGAAACAAAGAAATAGAAAAACATGTACAAGCAAGTGAGTGGAGATTTAAATAATTAAAGTTAGGGACAAAAGAGCAGTAATATAATCCTTTATACTACTTTATTTGGGGCCGGATGATATCATCACACTCACCATCGAATTAATGATTTTGGAGGGCAAGTTGGACTGCCATATTCATTTTTTTTTATGTTCGTTTCCAACAGATACCCGAACGTATTCCTTTCTATTTTTTTTTCTTCGATCAAAACCAATAAACTATATGATGGCTGTTGACGTTATAAAAAAAATATATAATAATAATAAACCCCAACACCGAAACCCTACGGTATTTACTCAACTGCTAGAGTACGATCGATTTTTTTTTTCTGGATCTTATGTTCGCTGGATCTTAAATAAGTTGGATATTGGGTTGACAAAGTAATTGGGCTCTTGAGGAAACTTGGCCCACGAAAATACCAACACATCCGTTTTTTTTCCTGTTCGACTATATTTTTTTTTCTTAGTTAACGATGAAGATGAAAGGTTATTATGATAACAATGGGTATCATGACGAATCTGTGATCAAACAATGATAAATGATGATATACGATAATGATAATAATATATTAAATGATGATGAAAAAGTTAAATGGGTTTTGTGTTATGAAGAAGATGAACACTGTAGTTTACGGGTTAAATTATATTGGTTGAAGAAATAATCAGAAAAATGTAAGCAGCATAGAGGGTTAAGGGTGTTGGAGTGTAACGGAGAGGTCTTGGGTTCGAGTCCCGTTTGGTGCATTTCCTCTTTTTTTTTATGGGTATACTTTTTCTCCTCATTTCTATTATTGTTATTATTATCATTTATTGTTATTATTATGATAGTTATAGTTATAATTACTCTTAGTATGTAGAAGTATTATTAAGATTATCCTTAATGAAATTAAAAGGTGTTATCATTATTATTAATGTTAATATTATTATTAATTAAACAAGTATTATTATTATTATTAATATTATCAAAATGATTATTAAAATGATATTTATTATTATTATTATTATTATTAAACTAACTATCATTATTAATATTAGTAGAAAAATAGTTATTATTATCCAGTATTGTTATTATTATTATTAAAAGTATCATTAATATAAACCTATTATCTTTATTAAAAATTTGTATTAATATTACAAGGTATCATTAACAGAATTATCATTTAAACATTAGTATTAGTACTATTTTATGATTACTGAAATTTCTATTAAAACTAGTATTATGATTAAAATTAATTTTTTTATTAAAAGTAATATGTTTATTAAAACTATTTTTTTTATCTTTTTATTTATATTAAAGAGTTACATTTTTTTAATTTAATATTATTACTATCATTATTATTATTATTATCATTTTTATCATTATCAGGATTACTACAAATAGATATATTTTTTTTACATATCACAATAATGTTATTAGTAAAATGATATTAAATAAGTTATATGAATTAAGTATATTAAATTATCTATAGCTATATCTATATAACATATAAAGACAACAAGTATAGTATTAATAATAAATATGAGTTTGCTAGATTACGATTTTTATGTTTTAATAGATATAAAAATTGATATAGGTTCGTGAATCCGAGGCCAACCTTGCATTGTATAGTTGTTCAATGTCGTTATATGTATTTTTACTACAAAATACATTAGGTGAGTTTCATTAATCCCTTTTTAAATGTTTTTGCAATATATATTTTTGGGACTGAGAATACATGCGTTGTTTTTATAACTGTTTTACGAAATAGACACAAGTAATTGAAACTACATTATATGGTTGAATGATCGAAATCGAATATTCCCCTTTTTATTAAGTCTGGTAATCTAAGAATTAGGGAACAGACACCCTAATTGACGCGAACTCTAAAGATAGATCTATCGGGCCCAACAAGCCCCATCCAAAGTACCGGATGCTTTAGTACTTCGAAATTTATATCATGTCCGATGGAGGATCCCGGAATGATGGGGATATTCTTATATGTATATTGTGAATGTCGATTACCAGGTGTTCAATCCATACGAATGATATTTTATCTCTATGCATGGGACGTATGTTTATGAGAAATGGAAATATGAAATCTTGTGGTCTATTAAAATTTATGAAATGATTATTTATGATAACTAATGAACTTACCAACCTTTTGGTTGACACTTGAAAGCATGTTTATTCTCAGGTATGAAAGAAATCTTCCGCTGTGCATTAGTTCATATTAGAGACATTACTTGGAGTCATTTATGGCATATTTCAAAAGACGTTGCATTCAAGTCGTTGAGTTCATCAAGATTATTATTAATTCAATTATAGTTAGTTGTATTATGAAATGGTATGCATGACGTTAACTTTCGATGTAATGAAAGATTGTCTTTTCAAAAACGAATGCAATGTTGTAAAATGTATCCTATAGAGGTCAAGTACCTCGTGATGTAATCAACTATTGTGAATCGTTTATAATCGATATGGACTTCGTCCGGATGGATTAGGACGGGTCTCTACAAAATACATGAAATGCTTCTATAAATGTTTGACGAGATAGACACAATCAAAACATTCCTCGCATGAATTATTATGCAGACAGAAGTTCTGCGGATTATTATTGAATTATGTGGACATGATAATTGCCACCATTGAATTATGTGGACATGATAATTGCCACCATTGAATTATGTGGACATGATAATTGCCACCATTTGATGTGAATGTTATGTATCGAGAGAATGATTTTATACACAGGTTATGTGTATGTTATTTTTGTGCACAAGATATGTGTACGGTTACTAAGATTTATGAAAGATGATTTCGTACACGAGAAAGGCGTACTGTATTTAAAAGATATCGCATGTACATTACAGGTGGGTATAGGATTTGGGCTGTAAAGACCCGTCCTAATCTTCCTGGACGAAGTCATCAACATTTGGTTCCATTGCGATGATCGACTCCAAGTAATGTCCTTAACATGAGCAAATGCACAGCGGAAGACTTAATTCGTACCTGAGAATAACATGCTTTAAAACGTCAACATAAAGTTGGTGAGATATAGGTTTGATGCTAGCAGTGTTATAACTATGGACCACAAGATTTTATATAGATAAACATAATACACTCGCAAGTGTATGTAAAAGTAGTTGAGCACTTGGTAACCATACTTAACATTTAAATCATCGCAGCATATTCTTAAATAATCACTACACCGTACCAAGTGTAGTATACAGAAATGAAGTACTGTGCAACCGTTTAAAACTGGTCGTCCAGCCCGGTTGGGGTTGTCAAGCCCGGTTAGGGTTGTCAGGCCCGATAGATCTATCAACAAGATTCGCGTTTACATTCCTCATGTAAATATTAGCTACCAAGTATAAAGAAATATGCCATGATACAACTCAACGTATAATTTATTTTTGATCACTTGTGTCCATAACGTAAATCATAAAATGCATGTATTCTCATCCCAAAATATTTAGAGTTTAAAAGGGACTATATACTCACCTAATGTATTTTGTAGTAAAAATACGTATAACATCATTGATCAAGTATAAGGTTGGCCTCGGATTCACGAACCTATATTGGTTGTAATTAAATTAAAACACATAATTAAATTCGAACACCTTTGTATAAATGTAAATTCATTAGTTATATTCTTTTTATATTAATAATATGTATATTTCATATTTACATTAAAAATATTAATTTTGTAAAAAAAATGATAATAGTTATAATTCTTGATTTTACTAATAAAGGTAATAATTATATTAATAATAATAATAATGATGTTTATAATAATAGTTAAAATATTAATTTTTATTGTTAATGATATTTATATTTATAATAATGATAATAATAATAGTAATAATAAGGATAATCTTAATTCTTAATAATGATAATTTTTAATAAATATAATGACTCTAGTCAAAATATTAATTTTATAAAAAAAATAGTTTTTAAAAAAAATAATTTATAACTTTGATAGTTTTCATTAAAATGATACTTAATACTTATTTTAGCATTTATAATAATAATACACATAATACTTATAGTAATAATAATAACTAATGATAACAATAATAATAACATTATCAATAATAATAATAATAATATTAATAATAATAATAATAATAATAATAATAATAATAATAATAATAATAATAATAATAATAATAATAATAATAATAATAATAATAATAATAATAATAATAATAATATAAATAATAAATTGAATTGTATACCCTTTGGAGAGTCATTCTAAAAAGAGTTGCCCACGACTAGGCTCGAACCCGCGACCTCTCGGTTGCATACAACACACCTAACCGTTCTCTTTCATTTCTGATTTATGACCTTACCCAGTTAATTTTAAACCGATATCTTATGTTTTCCTTTTTCTTCTTCGATTAATCACTAATTCATCCAGGGATCAATTCATGTTACTAACTTCTAAATATATTAATTTAGGATTTGAATTAAATACAGAAAACGTTTGTGATTAACTGAATTAATTAAAACAGAAAAGATTAATTAACGGATGCTGGGATAGAAAATATAGAACGAGTATGAACCCATAAATTGATTTTTGATTTCCAGATGTTTTTAACAAAAAACTTCAACATGAATTGTGTTTGAAATCTTTCATAGAAACTTTAGAAATTAACAATTGAACCTAAAACATTAAAATAGATTCGAATTTTGAGATTAACGGATCGTTTGACTTTTTGTTTCAAACCTTTAACTTCAAAATTTGAATTCAATTCGATGAATTGGAAGTTAAAACCTTTCAGATAGTTTGAACAAATAATTCCTAACCTAACAGCAATAAAGGATTTTTAAATCGAACTCTAATTCAAGGTATTCGACAAAAAGTTCAAGAACAGAGGCGCCTGTGGTTGTTCTTGGTTTATCCATTTAAATTCGATTGAATTATGGCTGCTAAGGTTAACGTATAGCTGTTAGTCGATGAAAGGATGTTGTATGAATACCCTAACACCAGAATTGATTGATTATATACTGGGTTTTGAATTAATCAGACACAAGGACAGAATAAAAATAAATAAATAAATAAATAAATAAAGATAAAACCTGTATATGATTGTTACTGATTTGTTTGATTCTGTGATTTTATTCGATTCTAAAGGATGTAGTTAAACAGATGAATCCAAAACCGATATATATTCGATGTGGATTGCACAAAAGTTGATCTTGTGTTTGGTTTTTGTATATAACTCAATATCTATATTTATTTGGTTATTCTTAATTTGCATAAATCTGTATTCTGTATTTATATAAATAATTACATAATGTACCAGTATAAGTATTTATGTATACGTATATTTTTATTTGTGTTGTTCTTATATATTTATGCAATTACCTTTTATAAGTAATCTTTTATATAATTGTGTTGATATTATATCTAATATTATAAAAGATAATAAAAATAACAATACATTAATAATAATACTAATCTTAATATCTATACTTATATCTTATATATATGATTAATATAAATAAACAATTAAGTATACTAATAATACTAATAATGATAATAATTATATAAATAACAATGATAATAGTAATTATTAATAACAATTAAAAGTGATATTATTAATAATAAAAATGATAAATTGTATTATTTCTATCATAGTATTTATAATTTTAATAATGTTTTTTTTAATGATAATGATAATTTAAATATAATAATAATAGTAATCCTAATGATAACCTAAATCATAATTTTATTATAAAATTAATCATATATAAAAATATTAGTAACCATAAGAAATTAATTGTATCAACTTTCATACATATATATATATACTGAAAATAACAATTTGACAAGTAATGATATTAATATTAATGTTATTAATAGTAATGGAAGTAATAATATCATTAGTATAACAATTATATTTTAAACTCGTAATACAAAATATCTGATTATATTATCATTTAATCTTGTTAATGAAAACAAAATACATTCATGTAAAATATTATATATCTAATTCACATATTTGTTCGTGAATCTTCCGGCATGGTCAAAGGGTAACTGATTATCCGAATATAGATTTCAAACTTTCTAGACTCAACATTACAGATTTTGCTTATCGTGTCGGAATTATATAAAGATTAAAGTTTAAATTTGGTCAGAAATTTTCGGGTCATTACAGTACCTACCCATTAAAGAAATTTCGTCCCCGAAATTTGATAGAGATCATCAATAAGAATGTTCTCATGACGTATAGGAGATGAATATGGAGTTTTATCATATTTAAGTAATATAGATAAAACAATTTGGTTATGCGAAGAGTATAAGTGAAGCTATCGTGAGAGAATGAAATGAGTAAGTATGGAATCGTTTTACCCGTTGACGTAGTTATGATTGATTTCCGGAATTTATGGGATTTTAAAAAAAAATATTACGTAATAAGATTTGGTTCTTCGGCGATCAGGATCTTCTTTGATTTAATACGACAATCTGTTTCGATTTCTCTGTCGGATATTTTACTATAAATATACTCCTTCGTTTCCTTATTTCTCACATCTTCTACTCTTTCTCCTTAATTCCTACTTTAAGACATTCGTAAATATGCTCCATACCATTCTGATCCTTGATATACTCTTAATTTTCACATATGTCATTCTTCTTTTTCATCTACCACGAGAAGAATCTATTTACTTCTACTATACTCTTGTGTTTATAGTGTTTCTAGTTCTCCCGTGTCTCTATATTGCTATCTGCATCGATATACACGGTTTGTAAATTCTGGGTGGTTGTTGGGTTTTATATCCTTCATTATTTTCCGGAACTTCATGCTTTCGTTTTCTCTTCCCGACTTCTAGTCAAGCGAGTAATGGTTCAGAATTCGTAGGTATGAGATTCGGAATGAACATAGCTAATGCTCTAAGATAGAAATGATAATGGAAAATTTTTGATTTGTCAAACTACCAGAATATCCTGGAAAAGATAGAACTATCAAGATGATATGTTCCTAATATGTTTGGGGATTGGATAGAATGTAAGAGCCGTGTAACATGGCACATGATAATGGTACTGAGAATCATCACATTCCATTAGAAACTCAACATGACTTACTGTAATATAATGATGTTGATCAAGTGTCATTATATTATACTAATCCATGCTTCTATTCCCAACACTACTTCAAAACATTCATATTTTAAACTCGAAGGTTTCAAAATTTAGAAACTAAAATAGTTTCTTTTATGATGTGACACAGATAGCGCGAAGAGATAAATGATTTCAGATAAGAATAGTTATAAAAATATCTTCAGAAATATTGAGGATATTTATAATGAAAGATATGATGATATCTTAGAATATTTAAGATAATGATGATGATGAAGAATATTGTCCGCAAAGATTTTAGAGTAAGGAGCAAGGTACGTACTAAGGATTTCAGCAGGCACTAAATCTTTTAGATTCTTTGAAGTCAAACTTATTCTTTGTGATTTGTTCACGGTTTCCTTCATAGTTTCGCATAATCCACTTTTCGGTGCTAAATTTTCTATTGAGTGTTCCTAACACTTCCTTCTCTGTCATCAACTTTTGGCCATTAAGACCATCTATAACATGCTGCTTCATCAGCATTTTCAAAGTTAACGGATCTGGGTCATCAGTTATCAAACTGAGGTGGTTTCAGAAGAATTGTGTTTTTAGATGATTAAATGCTAATGGTAATATGGTGGAAAAAGGTTCCCCAGTAACAATAAAGAGTACGCATATATATCAAGGTTGTTTCGGATGAAAAGTCGGAGTTAACTTGTTGAAGCTGTGACAAAATTTGGCTACTTCGAAAAAAAATTGTAAGGTTGTTTTTGCTAATAAATGCTAAAGAATTCGACGCGGGTACGTGTTAAGCTATGACTTTGGGTTCGAGAGTTCTTCAGGTGCATAAATCTTTTCTCTAGTAGATGAAGTGCGGTTGGTTCAACTTCTTGATTGAGGTATTCTCAAGAATCATGAAAAGATTTGAACGCAAATTGTAACTGTCGAGGTACAAATGAGGTTTAAGATGAAATCAAGTGGCAAACTTGAAAAATTATTTAGTTTCATATGTTATAATCAATATTTTAATTCATTTTAATTGTCCAAAGTTAGCAGTCCAGTAGTTCGATTGTCCAATGGTCCAATAAATTCATATATAAATTAGATATATAATATTCGAATTTAATTAATACGTATCGTGACCCGTGTACCGGTCTCAGTATTGATCACAACTCAAACCATATATATATTTTGGAATCAACTCCAACCTTGTATAGCCAACTCCCACATTCACATATAGAGTGTCTATGGTTGTTCCGAAATATATATATAGTTGGGTCGATATGATAGGTCGAAACCTTGTATACGTGTCCCGTTATTTAAAGTGCGTAAAATAAATAAATATGTATCATGACCCGTGTACAACGTATTGTCTCAGAATTAATCCGACGTATTGTGTACAGATGTCCCGACTTAAAATACGTAAAAGTAATAACAGAAATTAAATGACGATAAATAAAATTGCGAGAATGTAATTTGCAATAATATAAATTGCGATAAATAAATCAGTTAGCTAGGAACAGTTAGCTAGGAACAGTTAGCGTGGAATCTTAACAATATTTCAATTAGTTAATCCGTTTGTTTCTAACAAATTTTATTTTATCCAATGTTTTCTTCATTATGCCACTTGTTGGATTCTGATAGGTCAAAATTCAAATATGAAATTTGAATGGAAATGGTTATTCGGTGATGAACGGATACGTATATCGATGGTTGTAAGAAGGATAGTAAATGACCATTAAATCAGATTCGAAGAATGTACAGTGTAACTTATTAATGTGAAATCTAAATATTCCTCGGGTACTACCTACCCGTTAAAATATTTTCATCATTAACAGTTTGTTCGAAAGAATTTTTTAATTACAATCTTTATGAAAATATACTTACATATATATTTTCTTCAGATGTAATCATGGATCTAACGAGTCAATAAGATATTAAACTCATTTGATTTATCGTTAATGTAAGATTACATAATCTTTAAAACCTTAGAAATTTCATAACCGTCGTGTCGAGCGAAGATAAATGAGGTAGAATGATATGTAAATCGAAGATAATCGATATAGAACGGTATGTAGAATGAAGATCATACTTGAAATACAAATGGGGTTATTGAGGTGTGTGATGTTGATATCCGAGGTATAGATTGTGACGTTGAGGTTTACGGCGCGGTTGTCGTTGGGGTGATAAGGGTACTGTCGGCGTTGATGATGGTAGTGCTGATTATGCTGCCGGTGCTGCTGCTGGTGTTTGTAACCTTCGCACCATGTTCTCCAAAGCCATCACGCGAGCGCGAAGTTTGTTAACTTCTGCTAGTACACCGGAATGATTGGCGGTTGGAGCGAGCGGATGAATAAGATTCGAAATATAGGATAGTATACAATCGTGATGAGATACTCTAGAGATAAGAGAGAAAATGGTGTTTCGAACAGGTTCGCCGGTAAGTGCTTCAGGTTCATCGCCAAGAGGGCAAATTTTGGTGGATGGAAGGGATCTTCGATGTGAAATGATTTTCAGATATCGGATGATATTCTAACTATATAGAATGTCTATATATAATCCTAAAGATTTCGTAGACTACAGAGGAATTTACGGCATATGTCAAGTAAGTCTACGGATGCGCTAAGATATGAATTATCAAATATGCTAAGATATGAATTTTGTCTATACACTATCGATGCACTAAATGCAGTAAGACATGTCTAGACTTGTGAATGATAAGCAGGCAATTCCCTAAGGATGACAAGAAAATAATTTCCGACTAGAAATGATAAGCAAAACTTTTGACATGTAGACAAGGTCAAAGTCCAGACTCATTAATGTATCCTAACAACTACTAGTCAGACACACTAATGCAAGACCTGGTTCGCTAAGACCACTGCTCTGATACCACCTGTAAAGACCCATCCTAATCCTCCTGGACGAAGTCATCAACATTTGGTTCCATTGCGATGATCGACTCCAAGTAATGTCCTTAACATGAGCAAATGCACAACGGAAGACTTAATTCGTACCTGAGAATAACATGCTTTAAAACGTCAACATAAAGTTGGTGAGATATAGGTTTGATGCTAGCAGCGTTATAACTATGGACCACAAGATTTTATATAGATAAACATAATACACTCGCAAGTGTATAGCACTTGGTAACCATACTTAACATTTAAATCATCGCAGCATATTCTTAAATAATCACTACACCGTACCAAGTGTAGTATACAGAAACGAAGTACTGTGCAACCGTTTAAAACTGGTCGTCCAGCCCGGTTGGGGTTGTCAGGCTCGATAGATCTATCAACAGGATTCGCGTTTACATTCCTCATGTAAATATTAGCTACCAAGTATAAAGAAATATTCCATGGTACAACTCAACGTAGAATTTATTTTTGATCACTTATGTCCATAACGTAAATCATAAAATGCATGTATTCTCATCCCAAAATATTTAGAGTTTAAAAGGGACTATATACTCACCTAATGTATTTTGTAGTAAAAATACGTATAACATCATTGATCAAGTATAAGGTTGGCCTCAGATTCACGAACCTATATTGGTTGTAATTAAATTAAAACACATAATTAAATTCGAACAACTTTGTATAAATGTAAATTCATTAGTTATATTCTTTTTATATTAATAATATGTATATTTCATATTTACATTAAAAATATTAATTTTGTAAAAAAAATGATAATAGTTATAATTCTTGATTTTACTAATAAAGGTAATAATTATATTAATAATAATAATAATGATGTTTATAATAATAGTTAAAATATTAATTTTTATTGTTAATGATATTTATATTTATAATAATGATAATAATAATAGTAATAATAAGGATAATCTTAATTCTTAATAATGATAATTTTTAATAAATATAATGACTCTAGTCAAAACATTAATTTTATAAAAAAATAGTTTTTAAAAAAAAAATTATAACTTTGATAGTTTTCATTAAAATGATACTTAATACTTATTTTAGCATTTATAATAATAATACACATAATACTTATAGTAATAATAATAACTAATGATAACAATAATAATAACATTATCAATAATAATAATAATAATAATAATAATAATAATAATAATAATAATAATAATAATAATAATAATAATAATAATAATAATAATAATAATAATAATAAAAATAATAATAATAATAATAATAATAATAATAATAATAATAATAATAATATAAATAATAAATTGAATTGTATACCCTTTGGAGAGTCATTCTAAAAAGAGTTGCCCATGACTAGGCTCGAACCCGCGACCTCTCGGTTGCATACAACACACCTAACCGTTCCTCCGTTCTTTCATTTCTGATTTATGACCTTACCCAGTTAATTTTAAACCGATATCTTATGTTTTCCTTTTTCTTCTTCGATTAATAACTAATTCATCCAGGGATCAATTCATGTTACTAACTTCTAAATATATTAATTTAGGATTTGAATTAAATACAGAAAACGTTTGTGATTAACTGAATTAATTAAAACAGAAAAGATTAATTAACGGATGTTGGGACAGAAAATATAGAACGAGTATGAACCCATAAATTGATTTTTGATTTCCAGATGTTTTTAACAAAAAACTTCAACATGAATTGTGTTTGAAATCTTTCATAGAAACTTTAGAAATTAACAATTGAACCTAAAACATTAAAATAGATTCGAATTTTGAGATTAACGGATCGTTTGACTTTTTGTTTCAAACCTTTGACTTCAAAATTTGAATTCAATTCGATGAATTGGAAGTTAAAACCTTTCAGATAGTTTGAACAAATAATTCCTAACCTAACAGCAATAAAGGATTTTTAAATCGAACTCTAATTCAAGGATTTTTATATAATTGTGTTGATATTATATCTAATATTATAAAAGATAATAAAAATAACAATACATTAATAATAATACTAATCTTAATATCTATACTTATATCTTATATATATGATTAATATAAATAAACAATTAAGTATACTAATAATACTAATAATGATAATAATTATATAAATAACAATGATAATAGTAATTATTAATAACAATTAAAAGTGATATTATTAATAATAAAAATGATAAATTGTATTATTTCTATCATATTATTTATAATTTTACTAATGTTTTTTTTAATGATAATGATAATTTAAATATAATAATAATAGCAATCCTAATGATAACCTAAATCATAATTTTATTATAAAATTAATCATATATAAAAATATTAGTAACCATAAGAAATTAATTGTATCAACTTTCATACATATATATATACATATATATATATATATATATATATATATATATATATATATATATATATATATACATATATATATATATACTGAAAATAACAATTTGACAAGTAATGATATTAATATTAATGTTATTAATAGTAATGGAAGTGATAATATCATTAGTATAACAATTATATTTTAAACTCGTAATACAAAATATCTGATTATATTATCATCTAATCTTGTTAATGAAAACAAAATACATTCATGTAAAATATTATATATCTAATTCACATATTTGTTTGTGAATCGTCCGGCATGGTCAAAGGGTAACTGATTATCCGAATATAGATTTCAAACTTTCTAGACTCAACATTACAGATTTTGCTTATCGTGTCGGAATTATATAAAGATTAAATTTTAAATTTGGTCGGAAATTTCCGGGTCATTACACGGGCCCATTTGTACCATGCAGCATTTAAATCTTGTGGTCTATCAAAATGATGAATTTTATTGTTTTATGATAAACTTATGAACTCACCAACCTTTTGGTTGACACTTTAAAGCATGTTTATTCTCAGGTTTGAAAGAAATCTTCCGCTGTGCATTTGCTCATTTAAGAGACATTACTTGGAGTCATTCATGACATATTTCAAAAGACGTTGCATTCGAGTCGTCGAGTTCATCAAGATTATTATTAAGTCAATTATAGTTAGATATATTATGAAATGGTATGCATATCATCAACTTTCGATGTAAGAAAGTTTGTCTTTTCAAAACGAATGCAATGTTTGTAAAATGTATCATATAGAGGTCAAGTACCTCGCGATGTAACCAACTATTGTGAATCGTTTGTAATCGATGTGGACTTTGTCCGGATGGATTGGGACGGGTTTCTACAGTTGGTATCAGAGCGTGGTCTTAGCGAACCAGGTCTTGCATTAGTGTGTCTAACTGATAGTTATTTAGATGCATTATTAAGTCTGGACTTCGACCGTGTCTGCATGTCAAAAGTTTTGCATATCATTCCATGTAGAAAAATATCTACCTATCATTTTCAGTCTCGACGCGTCTTATTGCAATTATTGCATAGAGGGTGTACAGAAAAATTCATATTCCATCACATTAAACCTTGTCTGACACATCTCCTTAATTTTCTCCTTAATCTACGGAATCTTCTGTACTATATATAAGTATTAGGTATTCTATGTAATTAGAATATTATCCGATATCTGAAAATCATTTCACATCGAAAATCCTTTATCTAACCATGCTAGATGAATTCTGCAACCAGTTCAAGTTCCTCGGATTTCGATAGTGATTCTGATATGGAGTCCCACTCCAGCTCTGAAAGCAGCGTCACCAAAATGAATCAATCAATCATCCATCCCCAATTCATCTGATGGGTTTGTAGTCGACCAAATCAATGGAGACGAGAAGAAGACGATACTTTCCATGTAAGAAAGTTTGTCTTTTCAAAACGAATGCATATCGTCAACTTTCGATGTAAGAAAGTTTGTCTTTTCAAAACGAATGCAATGTTTGTAAAATGTATATCGTCAACTTTCGATGTAAGAAAGTTTGTCTTTTCAAAACGAATGCAATGTTTGTAAAATGTATCATATAGAGGTCAAGTACCTCGCGATGTAACCAACTATTGTGAATCGTTTGTAATCGATGTGGACTTTGTCCGGATGGATTGGGACGGGTTTCTGCAGATGACACTTAAACTTATTTTATGCACTATTAGAACTTATGAGAATAACATACTGACCTAGTAACCTTTGACTTAGGTTGACGACCTTTCGGACCGACTTACTACTTGCATACTTTCATTATCGACTTTACCGCTCTTATCACTGTGAGTTATTGCATCCCTTTTTACTTTAACTATTTTGGGACTGAGAATACATGCGCTTTTTACGTTTTACATACTAGGCACGAGTACTTAAACTTTATATATGTGTGGGTTATACAACGGCATAAACTTTTCCCTTAGCTCGGTAACGTTTAGTCATTGGTTTTTGAACCGGTGAACGCAAATCTTAGATATGGATCTATAGGGTTTGACATCCCCACTCGGGCTAGTCGCTCTAGCATTTAACGGGTATTTAATACTTCGTAAACATACGCACTCGCCAAGTGTACTTTTAGGGGGTTATAAACGTTAAGTTAGTTACCAAGTGCCCACAGTTAAACATATACTTTTCATACTGTTTTGAAACACTGAAATCTCGTGGCATACCTTACATTACTGTTACAACTTAAACTATAGCTCACCAACATTATTGTTGACGTTTTAAGCATGTTTTCTCATGTGTTTAGAGGTTTGTCGCTTCCGCTATTTAGACTTACTGTCTTGGTGTTTAGACTTGCTGTTAAGGACCTGCTGTGCTAGAATTCCGCTGCATTACTTAGAGATGTCTCAATCATGGAACTTTTCTTTTGCATTTGTAGTTTATGTTATTTTCAAATAATAACTTTGTAACGACCTTTGTGTCACGTTATCTTTTTATGAATGCAAAACTGGTTTTCAAATAGCATATAGTGTTTGACCTTGTAATGATCCTATTGTTGATGATCCGTACACGATGGTTTTGTACGGGGCGTCACACAAATGCACCTCAATGTATGCTTCTAACGTTGACTTTCTTCTCACCTATCTAGTCAAATATGCCTTCATTCATCTTACAACAATCACATGGTTTCTGATTCCACTGGCCAATACGTGGCCAGTGGTTTTTACCAATGTAGAGGTGATCTATCAGTGTCTGACTGTGCCGCGTGCGTCGCGAGTGCAGTCAACTAACTTAAGCCAGTGTCTAGTTAAGTACGACAACGGTAGTACTCTTTTGGTTGATAACAATGATCACGAGGTGAAAACATGTGGGTCATCCCCTGTGGCTGATTTAGGACGCCGGGACGAGGTCTTGGCCAGCCTAGAATCAGCCGGCGGGTAGTACCGCGTCAGTGTTTGTGAGGACGTGGAAGGCCTTGCACAGTGCGTGGGTTATATGACTAACGAGTTGTGTACCGACTGTGTGATCGATGCAGTCGGAGCGCTTAAAAGGGACTGTGGTCCAGCTGTTTCTGGCACCATGTATCTGGGGAACTGCTCTGCTAGTTATGCAATGTCATCTCATCCATAGGCGATGTAACGACCCTGGAATTTCCAACGTTTATTTATTAATAATTATTGTTATTAATACGTGTGATTAAACGAATGTATGTTCTTACATTTACGTGTTGCCATGATTGCCCGTACTTGACTTTTATGAGCCCGAAACATCTTGGTGACACACGAAACTTCACGAATAATATTTCTAGATATTATTTGCATTCATGATTAAGTTTTATTAATCATTTTAATTAACTAAGACTATTAGTTAGTTACTTGGACTTTTAATGGATTAATTTGTTAATTAATGGAACTTGACTTGTTTTAAGTTAATGGACACTTGACTTTGGGCTTACAAGCCCACCCTACATTATTAATGGACCCTTTAGCCCACTCTTTCAAGTGTAAGTATCAATTAAATGGTAACTAGTTAGTTGTAAGGATTGAAATCTAGTTATGCCTTGATCCCCATGAAACCCCATACATTAACCACCTTTTGTAAGCTTTTCATGTTAATAACTAACAAACTCTTTCCTTCCCCTTGATGGGTTGCTGCAGCCGTGATCTTTGATGAGAGTAAAGGGGATTCAAATCTTTTTTTTTACTTACTACTTCACTCACATTCTCTCATTCACTACATACACTTACTTGCATACTTTTTTCTCTCTTTTCTCTCTCATTTTCCTCTCTATCTTGTAAGTGTTTTGAACAACTTGTTCTTCTTTTCTTCACTTGAAAACCGATTTCAAACATCCCATTAATCATCATCATCATCTTTTGTTACGTGAATACTTGTTTGTTATTATTACTTACTTAGTTTGTTGTTTGTTATTTACTTACTAGCTTTTAAGAATCTAACTCACTAGTTTGATTCTTCATTTTTATCTTGTTATAACAAGAACAACAAGAATATAATCTATCTAGTTATGTTCTACCTTACTTGTTTCAAAAGATTATAAAGTTCATGGTTGAAAGACATACTTGAAGTTCATGAAGTAAACTTTAAAGTTTACTTTCTAAAGATCAAACTTTGGTTTGAATCTTTAAAGTATGAACAACCATGAACAAATTACATGTTTACTTAGTTACTTCTTCATTTTATGCACTTTAATTTCATGTAGTTAGATTATATGGTCAAGTACTACAAGTTAGTCTTGATCTCATATTTCTTGGAACTAAAAGTTAACTTAAAAGTTCAAGGACATGTAAATAAGTTTTCTTCAAATATAACTTTGTATACTTATGCTTGATCTAGACTTTTGAGTCTTGGATCTTCAAGATCTAACTAAGAACTATGTTCTACATCTTAAGATCTTGATTAGTTAGTTAACTTTCAAGTTTATAGTTCAATATTTCTTCTAAAGTTCATGTATGTGTTAGATCTAAGACTTTGATGTAACTTTGGTTCATCAAACTTCATACAACTCTTAAGTGAGTTGTGCTTCATGTCTTAGACTTGCACTTGGGTTATGATGGTCAAATCTTGGTCAAGATGATGCAAACACATCAATGAGTTGTACACTTGAAGCTATATGCATCAAGGATGAGAACCGTGATAAGCATCGAGCACCGGAACTCATTATCTTACTGTTTCTATCCAAACCCTACTGACCTACTGTCTCTGTATCAGACCAGTAGACCTGGGCTGTTTTGATTATGATTTTAAAATAGTTCTTTTCGAGTAGATAACTTTTCATATAAGTGTGATGACCCGGGAATTTCCGACCAAATTTAAACATAATCTTATATGATTCGACTCGATAAGCAAAGTCTATTAAACCGAGTCTCATTATGTTTGAACTATTTCATGATAACATTTGACCTTTAACTATTTCCGACGATTCACGAACCTTTAATTGTAACTAAGAATGTAAATATAAATAATTATATATAAAACTAATTATATTAGTTTTAATGAACTATTAAGTAATTTTGTTATTATAAAAGATAACATTTAATAACTAAAGATTTTCATTTTGAATATATATAGTATATTGTATATAAATGATTCAAACATATTTTACCAACGTTATCAAAATATTAAATGTACAATGTTATACTTTGTAGTTAATTGTTTAATATACATAATTAATCATCTACTCAACATTTAAAACATGATTTTATATATATGGTAGTATACATATATACATAAATATAACTATATATATATATGATTTTATACATAATTATTATATTATGTATATGTAGAAATTTATAATATATCTATGATGAAATAATGTACTATTTTAATAAATATATATAATACTTACATATATAAAACATTTATATTTTTCATAATTACATACATAAGTATAATATAATTAGTATGTAAATAAATATTATAATATATTTATATTAAAATGCATAAATATATAATATTCAATATATGTTACAATACATATTACATAATTATTAAATATTACATAATAATAGATGATATTAATAAATTAAATTTAAATACAAATATAGTTGTTGTAGTAATGTTATTTGTATCGTCAAATATCAATATTTGTATTCATAATATCACTTTATATCATATAAAGATGAAATTGGATGTATAAATTAGATTATTATTACTAATATTATTATTATCGATAAAATATTAATATTATCATACTTAGTATGGTATTATTATTATTATTATTATTATCATTTTTACAATTATTATTATCATTAATATTATATTTATCATTATTATTAATTTTATTAATATTATTAGATATTAATAGTATTGTTATTAGATATTATTATTATTAATTAAAAAAAACAGTAGGGATCTATATTATACGCTTGACCTCTGTATCCTTTATCTCTATTATTATTATTTTTTTTGTTTCTTTCCTGCTCTCAACTCGTGAACCTGTGTTGACATTTTCTCCATTTTTTATCAACCGATCTCTATTATTACAACATGATTATGTATAATTGCAAATCAAATAAAAAGGAAATCCAATGGGATTAAAGAGCACAGCGATATTTTTTTTTCTTCTTCTCTGCACGCTCCAATTTTTTTTCTCTTAATTCAATTTCGAATAAAGTTTCAAAATCTAAAAATGCAGAAAGGTTAGAAATCTTTCTTTGAATCTATCTGCAAAATCTCAACTGTCAAATCTTTATATCGATCTTGAATTTTGAAGTCAAAGTTTAGTTTAAAAAAAGTCAACAATTGTTCTTGAGACAAATTCGCGTTCGTGTATATGTTTCTGATCAAATTGACGATTCCAGTAGTTTTTATACATGTTTAGAAAACTATTTCGTGTTATAAACATTATCTATAATGTTATCTATTACGAAATCAATTTTTTTTGTTTTGTTCCAAGAACCGACGCTGCAGTAGGCCTTTAGTATTTTTTTTTTATTTTAGAACCCAAATTATTATTTTTTCTGTAATGTTTTGAAGCTTTAAAGGGAACCCCGATTTTTTTTTTTTTTGGTTATTGATGTTTTGTTGAATCCATGAGACTTGTGGAGAAGAAGAGGAATAGAAGAAAAACAGTTTATATATAAAATTTAAATTCGATATTAGTACAGAGAATCAGAATTGGTGGGATGGTCGAGAGTGTTTGCGTGTGAGCATGTGGTCACGAGATCGAGTCCAGAGGACGGTAGTTTTTTTTTTTTTTTTTTGAAACTCTTTTCATGTGAGGTAGTTTTCTTTTCTAATTTTATTATTGTTATTATATATTAATTATTATTAGTATTATTATTATTATTGTGATTGTTTTGATTGTTATTGTTATTGTTATTATTAGTATCATACTTGTTATCATATTTGAAAGTATTATAGACATTACTATTATTATTATGATAGGTATTAATAATATTATTATTAGTAATAAACTTATCATTTTAGTATTTTATCATCATTAGGATTATGATTATGATTATCATTATTATTATTATGAAGGAAATAAAAATATATTATTATCATCAATATTAGAATTTGTACCGGTTTATAAATAATAGTATCATCAGTACATTTACAATTAATAATATCATATTTATCAGTATCATCATTAATATTTACTAGTATTATTATGATTATCATTTATCATTTTATAAATATTAGAACCCTTATTATTAACATAAGTATGGTATTAGTATTAATATTATTTTAGAGTTATTATTATTAGTATCATTAACAGTTATCATTTTCATTTTTTTTGCTATTAGTATTATCATTATTAATAAAATTATTATTATTATTAGTAAATCATTATTATCTAAATTATTATTTTAACAAATAAATCTTTTGTACACTATATATATACTTATGGTATATACTAGGATTGTATTAATAATTCACATAACAAACTAATAAAATTTCATAAATACAATACTAACCACAAATATATGTATATAAATATATTAATGTCACTATTTATATAAACGTAAATCATTATAGATATATATACATAAAATAGATATATATATATATATATATATATATATATATATATATATATATATATAATATAACTTAAAATATAATATAAGTATACGTTTTAAAATAAAGGTTAGAATAAATTCTACAAAACTATAATATATAAATAATACATATTAATAAATGAAATTTTGTAACTTACATTATACGTATTAATATATACACAATTGATATAGGTTCGTGAATCCGAGGCCAACCCTGCATTGTTCAATGACGTCATATGTATTTTTACTACAAAATACAGTATCGTGAGTTTCATTTGCCTTTTTACCCTTTATATTTTTGGGCTGAGAATACATGCGCAACTTTTATAACTGTTTTACGAAATTGACACAAGTACGTGAAACTACATTCTATGGTTGGATTATCGAAGTCGAATATGCCCCTTTTTATTAAGTCTGGTAATCTAAGAATTAGGGAACAGACACCCTAATTGACGCGAATCCTAAAGATAGATCTATCGGGCCCAACAAGCCCCATCCAAAGTACCGGATGTTTTAGTACTTCGAAATTTATATCATGTCCGAAGGAGGATCCCGGAATGATGGGGATATTCTTATATATGCATATTGTTAATGTCGGTTACCAGGTGTTCAATCCATATGAATGATATTTTTGTCTCTATGCATGGGACGTATGTTTATGAGAAATGGAAATCTGAAATCTTGTGGTCTATTAAAATGATGGAAACGATTGTTTAAGTTAAACTAATGAACTCACCAACCTTTTGGTTGACACTTTAAAGCATGTTTATTCTCAGGTACGAAAGAAATCTTCCGCTGTGTATTTGCTCATTTTATAGATATTACTTGGAGTCATTCATGGCATATTTCAAAAGACGTTGCATTCGAGTCGTCGAGTTCATCAAGATTATTATCAAGTCAATTATAGTTGGATATATTATGAAATGGTATGCATGTCTGTCAATTTTCGATGTAATGAAAGTTTGTCTTTTCAAAAACGAATGCAATGTTTGTAAAATGTATCATATAGAGGTCAAGTACCTCGCGATGTAATCAACTGTTGTGAATCGTTTATAATCGATATGGACTTCGTCCGGATGGATTAGGACGGGTCTTCACAGTTGGTATCAGAGCGGTGGTCTTAGCGAACCAGGTCTTGCATTAGTGAGTCTAACTGATAGTCGTTAGAATGCATTAATGAGTCTGGACTTCGACCGTGTTTGCATGTCAAAAGTTTTGCTTATCATTTAGTGTCGAAAAATTATTTGCTTATCATCCTTAAAGTCTAAGACACGTCTTACTGCCTTTATTGCATAGACAGTGTATAGTTAAATTCATATCTTAGCGTATCTGTTATTGTTACCTTTGCCTGACAGCTTCCGTAGATTCCTCCGTAGCTTATGGGATTTTAGTATTATATATGCATATGTAAATTATGTATTGCAGGGTACTAATCTACATCCTATAATCTATTTCTTATCGAAAATCCTTCATCTGATCGTACGAGATGAATCCCTCAACCAGTTCGAGTCCATCAGATTTCGATAGCTATTTCGATAGTTATTCCGACAGCTATTTCGATATGGATTTCCACTCGAGCTCCGAAAGCAGAGTAATTGGAATGAATCGATCAATTAGCCATCATCTATTCTGAATGAATTGGATATGGGTTCGTAGTCGACTTAATCAATGGAAACGCGAAGAAGGCGATCATTTCCACTAACCAAATTCACCTCTTGACAATGAACCTAAAACGTTTACCGGCGAACCTGTTCGAGACACCATTTTCTCTCTCATTTCCAAAGTATCTCATCACGATCATATACTATCTCAGATTCTAAACCTCATTCATCCGCTCGTCCGAACCGACAATCATCCCGGTGTAATAGAAGAAGTTAACGAACTTCGCGCATAAGTTGTAGTCTTGGAAAATATGGTGCAAAACGTACCAGCTTCATCCAAATCACCGGCACCAACAGTACCACCAACAACCCAAATTTCAATATCACATGCCTCAACATCTCAATCTATACCTTAAGTATAATCATCATTCTACATGACATTCTACATGACATTCTACAACAGTTATCTTCGTTCGACATGGTGATTATGTAATCTCTAATGTTTTAGAGATTATTTATTCTAGTTCCAACTGAAAACTAAATGATTTTAATATCATGTTAACTCATTAAATTCATGATTACATTTGAAGAAAATATATATGTATATATGTTTTCATAAAGATTGTAATTAAAAATTCTTTTGTACAAACTGTTAATAATAAAAATATTTTAACGGGTAGGTAATACCTGAGGAATATTTAAATTTCACATTAATAAGTTACACTGTATATTCTTCGAATCTGATTCAACAGTTATTCACTATCCTATTTACAACCACCGGGATACTTATCCATTCACCAAAGAATAACTATTTTCATTCAAATTCAATTTCATATTTGAATTTTGACCTATCAGAATCCAACAAGTGGCATAATGAAGAAATAATGGACATAATAAAAATTGATTAGAAACAGACTAATTAACAATATTAAATTTTATTAAGAAACCACGCTAACAAAATCCTAGCTAACTGTTCCTAGCTAACTGTTAATTCCGTATTACATTTTATTTATCGCAATTTATTTATCGCAATTTATATTCTCGCAATTTTATTTATTGTCATTTAATTTCTGTTATTTACTTTACGCACTTTATTTATCGTCATTTAATTTCTGTTATTTATTTTACGCACTTTAAATATCGGGACACGTATACAAGGTTTTGACATATCATATCGACACATCTATATATATTATTTGGAATCACCATAGACACTCTATATGCAGTAATGATCGAGTTCTCTATACAGGGTTGAGGTTGATTCTATAATAATATATATACTTTGAGTTGTGATCGAGTCTGAGACATGTACACGGGTCACGATACGTATTAATTAATTCAAATATTATATATTAAACTATATATGAATGATTGCACTGTCAACTGTGGACTATCGACTGTGGACTAATAACATTGGACAATTAAAATGAATTAAAATATTGAATATAACATATGAAACTAAACAATTCTTCAAGTTTGCCACTTGATTTCGTCTTAAACCTCATTTGTATCTTCACGATTACATTCTGCGTTCAAACCTTTCATGATTCTTGAAAACACCTCAATCGATAGGATGAATCAACCACACTTCATCTACGGAAGGAAAGAGTTATGCATATAGTTATGCACCTGAGAAACTCTCGGCAATTGAGTAAAAGTTCAGCACGTAGCCGCGTCAGATCCTTTGGCATTTATTAACAAAAATAACTTTGCGATCCCTTTTCAAAATTAGCCAATTTTGTCACAGCTCCAACAAGTCAACTTCGACTTTTCGTACGAAACAACCTTATTATAACGTTTATATATACGCGTGCTCTTTTATTGTTACCAGGTAACCTTTCATATTCCATTATATTACCATCAGCGTTTAATCATCTAAAAACACAATTCTCCTGAAACCACCTCGGATTAATAACCGATGATTCAGATATCATAGCATTAAATGCAGAGGAAACAGAAAAATGGTAGATGGTCTAAACGGACAAAAGTTTGATGATAAAGAAAGGAGTGTTAGAAACGCTCGATAGAAAATTGGGTATTGAAAAACAGATTGAGTTACCCATGAAGGAGACCAAGGACAAATACAAGGACCAAATCCTATATTCAAAGGATTCAGGTAATTCTGGATCCGTTGAAATCTTTAGAGAATATCTTGCTCCGAAGTCATGTTAAAATCTTGCGGAAAATCTTTCTCCATCAACCGTCGAACTTAGAAATTCCAAAATATCATCATCAATATCTTTGATATTTCTGAGGATATTTTCATAAATATTCTCGTCCGAAATTATATACCTCTTCGTGCTTCCTGTGTATCAATATATTGGAAACATTCAATAGAAAATATAGTACCGAAAAGCAGATTATGCGAAACTATGAAGAAAGCCGTGGATAAATCACAAAGAATAAGTTTGACTTCAAAGAATCCATATAATTCAATGTCTGCTAAAGTCTATAGTGAATAACTTGCTCCTTACTCTAAACCCTTGCAGATAATAGTTTCTATCATCCTCTGATCTTAGATATTCTGAGATATTATCGTACCTTTCATTATAAATATCCTCCATATTTCTGGAGATATTTTTATAACTATTCTTATCTGAAATCATTAATCTTTTCGTGCTATCAGTATTACATCATATAGAAACTGTTAGTTTCTATATTCTGTAAATTTTCAAGCTTAAAATATGAATGTTATTGTAGTAATGATGGGAACTGATGCATGAGTTAGTATAATATAATGACACTTGATCAACGTGATTATATTACAGTAAGTCATGCTGAGTTTCTAAATGAAACGTGATGATTCACAGATCATAACGTCATCATGTGCCATGTTACATAACTCTTTCATCCTACTTAACTCCGTAACAAATCAAGAAAATGTATTCTTGATGGTTCTATCTTCCGTGATGTTGATAAATTTGAAAATCAAATCGTGCTATCACGTTCCTTCATGCTTAGAACATTATAATCATTCGAAACTCTATATCTATAAATTCTGGACCATTATTCGCTTGACTTGAAGTCGAGAAGAGAAAACAAAAGCATAGAGCTTTGAAATATAAGGGAGAATATAAAGTCCGATAACAACACATAAATTACAAACCGTGTATATCAATGTTTATCGCAACATAAAGACACGGGAGAATTAAAAATATTATAATCCCGAGAGCGAAGTAGAAGAAAGCAGATTCCTCTGGTGGAAGTTGGAAAAGGAGAATGATTGTTGCGATAGTAAGGATGAGGACAAGGATCAGAACTGGATTAATCATTTTCAGAATCTTTTAGATGTATGAACTAAGAAAGAAAGTATAAGAATGGTGAGAATAATGGAAAGGAAGAGCTTAATTTATATTGAAAATATCAGACGTAGTAATCGGGGCAGATCACCGTATTTAATTAAAGAGATCTTAATTTCCATAAATCCCGAAGAATCAGATTTTATAGATCTTCAAGATTTTCTTTAAATCCCTTAAATTTCGGAATTCAACCAAGGCAATGTCAAAAGTTAAGACGCGCCTTATTTTCTAAATTCAAACCTGACTACGTCAAAAGTTAAAAACAAATCTTTGTTTCTCATTTCATCCTTTTGTGAATAGCTTCATTCGCACTCTTCGAATAATCGAATTATTTTTATCCATATTACTCAATGATGATAAAACTCAAGTTATCAACTCATATTCGTCAGGAAAACATATTTATTGTTAGCTATGACGACCTCACTCAAATTTCGGGACGAAATTTCTTTAACGGGTAGGTACTGTGATGACCCGGGAATTTCCGACCAAATTTAAACATAATCTTATATGATTCGACTCGATAAGCAAAGTCTATTAAACCGAGTCTCATTATGTTTGAACTATTTCATGATAACATTTGACCTTTAACTATTTCCGACGATTCACGAACCTTTAATTGTAACTAAGAATGTAAATATAAATAATTATATATAAAACTAATTATATTAGTATTAATGAACTATTAAGTAATTTTGTTATTATAAAAGATAACATTTAATAACTAAAGATTTTCATTTTGAATATATATAGTATATTGTATATAAATGATTCAAACATATTTTACCAACGTTATCAAAATATTAAATGTACAATGTTATACTTTGTAGTTAATTGTTTAATATACATAATTAATCATCTACTCAACATTTAAAACATGATTTTATATATATGGTAGTATACATATATACATAAATATAACTATATATATATATATATATATGATTTTATACATAATTATTATATTATGTATATGTAGAAATTTATAATATATCTATGATGAAATAATGTACTATTTTAATAAATATATATAATACTTACATATATAAAACATTTATATTTTTCATAATTACATACATAAGTATAATATAATTAGTATGTAAATAAATATTATAATATATTTATATTAAAATGCATAAATATATAATATTCAATATATGTTACAATACATATTACATAATTATTAAATATTACATAATAATAGATGATATTAATAAATTAAATTTAAATACAAATATAGTTGTTGTAGTAATGTTATTTGTATCGTCAAATATCAATATTTGTATTCATAATATCACTTTATATCATATAAAGATGAAATTGGATGTATAAATTAGATTATTATTACTAATATTATTATTATTGATAAAATATTAATATTATCATACTTAGTATGGTATTATTATTATTATTATTATTATCATTTTTACAATTATTATTATCATTAATATTATATTTATCATTATTATTAATTTTATTAATATTATTAGATATTAATAGTATTGTTATTAGATATTATTATTATTAATTAAAAAAAAACAGTAGGGATCTATATTATACGCTTGACCTCTGTATCCTTTATCTCTATTATTATTATTTTTTTTGTTTCTTTCCTGCTCTCAACTCGTGAACCTGTGTTGACATTTTCTCCATTTTTTATCAACCGATCTCTATTATTACAACATGATTATGTATAATTGCAAATCAAATAAAAAGGAAATTCAATGGGATTAAAGAGCACAGCGATATTTTTTTTTTCTTCTTCTCTGCACGCTCCAATTTTTTTTTCTCTTAATTCAATTTCGAATAAAGTTTCAAAATCTAAAAATGCAGAAAGGTTAGAAATCTTTCTTTGAATCTATCTGCAAAATCTCAACTGTCAAATCTTTATATCGATCTTGAATTTTGAAGTCAAAGTTTAGTTTAAAAAAAGTCAACAATTGTTCTTGAGACAAATTCGCGTTCGTGTATATGTTTCTGATCAAATTGACGATTCCAGTAGTTTTTATACATGTTTAGAAAACTATTTCGTGTTATAAACATTATCTATAATGTTATCTATTACGAAATCAATTTTTTTTGTTTTGTTCCAAGAACCGACGCTGCAGTAGGCCTTTAGTATTTTTTTTTTTATTTTAGAACCCAAATTATTATTTTTTCTGTAATGTTTTGAAGCTTTAAAGGGAACCCCGATATATTTGTATTAATAATTCACATAACAAACTAATAAAATTTCATAAATACAATACTAACCACAAATATATGTATATAAATATATTAATGTCACTATTTATATAAACGTAAATCATTATAGATATATATACATAAAATAGATATATATATATATATATATATATATATATATATATATATATATATATATATAAAATATAACTTAAAATATAATATAAGTATACGTTTTAAAATAAAGGTTAGAATAAATTCTACAAAACTATAATATATAAATAATACATATTAATAAATGAAATTTTGTAACTTACATTATACGTATTAATATATACACAATTGATATAGGTTCGTGAATCCGAGGCCAACCCTGCATTGTTCAATGACGTCATATGTATTTTTACTACAAAATACAGTATCGTGAGTTTCATTTGCCTTTTTACCCTTTATATTTTTGGGCTGAGAATACATGCGCAACTTTTATAACTATTTTACGAAATTGACACAAGTACGTGAAACTACATTCTATGGTTGGATTATCGAAGTCGAATATGCCCCTTTTTATTAAGTCTGGTAATCTAAGAATTAGGGAACAGACACCCTAATTGACGCGAATCCTAAAGATAGATCTATCGGGCCCAACAAGCCCCATCCAAAGTACCGGATGTTTTAGTACTTCGAAATTTATATCATGTCCGAAGGAGGATCCCGGAATGATGGGGATATTCTTATATATGCATATTGTTAATGTCGGTTACCAGGTGTTCAATCCATATGAATGATATTTTTGTCTCTATGCATGGGACGTATGTTTATGAGAAATGGAAATCTGAAATCTTGTGGTCTATTAAAATGATGGAAACGATTGTTTAAGTTAAACTAATGAACTCACCAACCTTTTGGTTGACACTTTAAAGCATGTTTATTCTCAGGTACGAAAGAAATCTTCCGCTGTGTATTTGCTCATTTTATAGATATTACTTGGAGTCATTCATGGCATATTTCAAAAGACGTTGCATTCGAGTCGTCGAGTTCATCAAGATTATTATCAAGTCAATTATAGTTGGATATATTATGAAATGGTATGCATGCCTGTCAATTTTCGATGTAATGAAAGTTTGTCTTTTCAAAAACGAATGCAATGTTTGTAAAATGTATCATATAGAGGTCAAGTACCTCGCGATGTAATCAACTGTTGTGAATCGTTTATAATCGATATGGACTTCGTCCGGATGGATTAGGACGGGTCTTCACAGTTGGTATCAGAGCGGTGGTCTTAGCGAACCAGGTCTTGCATTAGTGAGTCTAACTGATAGTCGTTAGAATGCATTAATGAGTCTGGACTTCGACCGTGTTTGCATGTCAAAAGTTTTGCTTATCATTTAGTGTCGAAAAATTATTTGCTTATCATCCTTAAAGTCTAAGACACGTCTTACTGCCTTTATTGCATAGACAGTGTATAGTTAAATTCATATCTTAGCGTATCTGTTATTGTTACCTTTGCCTGACAGCTTCCGTAGATTCCTCCGTAGCTTATGGGATTTTAGTATTATATATGCATATGTAAATTATGTATTGCAGGGTACTAATCTACATCCTATAATCTATTTCTTATCGAAAATCCTTCATCTGATCGTACGAGATGAATCCCTCAACCAGTTCGAGTCCATCAGATTTCGATAGCTATTTCGATAGTTATTCCGACAGCTATTTCGATATGGATTTCCACTCGAGCTCCGAAAGCAGAGTAATTGGAATGAATCGATCAATTAGCCATCATCTATTCTGAATGAATTGGATATGGGTTCGTAGTCGACTTAATCAATGGAAACGCGAAGAAGGCGATCATTTCCACTAACCAAATTCACCTCTTGACAATGAACCTAAAACGTTTACCGGCGAACCTGTTCGAGACACCATTTTCTCTCTCATTTCCAAAGTATCTCATCACGATCATATACTATCTCAGATTCTAAACCTCATTCATCCGCTCGTCCGAACCGACAATCATCCCGGTGTAATAGAAGAAGTTAACGAACTTCGCGCATAAGTTGTAGTCTTGGAAAATATGGTGCAAAACGTACCAGCTTCATCCAAATCACCGGCACCAACAGTACCACCAACAACCCAAATTTCAATATCACATGCCTCAACATCTCAATCTATACCTTGAGTATAATCATCATTCTACATGACATTCTACATCAGTTATCTTCGTTCGACATGGTGATTATGTAATCTCTAATGTTTTAGAGATTATTTATTCTAGTTCCAACTGAAAACTAAATGATTTTAATATCATGTTAACTCATTAAATTCATGATTACATTTGAAGAAAATATATATGTATATATGTTTTCATAAAGATTGTAATTAAAAATTCTTTTGTACAAACTGTTAATAATAAAAATATTTTAACGGGTAGGTAATACCCGAGGAATATTTAAATTTCACATTAATAAGTTACACTGTATATTCTTCGAATCTGATTCAACAGTTATTCACTATCCTATTTACAACCACCGGGATACTTATCCATTCACCAAAGAATAACTATTTTCATTCAAATTCAATTTCATATTTGAATTTTGACCTATCAGAATCCAACAAGTGGCATAATGAAGAAATAATGGACATAATAAAAATTGATTAGAAACAGACTAATTAACAATATTAAATTTTATTAAGAAACCACGCTAACAAAATCCTAGCTAACTGTTCCTAGCTAACTGTTAATTCCGTATTACATTTTATTTATCGCAATTTATTTATCGCAATTTATATTCTCGCAATTTTATTTATTGTCATTTAATTTCTGTTATTTACTTTACGCACTTTATTTATCGTCATTTAATTTCTGTTATTTATTTTACGCACTTTAAATATCGGGACACGTATACAAGGTTTTGACATATCATATCGACACATCTATATATATTATTTGGAATCACCATAGACACTCTATATGCAGTAATGATCGAGTTCTCTATACAGGGTTGAGGTTGATTCTATAATAATATATATACTTTGAGTTGTGATCGAGTCTGAGACATGTACACGGGTCACGATACGTATTAATTAATTCAAATATTATATATTAAACTATATATGAATGATTGCACTGTCAACTGTGGACTATCAACTGTGGACTAATAACATTGGACAATTAAAATGAATTAAAATATTGAATATAACATATGAAACTAAACAATTCTTCAAGTTTGCCACTTGATTTCGTCTTAAACCTCATTTGTATCTTCACGATTACATTCTGCGTTCAAACCTTTCATGATTCTTGAAAACACCTCAATCGATAGGATGAATCAACCGCACTTCATCTACGGAAGGAAAGATTTATGCATATAGTTATGCACCTGAGAAACTCTCGGCAATTGAGTAAAAGTTCAACACGTAGCCGCGTCAGATCCTTTGGCATTTATTAACAAAAACAACTTTGCGATCCCTTTTCAAAATTAGCCAATTTTGTCACAGCTCCAACAAGTCAACTTCGACTTTTCGTACGAAACAACCTTATTATAACGTTTATATATACGCGTGCTCTTTTATTGTTACCAGGTAACCTTTCATATTCCATCATATTACCATCAGCGTTTAATCATCTAAAAACACAATTCTCCTGAAACCACCTCGGATTAATAACCGATGATTCAGATATCATAGCATTAAATGCAGAGGAAACAGAAAAATGGTAGATGGTCTAAACGGACAAAAGTTTGATGATAAAGAAAGGAGTGTTAGAAACGCTCGATAGAAAATTGGGTATTGAAAAACAGATTGAGTTACCCATGAAGGAGACCAAGGACAAATACAAGGACCAAATCCTATATTCAAAGGATTCAGGTAATTCTGGATCCGTTGAAATCTTTAGAGAATATCTTGCTCCGAAGTCATGTTAAAATCTTGCGGAAAATCTTTCTCCATCAACCGTCGAACTTAGAAATTCCAAAATATCATCATCAATATCTTTGATATTTCTGAGGATATTTTCATAAATATTCTCGTCCGAAATTATATACCTCTTCGTGCTTCCTGTGTATCAATATATTGGAAACATTCAATAGAAAATATAGTACCGAAAAGCAGATTATGCGAAACTATGAAGAAAGCCGTGGATAAATCACAAAGAATAAGTTTGACTTCAAAGAATCCATATAATTCAATGTCTGCTAAAGTCTATAGTGAATAACTTGCTCCTTACTCTAAACCCTTGCAGACAATAGTTTCTATCATCCTCTGATCTTAGATATTCTGAGATATTATCGTACCTTTCATTATAAATATCCTCCATATTTCTGGAGATATTTTTATAACTATTCTTATCTGAAATCATTAATCTTTTCGTGCTATCAGTATTACATCATATAGAAACTGTTAGTTTCTATATTCTGTAAATTTTCAAGCTTAAAATATGAATGTTATTGTAGTAATGATGGGAACTGATGCATGAGTTAGTATAATATAATGACACTTGATCAACGTGATTATATTACAGTAAGTCATGCTGAGTTTCTAAATGAAACGTGATGATTCACAGATCATAACGTCATCATGTGCCATGTTACATAACTCTTTCATCCTACTTAACTCCGTAACAAATCAAGAAAATGTATTCTTGATGGTTCTATCTTCCGTGATGTTGATAAATTTGAAAATCAAATCGTGCTATCACGTTCCTTCATGCTTAGAACATTATAATCATTCGAAACTCTATATCTATAAATTCTGGACCATTATTCGCTTGACTTGAAGTCGAGAAGAGAAAACAAAAGCATAGAGCTTTGAAATATAAGGGAGAATATAAAGTCCGATAACAACACATAAATTACAAACCGTGTATATCAATGTTTATCGCAACATAAAGACACGGGAGAATTAAAAATATTATAATCCCGAGAGCGAAGTAGAAGAAAGCAGATTCCTCTGGTGGAAGTTGGAAAAGGAGAATGATTGTTGCGATAGTAAGGATGAGGACAAGGATCAGAACTGGATTAATCATTTTCAGAATCTTTTAGATGTATGAACTAAGAAAGAAAGTATAAGAATGGTGAGAATAATGGAAAGGAAGAGCTTAATTTATATTGAAAATATCAGACGTAGTAATCGGGGCAGATCACCGTATTTAATTAAAGAGATCTTAATTTCCATAAATCCCGAAGAATCAGATTTTATAGATCTTCAAGATTTTCTTTAAATCCCTTAAATTTCGGAATTCAACCAAGGCAATGTCAAAAGTTAAGACGCGCCTTATTTTCTAAATTCAAACCTGACTACGTCAAAAGTTAAAAACAAATCTTTGTTTCTCATTTCATCCTTTTGTGAATAGCTTCATTCGCACTCTTCGAATAATCGAATTATTTTTATCCATATTACTCAATGATGATAAAACTCAAGTTATCAACTCATATTCGTCAGGAAAACATATTTATTGTTAGCTATGACGACCTCACTCAAATTTCGGGACGAAATTTCTTTAACGGGTAGGTACTGTGATGACCCGGGAATTTCCGACCAAATTTAAACATAATCTTATATGATTCGACTCGATAAGCAAAGTCTATTAAACCGAGTCTCATTATGTTTGAACTATTTCATGATAACATTTGACCTTTAACTATTTCCGACGATTCACGAACCTTTAATTGTAACTAAGAATGTAAATATAAATAATTATATATAAAACTAATTATATTAGTATTAATGAACTATTAAGTAATTTTGTTATTATAAAAGATAACATTTAATAACTAAAGATTTTCATTTTGAATATATATAGTATATTGTATATAAATGATTCAAACATATTTTACCAACGTTATCAAAATATTAAATGTACAATGTTATACTTTGTAGTTAATTGTTTAATATACATAATTAATCATCTACTCAACATTTAAAACATGATTTTATATATATGGTAGTATACATATATACATAAATATAACTATATATATATATGATTTTATACATAATTATTATATTATGTATATGTAGAAATTTATAATATATCTATGATGAAATAATGTACTATTTTAATAAATATATATAATACTTACATATATAAAACATTTATATTTTTCATAATTACATACATAAGTATAATATAATTAGTATGTAAATAAATATTATAATATATTTATATTAAAATGCATAAATATATAATATTCAATATATGTTACAATACATATTACATAATTATTAAATATTACATAATAATAGATGATATTAATAAATTAAATTTAAATACAAATATAGTTGTTGTAGTAATGTTATTTGTATCGTTAAATATCAATATTTGTATTCATAATATCACTTTATATCATATAAAGATGAAATTGGATGTATAAATTAGATTATTATTACTAATATTATTATTATCGATAAAATATTAATATTATCATACTTAGTATGGTATTATTATTATTATTATTATCATTTTTACAATTATTATTATCATTAATATTATATTTATCATTATTATTAATTTTATTAATATTATTAGATATTAATAGTATTGTTATTAGATATTATTATTATTAATTAAAAAAAAACAGTAGGGATCTATATTATACGCTTGACCTCTGTATCCTTTATCTCTATTATTATTATTTTTTTTGTTTCTTTCCTGCTCTCAACTCGTGAACCTGTGTTGACATTTTCTCCATTTTTTATCAACCGATCTCTATTATTACAACATGATTATGTATAATTGCAAATCAAATAAAAAGGAAATTCAATGGGATTAAAGAGCACAGCGATATTTTTTTTTTCTTCTTCTCTGCACGCTCCAATTTTTTTTTCTCTTAATTCAATTTCGAATAAAGTTTCAAAATCTAAAAATGCAGAAAGGTTAGAAATCTTTCTTTGAATCTATCTGCAAAATCTCAACTGTCAAATCTTTATATCGATCTTGAATTTTGAAGTCAAAGTTTAGTTTAAAAAAAGTCAACAATTGTTCTTGAGACAAATTCGCGTTCGTGTATATGTTTCTGATCAAATTGACGATTCCAGTAGTTTTTATACATGTTTAGAAAACTATTTCGTGTTATAAACATTATCTATAATGTTATCTATTACGAAATCAATTTTTTTTGTTTTGTTCCAAGAACCGACGCTGCAGTAGGCCTTTAGTATTTTTTTTTTTATTTTAGAACCCAAATTATTATTTTTTCTGTAATGTTTTGAAGCTTTAAAGGGAACCCCGATATATTTGTATTAATAATTCACATAACAAACTAATAAAATTTCATAAATACAATACTAACCACAAATATATGTATATAAATATATTAATGTCACTATTTATATAAACGTAAATCATTATAGATATATATACATAAAATAGATATATATATATATATATATATATATAAAATATAACTTAAAATATAATATAAGTATACGTTTTAAAATAAAGGTTAGAATAAATTCTACAAAACTATAATATATAAATAATACATATTAATAAATGAAATTTTGTAACTTACATTATACGTATTAATATATACACAATTGATATAGGTTCGTGAATCCGAGGCCAACCCTGCATTGTTCAATGACGTCATATGTATTTTTACTACAAAATACAGTATCGTGAGTTTCATTTGCCTTTTTACCCTTTATATTTTTGGGCTGAGAATACATGCGCAACTTTTATAACTATTTTACGAAATTGACACAAGTACGTGAAACTACATTCTATGGTTGGATTATCGAAGTCGAATATGCCCCTTTTTATTAAGTCTGGTAATCTAAGAATTAGGGAACAGACACCCTAATTGACGCGAATCCTAAAGATAGATCTATCGGGCCCAACAAGCCCCATCCAAAGTACCGGATGTTTTAGTACTTCGAAATTTATATCATGTCCGAAGGAGGATCCCGGAATGATGGGGATATTCTTATATATGCATATTGTTAATGTCGGTTACCAGGTGTTCAATCCATATGAATGATATTTTTGTCTCTATGCATGGGACGTATGTTTATGAGAAATGGAAATCTGAAATCTTGTGGTCTATTAAAATGATGGAAATGATTGTTTAAGTTAAACTAATGAACTCACCAACCTTTTGGTTGACACTTTAAAGCATGTTTATTCTCAGGTACGAAAGAAATCTTCCGCTGTGTATTTGCTCATTTTATAGATATTACTTGGAGTCATTCATGGCATATTTCAAAAGACGTTGCATTCGAGTCGTCGAGTTCATCAAGATTATTATCAAGTCAATTATAGTTGGATATATTATGAAATGGTATGCATGCCTGTCAATTTTCGATGTAATGAAAGTTTGTCTTTTCAAAAACGAATGCAATGTTTGTAAAATGTATCATATAGAGGTCAAGTACCTCGCGATGTAATCAACTGTTGTGAATCGTTTATAATCGATATGGACTTCGTCCGGATGGATTAGGATGGGTCTTCACAATAAGACTCGTCTTAATCCGAGTTACGGTTTAGAATCTATGGCCCTCCGAGCGTCACTATGTCCATTTATTTTTCTGCTTTCTGTTTATAGTTTCTGTTCTTCTGGTTTCTGTAACAGACCAGTACACCTGGGCTACTGTAACCTTGATTTTCAGATATCTCAGTTCGTGTAGATAACTTTTCATATAGGACTCGTCTTAATCCGAGTTACGGTTTAGGATTTATGGCCCTCCGATCGTCACTATGTCCTTTTAACGTTGTGCAGAAATTTCAGACCTACTCGCACTTAAACCGTCACCACGGTCAAACGAAGACGAGTTTGATTCTGTAAATTTTACCACACTTAAAAGACTCATAGGCGAAGCCATGGCCACTGGTCTCACCTTAATTCAGTAAGGGTAGAGGCCGTGGTGACTGACTGAAGTCAGCCTTTGTTGTAAACTACTTTCATACACGAAACTTACTTTACGCCTTTTGTTTGATGATGAATGATGATGACCCTTAAGACCTTATTTACATACTTTTAAACCTATTAAGACGATTTACTGACTTAGTACTATTTGCCTTAGGTTGAGGACCTTCGGACCGATTACTTGCACACCTTTTCCGTACCGACTTTACGACTACATTATCATTGTGAGTTATAGCATTCCCTTTTTACTTTAAGTTATTTTGGGAACTGAGAATACATGCGGATTTTATATTTTACATACTAGGCACGAGTACTTAAACTTATATATGTGTGGGTTATACAACGGCAGAAACATTCCCTTTAGCTCGGTAACGTTTAATCATTGGTTTTTGAACCGTGAACGATCTTAGATATGGATCCATAGGGTTTGACATCCCCACTCGGGCTAGTAGCGCTAGCATTTAACGAGTGTTTAATACTTCGTAAACATACGCACTTGCCAAGTGTACTTTCAGGGGGTATAAACGTTAAGTTAGTTACCAAGTGCCCACAGTTAACATATACTTTATCATACTGTTTTGAAACGCTCTTTGTGGCACTGAAATCTCGTGGCCTACCTTACATACTGTTATACTTAAACTATAGCTCACCAACCTTTGTGTTGACATTTTTAAGCATGTATTTCTCAGGTGCTTGAGGTTGCTTCCGCCGTGTACTAGTTTGTGCTGTAGACACCCGCTGCTTAGAGTTGTCAACGCATGAACTACTTTACTTTGCATTCAAATATTTTTACTTTTGAACTATGACTTGTAACGACCATTGTGGTCACATACACTTATTATTTGCTTCTACTTAGTGAAGCATGCTTTTGGATTGTAAAACATTCGATGTTGGTTTAGACATCACTTTATTATTGAATGCAAACTCTTTTTGAAAACGCATGTAGTACTTAACCTTGTAATGATCCTGTTGTTGATGGTCCGTACATGTTGATTTAGTACGGGGCATCACATTTGGTGTCAGAGCATTGGTTGTAGGGAATTAGGTTGCATTAGTGAGTCTAAGACCGACCCGAGTAGGATTCACTATAGGACTAATCTACAACTTGCTAGTTTACTTGTTTCCGCTGAGCTTACTACATGCTAATGCTTACTTTTTCTGCTATATGCCGTATGCTACCTCATGATATCACTACTGCATGATGCTACTTGCTTTTGATTGCATGCTACTTTCATATGAATTGCTGTTATTGCCATGCTAGTTACTGTTATACATGATTTAAACTGTTGGCCTATTAATTGCTTACTTTATGACATACTGACATGGAAAATTTATTTTTCCTTGTTCAGATGTCGGATGTTCCACCTACTGGCATTTCGGGCAGTACAGACTCAGACCCCGTCGCCCTACCTACTGCTACACCTGCTGCTGCTACTGCCGATACACCGGCCCCGACACCCACTAGTGATCCCGGCGCTTCTACTTCCGGAGCTGGTACTAGTGCACCTGCCCCAGTGTCTGCTCCTGAACCCTCGAGGTCACAGCCCCGCATTGGTGGTATTGAGATCCCCGCGGAGTTTGGGGAAGGGCCGTTTCGTAACCACATGCGCACGCCTTGCCGACGCACTCCCGATGGACGTTTAGTTGTGATTCCGCCAGGCAGACACAGACAGATGTTGGCCGCCTTCGGACGCTTCGGATTACCAGCTCAGCCACCAGTGTCACCACCACACGATTCGGATGACTCATCATCCGCTGATTCTTCATCATCAGACGACTCCAGCGATGATGAGGATCCTGCTGATAGATCTATTCAGGCACCCTCCACCCTGCGGAAGAAGCGGTACCGTTTCGACGGCACCGTCATTCCAGGGGTGAATGGAGGTCGTGCTTTTACTGATGCATTTGGCCATCGTCGTAGGGTTACTGCTCGTAAACGAGTTGTGCCATACCCTGCCGACCCACAGATATGTGAGGTTCCCCGTTACGTATTGACTATTCCTGGAACCGTACCACCTAGATTTAGATACGGACCACTTACATCTAGGGACGTACCGTCTACATCTAGAGCCGGACCATCTACATCAGCATCACCGGCACCACCCGCACCACCCACCCCACCTGCACCACCTGCCCCACCAGCTCCCTCTAACGAGGAACTGATGAGGGAGATTGAGACTCTCCGAGCTCGAGTCACTGAGCTCGAGGAGCAGTTGGCTCGAGGAGCAGTTCACCCGCCTTCACCGTAGGACCTTGTATTTAGATTTCATGATGTAATCTAGATATAGTTTCATGTATTTCATATGTATTGTACGAACTTATTCAGATGTATGAAACTTATTATTATTAATGAATGGAACTTTGCGTTATTTAATTCTTGCACGATGTTCTATTTACATTGCTGTACGATGATTCTGTGGTATTTGTACCTAGATGCATTATTTAATAACATGTGATGTTTTGATTCCATGTTGGTCACTATATACTGTATTATTACTACTTGTATAATGGATTTTGACTTGAGTCAAAATTTTTGTTTAGAATACCATGGCTAACGGAAGATCCACACCTACCGCCGCCCAGATTGAGGACATGATCAACGAACGGGTCGCTGCAGCCCTAGCAGAAAGAAATCTTCAAGTTCCACCGCCACCACCACCAGTTATCCCACCCGTTCAAAATGGGTGTACTTACAAGGAATTCCAGAGCTGCAAACCGTATAACTTCAGCGGCACCGAGGGACCGGTTAGTCTCACCAGATGGTTCGAGAAACTTGAATCAGTATTCTGAGTTAGCAACTGTTCGGAGGACAATAAGACCAAGTTTGCATCTTGCACGCTATCTGACGGCGCGCTAACGTGGTGGAACACGCTAGCTCAATCGAAAGGCATTGACGAGGCATATGCTACGCCATGGGGGGAATTCAAGGCTGCTATGATTGATGAGTATTGTCTGAGAACCGAAATCCAGAAGATGGAGATTGAATTCATGCAGTTGAAGGCCGTAGGGAACGACCTTAACAGTTACAATCGTAGGTTTTTGGAGTTAGCACTGATGTGTCCGACCATGGTCACCCCCGAATTCAAGCGCATGGAGAAATACTTCTCGGGACTTCCTAAGTCCATCAAGGGAAATGTCACCTCATCCAAGCCACCGAATGTCCCCGAAGCAATGCGCATGGCGCATACTCTCCTGAATCAAATCATCCTTGACGATCCAGAGAAGGCTAAGTTTGAAGCCGGTAGTAGTGAAAAGAGGAAATGGGACAACAACCACAACAACCACCACAACCACAACAACAATAATAGGGGTAGAAACTACGATCAAACCCCCGCCAAGAGGCACAACAACGGTGGAAACCCTAATCCCAACAACAACACCAACACCAACCCGAACTACAAAGGAACCTTACCTCAATGCAAGCGATGTTACAAACACCACACTGGGTATTGCAATGTTGTCTGTGAGAAGTGCCAACGGGCTGGGCACATCGGGAAGGACTGCAAGGTCACTACTTTGAATTAGAAGCCAAACACCAATGGGCCAAAGAAGTGCTACGAATGCGGGCAGACGGGCCATTTCAGAAACGCATGCCCCAACAAGCGAAAAGATGGCGGGCCACCCCGTGGTAGAGTTTTTAATGTTAATGCAAGGGATGCACGCGATAACCCCGACTTGGTGACAGGTATATTCAAAATCAACAATCTTTTAGCTTCTGTCTTGTTTGATACTGGTGCGGATAGAAGTTATGTATGTAGACATTTTTGCGATAAGATTATTTGGTCATTAGTCCCGTTAAAAGAAAGTATGCTTGTCGAGGTCGCAAATGGAAAACTTGAAAAGGTTGGCCATATTAGTCGTGGAGCTATTATCAACATAGCTGGTGCAGATTTCGAAATTGATTTGATACCTATCAAACTGGGAAGTTTTGACGTGAACGTCGGTATGGATTGGTTGAGCAAGATAAAGGCCGATATAATCTGCGGAGATAAAGCACTTCGCATACCACAAGGAGATGGCGAACCACTGGTTATCTATGGAGAGAGATGTACCTCGAAGTTGAACCTCATTAGTTGCGTGAAAGCGCAAAAGATTATGAAGAAGAGACGTTTTGCTGTCCTAGCACATGTGAAAGCGGTAGAAACTGAGGTGAAGAGCGTGAATGACGTTCGAATTGTGAACGAATTTTCCAATGTCTTCCCAGAGGAATTGCCTGGATTACCGCCGCAGAGAGCAGTAGAGTTTCAGATTGACTTAGTGCCAGGAGCTACACCTGTAGCTCGCGCACCTTATAGACTCGCACCTTCCGAGATGCAAGAATTACAGAGTCAACTACAAGAGCTGTTAGAACGTGGATTTATCCAACCAAGTTTCTCGCCTTGGGGCGCACCTGTGTTGTTTGTGAAGAAGAAGGATGGATCCTTTCGTATGTGTATCGACTACCGTGAACTCAACAAATTGACTATCAAGAATCGGTATCCTCTTCCACGAATTAACGATCTTTTTGATCAACTACAAGGATCGAGCGTTTATTCAAAGATCGATTTGCGATCCGGATATCACCAGCTGAGGGTGAAGGAAAGTGACGTAATGAAAACTGCATTCAGGACCCATTATGGCCATTATGAGTTTCTCGTGATGCCATTCGGTTTGACAAATGCACCTGCCGTGTTCATGGACCTCATGAATCGTGTCTGCAAGCCTTACTTGGACAAGTTTGTTATCGACTTCATAGATGATATCCTCATCTACTCTAAGAGCGAAGAAGAACATGAGCAACACCTCCGATTAGTGCTTGAACTCTTAAGACAAGAGCAACTTTACGCCAAATTCTCCAAGTGTGAATTTTGGTTGAAGGAAGTACAATTTTTGGGTCATGTTATAAGCGACCAGGGTATCAAAGTTGATCCCGCCAAGATTGAAGCCATCAGCAAGTGGGAGACACCCACTACTCTGACGCATATTCGCCAATTCCTAGGTCTTGCCGGTTATTACCGAAGATTCATCGAAGGATTTTCTCTGATTGCGCGTCCTTTGACCGCACTGACTCACAAGGGTAAGAAGTTCATTTGGGAACCCGCACACGAATCAGCATTTCAAACTTTAAAGAAGAAGTTAACCACCGCACCTATCCTATCACTTCCTGAAGGCAGTGACAACTTTGTTGTTTATTGTGATGCATCGAAGAGTGGTTTTGGTTGTGTACTGATGCAACGTCAAAGGTTATTGCCTATGCCTCCTGCCAATTGAAGATTCACGAGCGAAACTACACTACACATGATCTTGAACTTGGAGCCGTTGTCTTTGCGCTTAAATTTTGGAGACACTATTTGTATGGAACTAAGAGCACTATCTTCACCGGTCACAAGAGTCTCCAGCACATCTTTGATCAGAAGCAACTGAATATGAGATAACGTCGATGGATCGAGACGCTCAACGACTACGATTGTGAACTCCGTTATCACCCTGGCAAGGCCAATGTTGTAGCTGACACTTTAAGCCGAAAGGAGAGGACGGCACCTCTTCGTGTTAGGGCTCTGAACATCACCATCCATTCGAACCTCAACAGCTAGATCAGAGTAGCCCAAGTTGAGGCTCTCAAGGAGGAGAATATATCTCACGAACATTTGAACATACTTGTCTCTTGATTCGAGGTTAGGGAGTCTGGACTCCGATGTTATGCCGGAAGAATTTGGGTACCTCTTTATGGAGATCTACGGAACCTTATACTTGATGAAGCACACAAATCGAGATATTCGATTCACCCCGGTGCGGGCAAGATGTACCACGACCTTAAAGAACAGTATTGGTGGCCGAATCTTAAGAAGGACGTTGCGACTTATGTTGGTAAGTGTTTGACTTGCTCAAAGGTTAAAGCCGAACATCAGAGACCTTCTGGTTTACTTCAACAACCGGAAATCCCACAATGGAAGTGGGAAAGGATAACAATGGACTTCATCACCAAGCTACCAAAGACGGTGGGCGGATACGATACCATCTGGGTTATTGTTGACCGCCTCACCAAATCTGCACACTTTCTAGCAATGAAGGAAACTGATACAATGGAAAGACTTGCTCAATTATACATTAAGAAGGTTGTATCTCGTCATGGTGTACCTTTATCGATCATCTTCGATCGCGATCCCCGTTTTGCTTCTAGATTTTGGCGTTCTTTGCAAGAAGCCATGGGAACTCGTCTCGACATGAGCACTGCTTATCATCCTCAGACTGACGGGCAAAGTAAACGAACGATTCAGACCTTTGAGGACATGCTGCGTGCATGTGTCATTGATTTTGGAAAGGCCTGGGAAAGACATTTGCCACTCGCCGAATTCTCGTACAACAACAGTTATCACTCTAGCATTAATGCTGCACCTTTTGAAGCATTGTATGGCCGTAAGTGCCGATCTCCTATTTGTTGGGCCGAAGTAGGCGAAAAGCAAATCACCGGACCCGAGGTAGTCCACGAAACCACGGAGAAGATTGCTCAGATCCAAGCTAGACTTAAGATTGCCCGTGATCGTCAAAAGAGTTATGCCGATCTTAAACGTAAAGACTTTGAATTCAACGTTGGTGATCGTGTAATGTTAAAAGTTTCACCTTGGAAAGGTGTGATCCGTTTTGGAAAACGTGGAAAGTTGAACCCATGATAAATTGGTCCTTTCGAAATCTTGGAACGTGTTGGACCCGTTGCATACCGTTTGGATCTACCAGCACAATTGAGCTCAATTCATCCTACCTTCCACGTGTCAAACTTGAAGAGGTGTTTTGCTGCACCTGAACTTATCATACCACTTGAGGAACTTACGATTGACGACAAACTTCACTTCGTGGAAGAACCTGTTGAAATTATGGATCGTGAGATCAAAACTTTGAAACGCAACAAGATTCCGATTGTACGAGTACGATGGAATGCCAAACGAGGACCTGAGCTTACTTGGGAGCGAGAGGATCAAATGATGTGGAAGTATCCTCACCTTTTCCCGACTCCTCCATCTACCTCAGCTTAAATTTCGGGACGAAATTTTCTTTAACAGGTGGGTAATGTAACGACCCTGGAATTTCCAACGTTTATTTATTAATAATTATTGTTATTAATACGTGTGATTAAACGAATGTATGTTATTACATTTACGTGTTGCCATGATTGCCCGTACTTGACTTTTATGAGCTCGAAACATCTTGGTGACACACGAAACTTCACGAATAATATTTCTAGATATTATTTGCATTCATGATTAAGTTTTATTAATCATTTTAATTAACTAAGACTATTAGTTAGTTACTTGGGCTTTTAATGGATTAATTTGTTAATTAATGGAACTTAGACTTGTTTTAAGTTAATGGACACTTGACTTTGGGCTTACAAGCCCACCCTACATTATTAATGGACCCTTTAGCCCACTCTTTCAAGTGTAAGTATCAATTAAATGGTAACTAGTTAGTTGTAAGGATTGGAATCTAGTTATGCCTTGATCCCCATGAAACCCCATGCATTAACCACCTTTTGTAAGCTTTTCATGTTAATAACCAACAAACTCTTTCCTTCCCCTTGATGGGCTGCTGCAGCCGTGATCTTTGATGAGAGTAAAGGGGATTCAAATCTTTTTTTTTTACTTACTACTTCACTCACATTCTCTCATTCACTACACACACTTACTTGCATACTTTTTTCTCTCTTTTCTCTCTCATTTTCCTCTCTATCTTGTAAGTGTTTTGAACAACTTGTTCTTCTTTTCTTCGCTTGAAAACCGATTTCAAACATCCCATTAATCATCATCATCTTTTGTTACTTGAATACTTGTTTGTTATTATTACTTACTTACTTTGTTGTTTGTTATTTACTTACTAGCTTTCAAGAATCTAACTCACTAGTTTGATTCTTCATTTTTATCTTGTTATAACAAGAACAACAAGAACATAATCTATCTAGTTATGTTCTACCTTACTTGTTTCAAAAGATTATAAAGTTCATGGTTGAAAGACATACTTGAAGTTCATGAAGTAAACTTTAAAGTTTACTTTCTAAAGATCAAACTTTGGTTTGAATCTTTAAAGTATGAACAACCATGAACAAATTACATGTTTACTTAGTTACTTCTTCATTTTATGCACTTTAATTTCATGTAGTTAGATTATATGGTCAAGTACTACAAGTTAGTCTTGATCTCATATTTCTTGGAACTAAAAGTTAACTTAAAAGTTCAAGGACATGTAAATAAGTTTTCTTCAAATATAACTTTGTATACTTATGCTTGATCTAGACTTTTGAGTCTTGGATCTTCAAGATCTAACTAAGAACTATGTTCTACATCTTAAGATCTTGATTAGTTAGTTAACTTTCAAGTTTATAGTTCAATATTTCTTCTAAAGTTCATGTATGTGTTAGATCTAAGACTTTGATGTAACTTTGGTTCATCAAACTTCATACAACTCTTAAGTGAGTTGTGCTTCATGTCTTAGACTTGCACTTGGGTTATGATGGTCAAATCTTGGTCAAGATGATGCAAACACATCAATGAGTTGTACACTTGAAGCTATATGCATCAAGGATGAGAACCGTGATAAGCATCGAGCACCGGAACTCATTATCTTACTGTTTCTGTCCAAACCCTACTGACCTACTGTCTCTGTATCAGACCAGTAGACCTGGGCTGTTTTGATTATGATTTTAAAATAGTTCTTTTCGAGTAGATAACTTTTCATATAAGACTCGTCTTAATCCGAGTTACGGTTTAGAATCTATGGCCCTCCGAGCGTCACTATGTCCATTTATTTTTCTGCTTTCTGTTTATAGTTTCTGTTCTTCTGGTTTCTGTAACAGACCAATACACCTGGGCTACTGTAACCTTGATTTTCAGATATCTCAGTTCGTGTAGATAACTTTTCATATAGGACTCGTCTTAATCCGAGTTACGGTTTAGGATTTATGGCCCTCCGATCGTCACTATGTCCTTTTAACGTTGTGCAGAAATTTCAGACCAACTCGCACTTAAACCGTCACCACGGTCAAACAAAGACGAGTTTGCTTCTGTAAATTTTACCACACTTAAAAGACTCATAGACGAAGCCATGGCCACTGGTCTCACCTTAATTCAGTAAGGGTAGAGGCCGTGGTGACTGACTGAAGTCAGCCTTTGTTGTAAACTACTTTCATACACGAAACTTACTTTACGCCTTTTGTTTGATGATGAATGATGATGACCCTTAAGACCTTATTTACATACTTTTAAACCTATTAAGACGATTTACTGACTTAGTACTATTTGCCTTAGGTTGAGGACCTTCGGACCGATTACTTGCACACCTTTTCCGTACCGACTTTACGACTACATTATCATTGTGAGTTATAGCATTCCCTTTTTACTTTAACTTGTTTTGGGAACTGAGAATACATGCGGATTTTATATTTTACATACTAGGCACGAGTACTTAAACTTATATATGTGTGGGTTATACAACGGCAGAAACATTCCCTTTAGCTCGGTAACGTTTAATCATTGGTTTTTGAACCGTGAACGCGAATCTTAGATATGGATCCATAGGGTTTGACATTCCCACTCGGGCTAGTAGCGCTAGCATTTAACGAGTGTTTAATACTTCGTAAACATACGCACTTGCCAAGTGTACTTTCAGGGGGTATAAACGTTAAGTTAGTTACCAAGTGCCCACGGTTAACATATACTTTATCATACTGTTTTGAAACGCTCTTTGTGGCACTGAAATCTCGTGGCCTACCTTACATACTGTTATACTTAAACTATAGCTCACCAACCTTTGTGTTGACATTTTTAAGCATGTATTTCTCAGGTGCTTGAGGTTGCTTCCGCCGTGTACTAGTTTGTGCTGTAGACACCCGCTGCTTAGAGTTGTCAACGCATGAACTACTTTACTTTGCATTCAAACATTTGTACTTTTGAACTATGACTTGTAACGACCATTGTGGTCACATACACTTATTATTTGCTTCTACTTAGTGAAGCATGCTTTTGGATTGTAAAACATTCGATGTTGATTTAGACATCACTTTATTATTGAATGCAAACTCTTTTTGAAAACGCATGTAGTACTTAACCTTGTAATGATCCTGTTGTTGATGGTCCGTACATGTTGATTTAGTACGGGGCATCACAGGCGAAGCTAGAACTCTAAGTTAGGGAGACTCGAGTTATTTATAAAGAATATTAATATATATTATATGCTATAATAAAATAACATAATCTTCCTTTCTAATCGTTTTATTTTTAGATGTAAAGTATATCAAATAAAATCATTGTGAATATCATTTATTTCCTTACATTTCCCTAATATTTCCTTTCATTTCCTTTTGTTTCCTTTATTTCCATTTGTTTCGGTATTCGGTACGGTATTCAGTTCTCGATTTTCCTTATTTTCGGCATCGGTACGGTACAGTACGGTACCTATACCGATCTCATCCCTAACGGTGATTAATAGGATAATTAATAGGATAACTTTGGCGTTCATGAGTGTCTGTGTGTGTAGTATTTTTGTGTGTAGTACGGGTTAAGCTAGTACATGAATATTAGCTCCTTTTAAGGAGCTCAGCTCATGTTAGTGACAGACCAGACCAGTAATTTTACACGTACTTAAATTACACTTTCTTAAATCCTTTTACAATGTTGAAACATAAATAGGAAATTTAGTTTAATGGGCTGATATTAGTGACAGGAGAGTAAGTTTACACGTAATCAAACTTTCATATTCCTTGTAGTAATCCTTCTTATGCGTAACACCTGTTGAAAAATGCATCTAATACATACACATACACTCAACTGCCTCAACTAAATGATTCAATATATATAGAAAACATAAACATAAGACTACATTTTGTTCTATCTGCTACCTTTATTTACATCGCAATTGGCTATTTAAGCCATCAAACTTTCACGTTCAAAACAACTAGCTATCCCACTTGCCCCACTACTCTTCAACTAAGACTCCTCAAAACTGGTCAACCAACTCAAACACCCGTTTGTTTAACAATGACTTCCTTTGATCCACTTTAATTTTGAGGTCCAATATCTAATCTGGGCTTCAGACCTAATTATGGGCTATAATATTGTACTTGATAATTGGGCTTTCAAAATTATCCAACAACACCTACGTACATAATTCATTTTAATTTAATTTAATTTAATTAATAATAATAAGAAGCAAAGTAAGCGAGTAACAGATATAAATAAATAAATTAGATATATTATTTTATGATGATAATGTGAACTTGCTTTAGTGATAGAATCAGATATAGACATAATACTAAGTAATTAACACTCGTAAAATCTAATCTAATATATATAGTTCATGATTATGTCAACTATCGAAAATATATTTTTATTTTTATACGTACATATACTAGTTTTTGAGCCAGCGCGTTGCACCACGGATGTTAAAAATTAATCGGTAAGAATGAGCTGTGAATTTCTCAATCATTTTATGTTATGAGTTATAATTACGAATATACAAACTTGTTCAAAGATGGACTCCAACTCTAAAAACAAAATGGTTAACAGATGTGAAGCACACTTATTGGTGTTATCCCACAATCGAACATTCAACTTTCATATTCATATATCTCAGGTATAACTAAATTTGTTCGAACTATCAATAGCTTAATATTAGATATAAGATATAAGCATATAATTAAGCGATTGTTGATAAAGATTTGAGATTCAAATTGGTTGTTAGGCCCTCTGAAAGAGCAAGTGTTTCAACTTAAACATTCGCATAAGAAGCCTTTACCGATGAGTCAACAGTTTCACCAAGAGTTCGATAACATGAAAAAGATGATTCACGGTGCATTTAACAAATCCAAATAATCTTACTCGTTTGCATGACGTCTTAGCCAGATAACGGACAAGATAGCTTGTAGTCAATGAAAACCTTAAGCATCATGTAAATCGATTAGACCCTTGGATGTTCATTATAACAGTTCATTATTAATTATGACCAAACTTTTGCTGACTTACACTATGTTCCATTAATATGTAAGTTGACATGTATATGAAATCGTAACATTTTTAATTACACGAAGACAATCCAAGTACGTCAAAAAGTCGAAGCTTTAACTTGCATAAAAAATAAAAAATTCTTACCTGGCACAAGTTATGGACATGAGTCGTAGTTGGGTGGGTCATGAGCAACCTTCACCTGGCACATCTTATCTTATACATTATTATTTTGCCTACACATTTGAAGAAAATGAAAATCATGATCTAAATCACAAGATAGAGAGTAGTGGAGTATATAGATGGCATTCAGCGATAATAAAGATAACTTGCGACAAATCTAGAATATCGTTGTGATATTTCATAGCTTAAGTTGGGACAAACCAAACACACTTTCTTTTCTAAAAGGCAATCACCTCAAAACCACTCCCTAATACTTGAGTACATGCATAATACGTTGCTGGTGTTAATCGGGATATTTATGACAAAAAGAAGCTAACAAAAACAATAGCGGCTCTTCTGTAAGTAATTTTTATCAAGCTTACAAAAATTCACTTTGAATATCAGATCAGCTTGGTATATAAATTCGAAATAACAACAAATTTTATATACACTAATTTTAGGGTGTCCTGGTAAGATTTAGATATGTAGTTGATCAATGTGAGCGATAAATAGTTTAATTTTAATTTTTCTCAGTTCATGAACTTCTTACGTGTAGGTACATTGGACATGAGGTATCGTAGGCTGAATTTGGTATTTGGGTGTGAAAAAACCCACAGTTACTTTAATGTTCAAGAAAGTTATGACACTATTTTTACACACCTAGATGTATCTAAATAGCAATTTAAACACTCCTTCAGTGTTCATCTCAGTAGACTGCTAATAGTCACAAGGTGCTAAAGGTTAGTCGCCTAATTCAATATTGTAAACGATTAGTCCTTTATGTTGTTCTCCTCTATTTTGTTGCAGTGGTTGCGTTTCCACGTATTGCAATATCATTTATTCCATTATTCAACAAGTGGTCAGTGGAATATGCTGGAAGGTATGCAAGTAAAATCTGAATTTAAACCCTTCAATCATCATTTACCCTTAAAATTTGTGAATTTATAATATGTATAAAGATTGAGATAAGAGACATGTAACACAAAATCATTTAGTGGTATTACATGAGTCATTTTGGCTATAAGTTGTTGTACTGCAAACAGCTTCTTTTAATATGTCTCAAGTGATTTATAATATGTATAAAGATTGAGATAAGTTGTTGCTTTACTATAGTACTATGCATTTTGTCTTCACTTGATTCTTTGGTCCTTTTTTAAATGATTAACATGCCTTTATACTTCATGGTTAAATAGTACATATTATAATATAATTTAACTGTTTTGATTTTGCAGGTGAGACATGGCATTCCCAAACAAGCCTGGAGTGAATTCCAGTTATTACCCAGCACATTTAATTCATCGCGGGATCAAGTGAGTTTTCTTACACTTCGTATCAATGTAAATATTTTTCGATTTTTATGAACTGAATACATGGATGTAGGAATCATATTAAGATGCTAGAATGATATTTTTTGTGTAATTGTTTCTGCATTCTGGTGTATGAAACATAATTTGGTGTACAGCTGCAAAACTAAATAAATGGATGCATGTATGTTAGTAATTATAAAGTTTACTAGTAGAATCATATCTGGTGTACATATTTGCCAATTCAATATATATATATATATATATATATATATATATATATATATATATATATATATATATATATATATATATATATATATATATATATATAATAATAATAATAATAATAATAATAATAATAATAATAATAATAATAATAATAATAATAATAATAATAATAAATGATAGAATCCCCACACATGAAATTGTGTACATATCAAAATTCAGTCTCGAATCCACACGCATAAAAATGTGATTAATGTACTCTCTCAAATCCTCATGCTTAAAAATGTATAGGAATGTATTACAGTTCTCAAACTTAATAGTGTGAAGAAATCACCAAGTTCCTCACGCTTTATAGTGTGGAGAATAAACTCATAAAATCACACTTGAAAGCGTTTAGAAGCTCTACAAATTTGTTACGGTCGAATTCCACACACATTTGTCAAGAGTGAAGTTGATAAATCTACACATTTTGAATTGTGTACGCATCACTAAATAAGTGTGTATACTTGACCTTTTTGTTGTAGTGTTTATAATTCTCAAAAACGATAGTGAGCCTCGGTTAAGTCAGATTAAGGTAGTTATCAAGATCATTTTTTTCGTTCCATTGGGCCATAATACAAAGGAACATATATAATTATTATTTAAAGTATGCAAAGGGCTTTATTTGAGAGAGAGAGAGAGAGAGAGAGAGAGAGAGAGAGAGAGAGAGAGAGAGAGAGAGAGAGAGAGAGAGAGAGAGAGAGAGGGGGGGGGGGGGTTACTAAACAATCATGAAACCCAAACAAACCTAATATGCTTCATTTGGAAAGAAAATTAAATTGTTCTCATATGTATACAACACGATTTTAAGCAAAACACTGCTTCTTTATGATTGTAACATGCAATGTTGTTTCATATGATGGATACATGTATGCCATTCAGTAATGTTGTTATTTGAAATACATATGAGGTTCGCAACATACTATTTAGTATCATCACATGCTTTATACTCTAAGTTCAAACTTGCTAGGAGATATGAAATTGTTCTTGTATTTATTTCTGATTTTGTATATATGGTACATATAACTAAATTTACATGTTATTACTACAAACATATCTGGTGTAACAATGTTTAAACATTAGATAGCCATTGAAGATTGTAACAAACAAAATTCAATAACATGTATACGATTATATACATAACATAAGTTGTTTAAAATAACTACATGTAGGTTAAATTGTTTTACACACAAAAGAAGGATATTATATCCACAAAATAGATCCAAATCAATATTTTAAACATCCACATAGTCTTCTGCATACAAAAGGAAAATAGCAGAATATACATACTTAACATCCAACATAGCCTACCACGTTGCTTTCAGGTACATAGGGTCTTCAATCATAAAGAAGAATTGTTCGCTGCGACGGAAACCAATGACACATTCTTCTTTTCCTACATAACCATTTGCTTCTAACACACGATAGCCATCCGGATGAAACACAGAGATTGGGTTTTTTTAGTGGGTTCCTCCCTTAAGCCCCACAGGTGATGGTCCTCATTGAGATCATAACAGATAAGTAATTGTGGCCACTTTTTAACTCGGGAATTGCAACCAATTCTGGTGGTAGTCGCTGTATGGAAACATAATTCAATTGGTTAAATGTGGCATATAGATATGTGAACTAATTGGCATGCAGATAAACATATTACTTTAAAATTACAGAACTCAGGTAAAAACAATAAACTTACCCAAACATGCATGACCTTGTGGTATTTTGAATGAAACAATAACGGTATCTTTGATTTCAGCTTCAGCAGCAGTGTGATTGTCAGCAAAAGTACCGTCACCATCATCAGTGTGCCTGCTCCAATTAGAAAATTCAAGATCAGGAAAATTTACTCTTATACTCATGTTCGCTTATCTCCTGATCGAATATCTAAACTATGGTCAGATTCTTCTACAATCTAAATTAGATTTTTATTGGTGTAGCGATGAATGGCTTCTTGTGTGCAGGAGTATGGGAACATCAGCCCTTTTCCCAGCTGCTTGGTTGATGGTTTGTCTCGAAAGTGGGTTTTGAACTTTTGCATGAGCTACTGTGTTATGAATGTTGTTGGTTTGTGTTGTTTATGCAATAATTAAAACATACGATAGGAACGCACTATTACTTGTTTCAAGGATGCAACCTCTATACTTACATTTTCATATCTACCTAATACTTAAAATTGATGTTTAATTCGATTGTGCTTCAGATATATTTTATAAACTTGAATAACCTGCTTTTGCATCTCAAAAATTTGTTCAATGGTATGATAATTGTTGAAATTAGTATAAAGTAATAATGAATTTTCCACATAAACTATGTTTACATATTAGTATAAAGTAACAATTTAATTATTTTGCTAATTTAAATTGGAGTCACCATTTTTAGTGAAGTCAAGTTGCATAAATCATATGTTTCATATAGTTAAACTTAAATTAATATTAGTAATGTAGAAAGGTTTAAGTAATTTTCGTAGAAAAATGTAATTAAATTATCATTCTATAATTAAAAAAAAAACTACTAAAGAAATGAAAAAGTGTTAGGAAATATGTAAATCTGATGAGTCAAAAAGTCTTAGCTAAAGTATTTTAGAGTCTGTAAAATTAGAGTCCACCAAAAATTGAAGAACTCAGACTCGGCTCAACGATAACAGAGATTCTACTTATGATGATAAGAGATTGAAGACTAATTCAAATTCGCGTGAAATTCTTGAAGATAAGAATGAAGAGATTCCATCTAAGTGAATATCTCTGATTTCTAGGAGAGGATTATGAAAATATTTGATATTATCTTGTTTCCTTATATTACGAATAGTTTGTTATGGAATAGATATCGTAGACTAGTGAGGCATGTTTCTCAAGTCTATAATTAGGGAACTTGTAATTCATATCAACTTGTCAATTTAATTAAAACAATCTTCTCTGTTTATTCATTATTTATCTGTGTTCATATTATTGAAAGGATCAATAGATTTCGCACTTTATAATTTGTTAATACTCATTATTATCATAGTTATTCTATTCAATTGATCACTGAAGTTCTAGGTTGGATAATTGTGGACCAACAACTGGTATCAGAGCGGTTAAAGATTTAAACTTTTAATTGATATTCTTTAAACGATCAAGAAGATACCTAGAATAAGAAAACACATTAAATCAGCTGTCATCATCTCCAGTTCAATTACTGCTCATGTTATGGCTGAAAAATGTGTACCTATCTTTGATGGTACTAATTTTACAACCTGGAAACTAAAATTACTTTAGTATCTAAGTTCCATTCATGATGAAATGGAAAGAGTTCTAACTGAAGTACCCATTATTCCTAGAAAGTAGACTGAAGAAGTTAGTAATGCTGATGGAACTGTGGTTAAAGCTGGTGAGTTTACTCAAACTCCAAGAACACAATGGACAGAACAAGATATTCTATATCGTTTAGATAGAAAAATTAGAAGCATTATTGGTTATGTTATTTATGTTCCTATCTTAAGGAAGGTAGGGCATGCTAAAATGGTAAGGCTATGTTGGACAATTTGCTGAATGATTTTGAAAGTGTTACTGTGGTTAAAACTCAAAAGAAAGAGAATTTTGTAAGGCTGTATGAAAACTTTGCTTCTGAACCAAAAGAATCATTATTTGATCTTCATTCGAGATTCCAAGTCTTGATTAATGATCTAGAAGGTGCTGGAGTTATTAAGACTCAAGCTGAACTGTGTCAAAAGTTTGTTGATGCACTTCCAGAATCATTTGAATCTATCATTACATCAATGGTAGTAAGTGAAAAACTGGACAATTATGATCTAAGTGATTTGTTTGGAATCCTCACTAACTTTGAGAAAACCAAGTTGAAAAAGAAGATAAATGCTAAGAAGATAGCAAAGGATCCAGATGCTGCACTAGTTGCAACAACCAAAAGAAATAAAGAGCTATTCTCTTGTTACTCCATCAAAGCTAAGTCTGAAGAGGAGAGTGATGAAACTTCAGAAGATGAAGATATTCAAATTCTAGAAGAACAAATGTCTCTTAATACTCAAAGAATTAAAAGAAAAAGGTTTGGACCTAGAAAAGGAAAAAGTGCTTTTAATCCCAAAAAGGCTACTTGTTTTAAAGGTTGAGACTAGTTCAGACTCTGGTAAGTATTTAAAAAAAGTAAAGAAGTAAAAGAACTTGAAGAAAGAAGACGAGAAGCCAGTATTCAAAAAGGCTTAAAAGGCTCTTTACACAGAGACTTGGGATGATGAAGATTCATCATCTGATGAGGAGGAGGATAAGTGTAACGACCCGGAAATTTCCGACCAAATTTAAACCCTAAACTTTATATGTTTCCGACACGATAAGCAAAAACCCTAATGTTGAGTCTAAAAGTCTGAAATCTTCATTTGGATAATTAGTTACCTTTTGACCAAGCCTGACGATACACGAATGTTTATTTATATTTAACGATAACAAAGTATTAGATATAATAGGTTTCGATATAAGAATATTATATTTAACGGTGAGAGTAAAAGATAATAAGACTTTACAAATATCTGAATCTGTCTTTGTCAAAATATTAACGAGTCGTTTTAATAAAATAGAGGTTTTAACGTTATTCTAAAAGTCGTAACTTTCTCAAAACCTTTTGTTAAACGATAAATGTAACGGTCCGTGATTTTATAAAAACGAATATTTAATAAAACGTGTTCATTAAATATATATATGTATTTTACAAAACAATATTAAACATTTTCAATTTAAAAATATATTTTGACAAATAATTAAACTTTGATTTATACAAGTAAATGACCACAATACTCAAAGGGTTAAGTTACAATTTTAGTAGGATTATTTTCATAAATTAAAACCCATTATTTTGATAAAGGTACGAGTCACTAAACATAAAGGGTTAGTTTTATTGACGTACGAAACTTATTTTGGAAAACGGAACCGGGACATTAGTTGGGTGACGAAGTAAAAGTAATTTTTGTAAAAATTATATTTTTACTATAACCGTAAATATTATATAATATATAATTAATTATATAAATTAATTAAATAAATTATAATAAAAATGGTGTCGGCAAGAAAGGACAAACGGGCCAGCTGGGCTTGTGTCAAATTCTGTCTATAAAAATCAAACGAGTTTTGTGACCTTTCTTTAAAAATCAAAAGATTGTCCATCTCTCTCTCATTATATGATAGTACTCCGTAAAACTTATTTCATTTATAAACTTACATGAACCTTATTATCATAAATTTTAAGATTACTAATCTTAATTTTTTTTTTCTTTTTTTTTTTTGCTATCAATAAGATTCAAATTAATCTTACAATAATTAGGAGTATTATGATTACTATACTATGACGGGGTCCTGCCCAAGTGTGCCAAAATTGGGATCATGAGTGGAATAAAATTTAGGAGATTATGGGTCAAATCTATGGAGGCTATGGGTAATATCCGGGGGTTTTGCTCATAAGACAAACTAGTGTTTGTCATCTCTATTGCGTCTAAATAATATCCTGCAATATTGAATCTCAATATTGATACGTTCGTGAATCGAAGGCCAACCTTATAAGTTACCAATGGTGTTATATGTATTTTTACTACAAAATACATTAGGTGAGTATATAGTCCCTTTTTGAACTTTAAATATTTTTGGGATGAGAATACATGCACTGTTTTTATAAATGATTTACGTTATGGACACAAGTAACTGAAAAATATATTCTACGTTGAGTTGTACCACTGGCATACTTCCCTGTAGCTTGGTAACTAATATTTACAGCGGTATTGTAAACGCGAATCCTGTTGATAGATCTATCGGGCCTGACAACCCCAACCGGACTGGACGACCAGTATTCAACGGTTGCACAGTACTTCGTTTTGTGACTACACTTGGTACGGTGTAGTAAGATTTCATATTAAAGGGAATATGCGACGTGATTGAATGTTAAGTATGGTTACCAAGTGCTCAACCACTTAGAATATTTTTATTTAAACGCTTATGAATATGAAATCTTGTGGTCCATTGTTATAACGCTGCTAGCATCAAACCTATATATCTCACCAACTTTATGTTGACAATTTAAGCATGTTATTCTCAGGTATGAATTAAGACTTCCGCTGTGCATTAGCTCATATAAAGGATACTAGTTGGGACCATTTAAGCCATGATACAAGAACGTTGCATTCGAGTCATTGAAGATCATTAAAGACATTTATTAAGTAAATGACAGAATAGGTCATTCGGATATTGGGAAATGTTAGACGAGTTTAGTAATGTTTGATGTAAAGATAGATTGCCTTTTAAGAATAAATGCAACGTTTGTAAAATATATCTTATAGAGGTCAAGTACCTCGCGATGTTATCAACTGTTGTAATTCGTTTGTAATCAATATGGACATCGTCCGGATGATTAGTTTCGGATCCTTTCAGTTGGTATCAGAGTGTTGGTCTTAGCGAACCAGGTTACCCATTAGTGTGTCTAACTGATAGTTGTTAGGATACATTAGTGAGTCTGGACTTTGACCGTGTCGACCTGTCAAAAGTTTTGCTTATCATTTCTAGTCGGAAATCATCTGCTTATCATCCTTAGAAAATTTCCTGCTTATCATTCTTTAGTCTAGACACGTCTTACTGCATTTAGTACATCAATAGTGTATAGACAAAAATTCATATCTTAGCGCATCCTAGATTTGCCTGACATATGCCGTAAATTCCTTTGAAGTCTATGAAATCTTTGGTAATATATATAGATATTCTATATAGTTAAAATATCATACGACATCCGAAAATCATTTCACATCGAGGAACCTTTCCATCCACTAAATTATCCTTTTGGCGATAAACCTAAAACACTTACCGACGAACCTGTTCGAGAAACTATTTCTTTTCCCCTTTTTACGGATATCTCATCATAATTACATACCATCTCATATTCCGAATTTTATACATCCGCTCGCTTCAATCGCCAATCATTCCGGTGTACAAGCATAAGTTAACAAACTTCGCGCTCGTGTGACGGCTATGGAAAATATGGTGCGACGGTTACAAACACCAGCAGCAGCCACAGCCGCGTCGTAAACTTCAACGTCATAATCTATACCTTGAGTATAGTCACCGTTCTACGTATCATTCTATCTACTAAATTTTCGTTTGACATATCATTCTAAATCGATTACTTTCGCTTTACGTCTTACCTCATATATCTTCGTTCGACATGGCAATCATGTAATTTCTAATGTTTTAGAGATCATGTAATCCGGTACTAACGATAAATCAAATGAGTTTAATATCTTATTGACTCATTAAATCCATGATTACATCCGATGAAAATATATATGCAAGTATATTTTCATAAAGAAGGTAATTAAAAATTCTCTCGTACAAACTATTAATGATGAAAATATTTTAACGGGTGGGTAGTACCCGAGGAATATTTAGAATTCACATTAATAAGTTACACTGTACATTCTTTGAATCTGATTCAACGATTATCTATTATCCTATTTACAATCACCGATATTTGTATCCGCTCACCTCAGAATAACCATTTTTATTCAAATTCCATATTTGGATTTTTACCTATCAGAATTCAACAAGTGGCATAACGAAGAAAATATTGGATATAATAAAATTTGTTAGAAACAAACGGATTAACTAATTGAAAATCTATTAAGGATTCCACGCTAACTGTTCCGGCTAACTGTTCCCAGCTAACTGATTAACATTTAATTTATCGCAATTTACATTCTCGCACTTTTATTTATCGTCATTTAATTTCTGTTATTTACTTTTATGCATTTTCAAGTCGGGACACATGTACGCAATATGTCGGATTAATTCTGAGACAACACGGTGCATGGGTCATGATATATTTATTTATTTTACGCACTTTAAATAACGGGACACGTATACAAGGTTTCGACTTATCATATTGACCCATCTATATATGTATTTTGGAACAACCGTAGACACTCTATACGTGAAGGTGGGAGTTGGCTATACAGGGTCGGAGTTGATTCCAAAATATATATATACTTTGAGTTGTGATCGACACTGAGACCGGTACACGGGTCACGATACGTATTAATTATGTATAATAAATTATATATGAATATATTGAACTGTTTAACTATTGGACCATTGGACAATCGGACTAATAGACTGCTAACTATGGACAAGTAAAATGAATTAAAATGATGATTATAACATATGAAACTAAACAATTCTTCAAGTTGCCACTTGATTCTATCTTAAAACTCATTCGTATCTTGACGATTACAATTCGCATTCACAACTTTTCATGATTCTTGAAAACACCTCGATCGGAAAGATGAACCAACCGCACTTCATCTATGGAAGAAAAGATTTATGCACCTGAAAAACTCTCGAAACCAAATTCATAGTTTAACACATACCGTGTTGAACCCTTTGCCATTTATTAGCAAAAACAACCCTAAAATTCCTATTCAAGAAGCTAATTTTGTTACCGCTCCACTTCGACTTCTCAGTGAGACTACTCCTATTATAACCTTGATATTTATACGTTGTCCTTTCGCCGTCGTTACCGGAGAATCTTTTATATTTCACAACATTATCAGTAGATGTACCAGCAACTCGTTATCTCATTGGCGAAATCCGCAACCAGTATTTTGAAAATCTCGTAGAAATTCTCCCAGTTATATCGAAAACGTTTATCCCTAAGAATTCCATATTTCGAATGTGAAGTTTCTGAAAAACACCCTGAACTATGAAGTAGTTCTTGAAATGCTGATGAAACAGCAAAAACTGTAAACGACTTTAACCATCAAAAGATTGATGATAAAGAATGGTATGATGGTAAAGCTAAGAAAAGGGAAGGATTGAAACCAGAAAATGGATTGAGCAAAGTATGAAAGAGGCTGTAGATAAATCACAAGGACTGAACCTGCTTTCGAAGAATCCAAACGATTCAGTGCCTGCTAAAATCGTTAGTAAGAACCCTACTCGATATTCTAACCCTTTCCGGATGATATTTTTCATCATCATCTTATCACAGATATTCTAAGATATCTTCATATCTTCGTTATACATATTCTCCATATTTCTGGAGATATTTTCACAACTATTCCTATCTGCGATCAAGTATCTCTCCATAATATCTGCGTTATAAAAATAAACTGTGTTAGTTTCTAAATTCTGAAACCTCCGAGTTTAAAATATGAATGTTTTGAAGTAGTGTTGGGAACTGATATATGAATTAGTATAATATAATGAAACTTGATCAACTTTATTATATTGCAGTAACTCATGTTAAGTTTCTAATGGAACGTGATGATTCACAGTACCATCATCATGTGCCATGTTACACGGCTCTTACACTCTATCCAATCTTCAAACATATTAGAACTTATCACCCTGATAGTTCTAATTTTCCGAAATATCCTGGTAATTTGACCAATCAAAATCGTGCCATTACCATTTCTTTCTGATAACATTAGCTATGTTCATTCCAAATTTTATACATACGAACTCTGAACCATTACTCGCTTGGTTCAAGGACGGGAAGAAGAAACGAAGGGACAAAATCTCAGAATAGAAATAGGAACACAGCAAATAAGAGAGAGCATTAACTGTGGATGACAATGATTTTAAGGGACAGGAGTAGGAACATCGAAATATAAGGGAAGATATAAAACCTAACAACAACCCTGAAACTACAAACCGTGCATATCAATACGTATTGCAACATAAAGGCATGGGAGAATTAAAAACATTATAATTCCAAGGAAAGGATAAAAGAGAATAGATTCTTCTGGTGATAGATGAAAAAGAAGAATGAAAGATATGAAAGTTAGAAATATAACAAGGATTAGAATGGGATGGAGCATTTTAGCAAATGTCTTAAAGTAAGAATTAAAGAGAAAGAATAGAAGGTGTGGGAAGTAAGAAAGGGAAGGAGGTAAATTTATAGTGAAATATTCAACAAAGAAATCAAAACAGATTGCCGCGTTAAATCAAAGAAGATCCTGATTGCTGCAAAACTAAATCTTATTGTATAAGATTTTCTTTAAACCCTTAAATTCCGGAAATCAATCATAATCACGTCATCGGTTACAACAATTCTATATTTACTCATTTCACTCTCTTTTGTGATAGCTTCGCTAGTACGCTTCACATAATCGAAATGTTTTATTTATATCTATCAATAATGATAAAACTCCGTTATCACCTCATATTTATCATGAAAGCATTCCTATTGTTATCCATGACGACCTCTAACAAATTTCGGGGACGAAATTTCTTTAACGGGTGGGTACTGTAACGACCCGAAAATTTCCGACCAAATTTAAACCCTAAACTTTATATGTTTCCGACACGATAAGCAAAAACCCTAATGTTGAGTCTAAAAGTCTGAAATCTTCATTTGGATAATTAGTTACCTTTTGACCAAGCCTGACGATACACGAATGTTTATTTATATTTAACGATAACAAAGTAATAGATATAATAGGTTTCGATATAAGAATATTATATTTAACGGTGAGAGTAAAAGATAATAAGACTTTACAAATATCTGAATCTGTCTTTGTCAAAATATTAACGAGTCGTTTTAATAAAATAGAGGTTTTAACGTTATTCTAAAAGTCGTAACTTTCTCGAAACCTTTTGTTAAACGATAAATGTAACGGTCCGTGATTTTATAAAAACGAATATTTAATAAAACGTGTTCATTAAATATATATATGTATTTTACAAAACAATATTAAACATTTTCAATTTAAAAATATATTTTGACAAATAATTAAACTTTGATTTATACAAGTAAATGACCACAATACTCAAAGGGTTAAGTTACAATTTTAGTAGGATTATTTTCATAAATTAAAACCCATTATTTTGATAAAGGTACGAGTCACTAAACATAAAGGGTTAGTTTTATTGACGTACGAAACTTATTTTGGAAAACGGAACCGGGACATTAGTTGGGTGACGAAGTAAAAGTAATTTTTGTAAAAATTATATTTTTACTATAACCGTAAATATTATATAATATATAATTAATTATATAAATTAATTAAATAAATTATAATAAAAATGGTGTCGGCAAGAGAGGACAAACGGGCCAGCTGGGCTTGTGTCAAATTCTGTCTATAAAAATCAAACGAGTTTTGTGACCTTTCTTTAAAAATCAAAAGATTGTCCATCTCTCTCTCATTATATGATAGTACTCCGTAAAACTTATTTCATTTATAAACTTACATAAACCTTATTATCATAAATTTTAAGATTACTAATCTTAATTTTTTTTTTCTTTTTTTTTTTGCTATCAATAAGATTCAAATTAATCTTACAATAATTAGGAGTATTATGATTACTATACTATGACGGGGTCCTGCCCAAGTGTGCCAAAATTGGGATCATGAGTGGAATAAAATTTAGGAGATTATGGGTCAAATCTATGGAGGCTATGGGTAATATCCGGGGGTTTTGCTCATAAGACAAACTAGTGTTTGTCATCTCTATTGCGTCTAAATAATATCCTGCAATATTGAATCTCAATATTGATACGTTCGTGAATCGAAGGCCAACCTTATAAGTTACCAATGGTGTTATATGTATTTTTACTACAAAATACATTAGGTGAGTATATAGTCCCTTTTTGAACTTTAAATATTTTTGGGATGAGAATACATGCACTGTTTTTATAAATGATTTACGTTATGGACACAAGTAACTGAAAAATATATTCTACGTTGAGTTGTACCACTGGCATACTTCCCTGTAGCTTGGTAACTAATATTTACAGCGGTATTGTAAACGCGAATCCTGTTGATAGATCTATCGGGCCTGACAACCCCAACCGGACTGGACGACCAGTATTCAACGGTTGCACAGTACTTCATTTTGTGACTACACTTGGTACGGTGTAGTAAGATTTCATATTAAAGGGAATATGCGACGTGATTGAATGTTAAGTATGGTTACCAAGTGCTCAACCACTTAGAATATTTTTATTTAAACGCTTATGAATATGAAATCTTGTGGTCCATTGTTATAACGCTGCTAGCATCAAACCTATATATCTCACCAACTTTATGTTGACAATTTAAGCATGTTATTCTCAGGTATGAATTAAGACTTCCGCTGTGCATTAGCTCATATAAAGGATACTAGTTGGGACCATTTAAGCCATGATACAAGAACGTTGCATTCGAGTCATTGAAGATCATTAAAGACATTTATTAAGTAAATGACAGAATAGGTCATTCGGATATTGGGAAATGTTAGACGAGTTTAGTAATGTTTGATGTAAAGATAGATTGCCTTTTAAGAATAAATGCAACGTTTGTAAAATATATCTTATAGAGGTCAAGTACCTCGCGATGTTATCAACTGTTGTAATTCGTTTGTAATCAATATGGACATCGTCCGGATGATTAGTTTCGGATCCTTTCAGTTGGTATCAGAGCGTTGGTCTTAGCGAACCAGGTTACCCATTAGTGTGTCTAACTGATAGTTGTTAGGATACATTAGTGAGTCTGGACTTTGACCGTGTCGACCTGTCAAAAGTTTTGCTTATCATTTCTAGTCGGAAATCATCTGCTTATCATCCTTAGAAAATTTCCTGCTTATCATTCTTTAGTCTAGACACGTCTTACTGCATTTAGTACATCAATAGTGTATAGACAAAAATTCATATCTTAGCGCATCCTAGATTTGCCTGACATATGCCGTAAATTCCTTTGAAGTCTATGAAATCTTTGGTAATATATATAGATATTCTATATAGTTAAAATATCATACGACATCCGAAAATCATTTCACATCGAGGAACCTTTCCATCCACTAAATTATCCTTTTGGCGATAAACCTAAAACACTTACCGACGAACCTGTTCGAGAAACCATTTCTTTTCCCCTTTTTACGGATATCTCATCATAATTACATACCATCTCATATTCCGAATTTTATACATCCGCTCGCTTCAATCGCCAATCATTCCGGTGTACAAGCATAAGTTAACAAACTTCGCGCTCGTGTGACGGCTATGGAAAATATGGTGCGACGGTTACAAACACCAGCAGCAGCCACAGCCGCGTCGTAAACTTCAACGTCATAATCTATACCTTGAGTATAGTCACCGTTCTACGTATCATTCTATCTACTAAATTTTCGTTTGACATATCATTCTAAATCGATTACTTTCGCTTTACGTCTTACCTCATATATCTTCGTTCGACATGGCAATCATGTAATTTCTAATGTTTTAGAGATCATGTAATCCGGTACTAACGATAAATCAAATGAGTTTAATATCTTATTGACTCATTAAATCCATGATTACATCCGATGAAAATATATATGCAAGTATATTTTCATAAAGAAGGTAATTAAAAATTCTCTCGTACAAACTATTAATGATGAAAATATTTTAACGGGTGGGTAGTACCCGAGGAATATTTAGAATTCACATTAATAAGTTACACTGTACATTCTTTGAATCTGATTCAACGATTATCTATTATCCTATTTACAATCACCGATATTTGTATCCGCTCACCTCAGAATAACCATTTTTATTCAAATTCCATATTTGGATTTTTACCTATCAGAATCCAACAAGTGGCATAACGAAGAAAATATTGGATATAATAAAATTTGTTAGAAACAAACGGATTAACTAATTGAAAATCTATTAAGGATTCCACGCTAACTGTTCCGGCTAACTGTTCCCAGCTAACTGATTAACATTTAATTTATCGCAATTTACATTCTCGCACTTTTATTTATCGTCATTTAATTTCTGTTATTTACTTTTATGCATTTTCAAGTCGGGACACATGTACGCAATATGTCGGATTAATTCTGAGACAACACGGTGCATGGGTCATGATATATTTATTTATTTTACGCACTTTAAATAACGGGACACGTATACAAGGTTTCGACTTATCATATTGACCCATCTATATATGTATTTTGGAACAACCGTAGACACTCTATACGTGAAGGTGGGAGTTGGCTATACAGGGTCGGAGTTGATTCCAAAATATATATATACTTTGAGTTGTGATCGACACTGAGACCGGTACACGGGTCACGATACGTATTAATTATGTATAATAAATTATATATGAATATATTGAACTGTTTAACTATTGGACCATTGGACAATCGGACTAATAGACTGCTAACTATGGACAAGTAAAATGAATTAAAATGATGATTATAACATATGAAACTAAACAATTCTTCAAGTTGCCACTTGATTCTATCTTAAAACTCATTCGTATCTTGACGATTACAATTCGCATTCACAACTTTTCATGATTCTTGAAAACACCTCGATCGGAAAGATGAACCAACCGCACTTCATCTATGGAAGAAAAGATTTATGCACCTGAAAAACTCTCGAAACCAAATTCATAGTTTAACACATACCGTGTTGAACCCTTTGCCATTTATTAGCAAAAACAACCCTAAAATTCCTATTCAAGAAGCTAATTTTGTTACCGCTCCACTTCGACTTCTCAGTGAGACTACTCCTATTATAACCTTGATATTTATACGTTGTCCTTTCGCCGTCGTTACCGGAGAATCTTTTATATTTCACAACATCATCAGTAGATGTACCAGCAACTCGTTATCTCATTGGCGAAATCCGCAACCAGTATTTTGAAAATCTCGTAGAAATTCTCCCAGTTATATCGAAAACGTTTATCCCTAAGAATTCCATATTTCGAATGTGAAGTTTCTGAAAAACACCCTGAACTATGAAGTAGTTCTTGAAATGCTGATGAAACAGTAAAAACTGTAAACGACTTTAACCATCAAAAGATTGATGATAAAGAATGGTATGATAGTAAAGCTAAGAAAAGGGAAGGATTGAAACCAGAAAATGGATTGAGCAAAGTATGAAAGAGGCTGTAGATAAATCACAAGGACTGAACCTGCTTTCGAAGAATCCAAACGATTCAGTGCCTGCTAAAATCGTTAGTAAGAACCCTACTCGATATTCTAACCCTTTCCGGATGATATTTTTCATCATCATCTTATCACAGATATTCTAAGATATCTTCATATCTTCGTTATACATATTCTCCATATTTCTGGAGATATTTTCACAACTATTCCTATCTGCGATCAAGTATCTCTCCATAATATCTGCGTTATAAAAAGAAACTGTGTTAGTTTCTAAATTCTGAAACCTCCGAGTTTAAAATATGAATGTTTTGAAGTAGTGTTGGGAACTGATATATGAATTAGTATAATATAATGAAACTTGATCAACTTCATTATATTGCAGTAACTCATGTTAAGTTTCTAATGGAACGTGATGATTCACAGTACCATCATCATGTGCCATGTTACACGGCTCTTACACTCTATCCAATCTTCAAACATATTAGAACTTATCACCCTGATAGTTCTAATTTTCCGAAATATCCTGGTAATTTGACCAATCAAAATCGTGCCATTACCATTTCTTTCTGATAACATTAGCTATGTTCATTCCAAATTTTATACATACGAACTCTGAACCATTACTCGCTTGGTTCAAGGACGGGAAGAAGAAACGAAGGGACAAAATCTCAGAATAGAAATAGGAACACAGCAAATAAGAGAGAGCATTAACTGTGGATGACAATGATTTTAAGGGACAGGAGTAGGAACATCGAAATATAAGGGAAGATATAAAACCTAACAACAACCCTGAAACTACAAACCGTGCATATCAATACGTATTGCAACATAAAGGCATGGGAGAATTAAAAACATTATAATTCCAAGGAAAGGATAAAAGAGAATAGATTCTTCTGGTGATAGATGAAAAAGAAGAATGAAAGATATGAAAGTTAGAAATATAACAAGAATTAGAATGGGATGGAGCATTTTAGCAAATGTCTTAAAGTAAGAATTAAAGAGAAAGAATAGAAGGTGTGGGAAGTAAGAAAGGGAAGGAGGTAAATTTATAGTGAAATATTCAACAAAGAAATCAAAACAGATTGCCGCGTTAAATCAAAGAAGATCCTGATCGCTGCAAAACTAAATCTTATTGTATAAGATTTTCTTTAAACCCTTAAATTCCGGAAATCAATCATAATCACGTCATCGGTTACAACAATTCTATATTTACTCATTTCACTCTCTTTTGTGATAGCTTCGCTAGTACGCTTCACATAATCGAAATGTTTTATTTATATCTATCAATAATGATAAAACTCCGTTATCACCTCATATTTATCATGAAAGCATTCCTATTGTTATCCATGACGACCTCTAACAAATTTCGGGGACGAAATTTCTTTAACGGGTGGGTACTGTAACGACCCGGAAATTTCCGACCAAATTTAAACCCTAAACTTTATATGTTTCCGACACGATAAGCAAAAACCCTAATGTTGAGTCTAAAAGTCTGAAATCTTCATTTGGATAATTAGTTACCTTTTGACCAAGTCTGACGATACACGAATGTTTATTTATATTTAACGATAACAAAGTATTAGATATAATAGGTTTCGATATAAGAATATTATATTTAACGGTGAGAGTAAAAGATAATAAGACTTTACAAATATCTGAATCTGTCTTTGTCAAAATATTAACGAGTCGTTTTAATAAAATAGAGGTTTTAACGTTATTCTAAAAGTCGTAACTTTCTCGAAACCTTTTGTTAAACGATAAATGTAACGGTCCGTGATTTTATAAAAACGAATATTTAATAAAACGTGTTCATTAAATATATATATGTATTTTACAAAACAATATTAAACATTTTCAATTTAAAAATATATTTTGACAAATAATTAAACTTTGATTTATACAAGTAAATGACCACAATACTCAAAGGGTTAAGTTACAATTTTAGTAGGATTATTTTCATAAATTAAAACTCATTATTTTGATAAAGGTACGAGTCACTAAACATAAAGGGTTAGTTTTATTGACGTACGAAACTTATTTTGGAAAACGGAACCGGGACATTAGTTGGGTGACGAAGTAAAAGTAATTTTTGTAAAAATTATATTTTTACTATAACCGTAAATATTATATAATATATAATTAATTATATAAATTAATTAAATAAATTATAATAAAAATGGTGTCGGCAAGAGAGGACAAACGGGCCAGCTGGGCTTGTGTCAAATTCTGTCTATAAAAATCAAACGAGTTTTGTGACCTTTCTTTAAAAATCAAAAGATTGTCCATCTCTCTCTCATTATATGATAGTACTCCGTAAAACTTATTTCATTTATAAACTTACATAAACCTTATTATCATAAATTTTAAGATTACTAATCTTAATTTTTTTTTTTCTTTTTTTTTTTTGCTATCAATAAGATTCAAATTAATCTTACAATAATTAGGAGTATTATGATTACTATACTATGACGGGGTCCTGCCCAAGTGTGCCAAAATTGGGATCATGAGTGGAATAAAATTTAGGAGATTATGGGTCAAATCTATGGAGGCTATGGGTAATATCCGGGGGTTTTGCTCATAAGACAAACTAGTGTTTGTCATCTCTATTGCATCTAAATAATATCCTGCAATATTGAATCTCAATATTGATACGTTCGTGAATCGAAGGCCAACCTTATAAGTTACCAATGGTGTTATATGTATTTTTACTACAAAATACATTAGGTGAGTATATAGTCCCTTTTTGAACTTTAAATATTTTTGGGATGAGAATACATGCACTGTTTTTATAAATGATTTACGTTATGGACACAAGTAACTGAAAAATATATTCTACGTTGAGTTGTACCACTGGCATACTTCCCTGTAGCTTGGTAACTAATATTTACAGCGGTATTGTAAACGCGAATCCTGTTGATAGATCTATCGGGCCTGACAACCCCAACCGGACTGGACGACCAGTATTCAACGGTTGCACAGTACTTCGTTTTGTGACTACACTTGGTACGGTGTAGTAAGATTTCATATTAAAGGGAATATGCGACGTGATTGAATGTTAAGTATGGTTACCAAGTGCTCAACCACTTAGAATATTTTTATTTAAACGCTTATGAATATGAAATCTTGTGGTCCATTGTTATAACGCTGCTAGCATCAAACCTATATATCTCACCAACTTTATGTTGACAATTTAAGCATGTTATTCTCAGGTATGAATTAAGACTTCCGCTGTGCATTAGCTCATATAAAGGATACTAGTTGGGACCATTTAAGCCATGATACAAGAACGTTGCATTCGAGTCATTGAAGATCATTAAAGACATTTATTAAGTAAATGACAGAATAGGTCATTCGGATATTGGGAAATGTTAGACGAGTTTAGTAATGTTTGATGTAAAGATAGATTGCCTTTTAAGAATAAATGCAACGTTTGTAAAATATATCTTATAGAGGTCAAGTACCTCGCGATGTTATCAACTGTTGTAATTCGTTTGTAATCAATATGGACATCGTCCGGATGATTAGTTTCGGATCCTTTCAATAAGTGTTTAATGGCAGTTGAAGAACGGGAGAAGACTTCTAGTCAGTTTGGAGCTGACTTGAAAATTGCTGAAAAACTTAATAATCAGTCAAATAGTGATAAATCAACTACTTATAAGGTACAAAATTTTGTTCACTCTATTGATAATGAAAAAATAAGCATGTTTCAGTATTTGTTGATTAAACAAGAGATTAAAATCAGAACTTAATAATCTTAAGGCTTTAGTTAGAGAAAAAGAATTACACATAAATGAAACAGATCAATGTAGAATTAAACTAGCAGCTGATGTGCGTAGAGGTGTATACAAAATAGTAGTATTTTTGCTTCCAGAATACTATTAAATACGATACAATTTTACACAAGTTATTTATTTATTTATAGAGTGGATATACCTAAACCTTGTTACAACACTTATAGGCAGTGTACCTAATCGTACAGTAGTGTAGTTTTAAGTAAGTCCGGTTCGTTCCACAGGGAGCTAGCCAAGTTTAACGCTATATTTTTAAAACTATATTTGTATAAATAATATATATATATATATATATATATATATATATATATATATATATATATATATATATATATATATATATATATATATATATATATATAAGTAATATTATTATTATAAAAAGGGAGTTTTTACCGTTTAATGACCGGTTTGTCGATTTTAAAACTTTAGTCGCAGTTAAAACCTAATGTAAAATATTAAAAATAAATATAACTTAAATTAAAGCGTAAAGTAAATAACGATAATGAAATTGCGATAAATAAAAGTGCGATAAATAAAATGACAATAAATTAAAGTGCGATAATTAAAAGTGCAATTAAATATGAAATAAAGGAATTATGCTTATTTAAACTTCCGTAATCATGATGTTTGAAGTGTTGATTTTAGTTTATTACCATGGGTTAATTGTCCTTTGTCCTGGATTATTCAATATGTCCATCTGGTTTTTGTCCATAACAGTCCATCAGTCATAAATATAAAGTGCGAGTGTCCTCATCAAATTATCCTTATATCCGAAGTTAAATATTCCAACTAATTGGGGACTTAAACTATAATTACACCAATTTTCCTTGTATATAATTCACCCCTGTTTTAATAAGTCCATAGACTATTAATCCATTCCCGTGTCCGATTAAATGAACGATTATTAGTACTTATAAATATCCCGCCCAACGTGTCCGATCGAGTGTATATGGTTATTTATAGGTACGTCCAATTGTAAATCTTTATATTAAATTAACAAACTATCATTTAATTAAACAAATATAAAGCCCATTAATAGCCCATAGTCTAATTTCCACAAGTGTCGTTCTTTTATCTAAACCCCAATTATGGTACAAAGCCTAATTACCTAATTTTAATATTTAGCCCAACATCACGATTACTTCGGCTTAAATAAGCATAATAATAACTTAGCTACGAGACATTAATTTAAAAAGGTTGAATATAACTTACAATGATTAATAATAGCGTAGCGTTACACGGACAGAATTTCGACTTACACATTTATAACATTCGCTAACATAACCTTATTATTATTAAAATTAAAATTAAAATTAAAATTAAAATTAAAATTAAATATATATATATATATATATATATATATATATATATATATATATATATATACGTTTGAGAGATGGAGAAAGAAAAAGATGTGTTAATTTCAGCCAAAACACGCGAAATTTATAGATATGGCCTGAAAATTGGGGTCATGCGACCGCATGAAAATTGCACTTCCAGGCCATGCGATCGCATGGCCTGCTTTTCCAGCTCACACAGATTTGTTTTCTTGTTTGCCGACGGTTTTATGAAATAATATAATATATATATAATTTTAAGAATTAATTATATATTATATTATATTCATGTGCATAGTTGACTTGTAATTTTTAGTCCGTTGCGTCGAGCGTTGAGAGTTGACTCTGGTCCCGGTTCCGGATTTTCGAACGTCCTTTTGTACTATTTAATATCTTGTACTTTGCGTTTTGCGTCTTGTACTCTTGTAATTTTGAGACGTTTCTCATCAATAATTTGAACCACTTTGATTGTACTTTGTACTTTTGGGTTTTTTGGTCGTTTGCATCTTCAATTCATCGAATCTGTCTTTTGTCTTCACCTTTTATTATTTAAACGAATATCACTTGTAAATAGAACAATTGCAACCAAAGCTTGTCTTTCTTGAGGGATAATGCTATGAAATATATGTTCATTTTTAGCATTATCAAATATTCCCACACTTGAGCGTTGCTTGTCCTCAAGCAATATAGTCTTGAAATACAAATACTAGAATCACTTCTTTATTCTTCACACTTTGTACATCAGTGATTTCTATACGGCGGTATGAACAATGGTAGTAACGTTGTGGTTTACAGTCCCACATGACTATGAAAATTTAGATCCTTTAGGAAATTGGATCTTTATGAAAACATTTGATCTTTTGAAAATTCAATCTAGATTTTACCCTAGATAAGTTTTCTGGAATAACCCTTCACCGGTGTTTGCAAAATGTTTTTGTGGGTTTGGTGGGTTTCAGATTTGAAAATTTTAGCTCAAAACTTGCGGTTTTGTGTCACCCACTTGCTAACCTTGTATTGGGAAAGCAACACGTCCAGTTTACTTGCTCCGTATATTACCTTTCGGTAAACTACCGTCCGGTTGTAAAGGAAAGCGTTGAACAAGCAACTGTTAAGGTAATGTCCTGTGACATGCTTTTAATTATGGTCTATAACGTGTCGGATGCAATTACTATCCTTGGTAGGAGCAATAGTAAAGATCACCCTATAGTTTTTCGGTCTGGCACAAGGTCCTGTCTTTGACCATGCTATGCAACCACCGTTCTTACGGTTTACACCCGATTTGGTTCAGGTGACCTAATGAATTCCAGGTGAATTCCTAGGATTTTACGTTCAATGGTAATGAACGCATTAAAAATGGGTTTTCAGAAAACAAATCGGTTTGTAATTTGATCAAAATATTTTCTCGTTCAAGCTCGAGTTTAGATATCATCGAATTCCATGAGTTTGTAATTCTCAATCTTTAAAGATCAATCTCAAGGATTGAGTAATATCGGTCTTAAAAGCTGATTTTTGATCTTTAAGGAGATTATCCTTTCTGGGGATCTGATTCATTAGTCTTATCAAGCTAATTTGCACGACGCCCTCCCCATTTTACGAGATAGATCCTCTCATGGTTAGGATAAGTCTAACCACTTGGCGACCCTGTTTTATGCTGAGGTCCGTGGATTTCCAGCTGATTTTCGAGAAAACTTTTCAAGGTTTTTCGTAGACTCTACAACTGGTCTGGATGACAACTTCCTGACCTAAATCAAGAAGCGCGTTTCTTTTTTGGAAGACTTTACTTCCTTTTAATGATGGAATTGATTCATCGTGTAGATCCATCTTTTCTTTCAAATATATTATAAGAAATTGGGTAAAACTGATAAAATTGTCCAAAACAAAAGTATCTTCAGTTATTTGTACAAAAATATGTGATATATGTTTTAAATAACTTGGTAAATTTTTCCCACACTTGGCTTTTATTTTCCTTTCTTTGCCTTTTTATTGTCCTCTATTCTATTTTAAATGAATTCTAACATTTTGAGTTGTTTCTCAATTTATGCCCTTTCCGAGGTAACAATAATTTTGGTGTTAACACCTAGTTTTATCGTTCATAAATATGTATAAACATGATTTTGAATTCATTTATTTGAAAATTTTGAAAATTTTTACTAGAATTGGGTAGTCAGTATATAAGTCTAGGGCTGTTCTTTATTATTAGAGAGCACTAGATTCTAATACAACTACTGCGTTACTAGTATTTTTAATGGTAACCAAGTGTATAAGTCAAAAATTTTAAAAATCCGAAAGAATTTAACCCCTTCCCACACTTAAGATCTTGCAATGCCCTCATTTGCAAGAAATCAGTAACAATTTAAATTATTGAGGGTGATTAGTGTAGAAAAATGATTAAATTTTACCAAAGTTTCCAAACATATTGGCGTTTGGTTACTGAATGATAAATGGAGCACATCATTTGTTCATTCCGTCTTGTTACATCACATTTGTTTTTCGTTTTGTCGTCAAAATTAGTAGCTTTTGCTGAACTTAATGCCAGTCTTTGAAAATGTGTTGTTTTACCCTGTTGTGTACAATTGACAATATACATACATACAAATAATAACATGCATGGTAATTTGAAATGAGACTTAAAATCCCACTTTCAAATCAAATATGAAATATTAGTACAACATAATAAAAATATTAAACTTACATAAAAGTATCAATATTTGTATGTTTAAACATAAATAAATAAAAATAATAAAAAGATAAAAATCATAGAAATAACCAACGGAACTATATCAATCTGGATAGGGATTCCAGTTCATGTCGTCAGGCGGGTTCCATGGTTGGTTATAGGTGTACTGATAGGCCTGGTTAGGGTCGTAGAGAGTAAATGGTGGTCGCATATCGGGATGGTGTGGAGGATAGTAAGCAGGTCGGGTCGGTACATAGTGATCCTGGGGTGATAGTTGGCTCATGATCTGATGATGATGATAGTGCCATCTATCATGCTGTCATTGCCTGGAATGCTCGTACTCATTCCGGGCTTGCCACTGCTCGTATCGACTATGTCTATCCTGGTTTGTCATTTCTACCTCATCTATACGCTGGTAGACGTCAGTCATAGCCTCCCTAATGACATCCCTAATGTCATCTGCTTCCTCCATTTCCTCATCTGAACCTCTCTCTACCTGTGGATAACGACCAACATATGGTACTTCCTGATTGGGTCTGCTCTTCAATACCTTAGCACCCTGATAGACCTTCAATCCTAAAGTATCATCCTGTTCCCTACATACCATAAGAGGACCCCCTTGATCCCTATCTACACCCAAATACTCTCCAATGAGAGTAACAAAAATACCTCCTCCTATTATTCCCCCTTCCTGTATTCCTTCCACTATCTTAGACAAATAAAAACAACACAGTAGGGGATATTAACAAAGCCTCTTGGGTCTCGAATACACTTAAGGTAAAATAAATCATGTAAGGTCATTTTCTCCTTGTTGTGACCTCTCTGTGTAATCGAGTTAGCCAGAAATCTATGAATTATACGAAGCTCGGCTCTGTTAATATGTAAGTAGGACTGTGTTCCTGCCCGCCCAAAAACATTATAATCTGACATACGCCTCCAGACGGCGTTAGCATCAAAATTCCTATCTACCCTTTCACCATGATAAATCAAATTTGTACAATCAGGTAATAGTAATTCAGCGGGCGTATATATCTGTAAAGCCCTGACCATGTCCAGCATGGACATCCTATACATCCTACGGCCAAGTATAAATCTAAGAAAACTTCTATCATCTAATCTAACTACATCCGCATTTAATGCTATAGTACTCATAAGCTCAACGCACCATTCCTTATATACAGGCCTACGAATGGTGAATAAACGTTCCCAATAGGGAAAAGAAGAGCTGCCATACCTTTAGATTAGATGCTGTTTAACTGAGTTAGCAAGTTGGACCCTTTTCAAAGGCTCCCAATCGATTACCCTCGGCACTTCTACATTTTTCGTTACCAGTTTGAATTTGTTACTTTGATATGTCGGGTAATCTCTCCATCTCCGATCAAATCTCAAATTGGGATGCAACTGTTCTTCATGAATCGTTGGGTGTTGTACTATCGGATGCATTGGAAATACTACGTAGGCATCAACATATTCTTGTTGCGGATCATAATAAGGTACGTGTTGATCAGGTTGTTGTTGTTGTTCCTGTTGTTGCTCCGGTTCATATTGCATTTCTGGTTCAGGTTCTGGAGCAGGTGGTCTAGATGATGATGATGCACCATCAGTATCGGTAAATCTCTGCAAAACATATTAAACACAAAATTTGTGCATCTAAATATGCATTAGTGTTAGCATAATAACAACTTGAAACAATTACAATAACTTGTTTAATCAAAATTAAACTTATACACATTTTCACAATTTTAACAATTCTACACTTTTTCAAATAAGCATATATGAAAATGTTTACAAAGTTCATAAGCATTCAACTCAAATAACATGTTAAAACAACCATTACTAGCAATTAAACAAGTTTCAAATGGCATTTACATCAATTTAATCAAGTTCATCAATTTTAGACCTAAAAAGTCTACTTTAATTCTCAAAAATCATGTTTAGGATCAAAGTTTGGATCATTTAGCTACCTAAACATGTTACACTACTTAATTTAGCAATAATTCATGACAAAAATCGGCCATAACCTGTTTATATCAAAAAGCCCCATATTGCTCAAGAACACAAACCCTAGATTTCTAAAAATTTTGAAGTTTTTGGCTTCAAATCATGTTAAATAGCATCAATCTAGGTTATACATGCATAAAACACTAACAATTTAACTCTAATTACACTAGAAATTAACAAAATCAAATTAGGTAAAATATAGCTCAAGAACACTAAAAATCAAATTTAAAGAGGTATAGGGGTGAAATCTTTACCTTCTTTGAAAAGCTTCTGAACAATTTCATGATTAGAGCGAGAAATTTGACGAATTATGGTGAAAAATTGCGAATTTTAGAGAGGTTTTTGAGTTATTTTCGTGTGTTTGTTTGTGTGTTGTGGTGAAGACAGAACAGGAGACTGGAGTTTTGTAACCTGCCCAGTTTTTTCCTCCCATGCGACCGCATGGATATACAGGCCAAACTCCATGCGATCGCATGGGGTGCAGGTACTGTTTTTTTTTTTTTTAATTATAAAACCTTATACTTTTAACACAAAATAATTAAATTAAATTTTAAAATTTTGCTTTCTTTTTATTTAGGACGAGGTCGTTTCGGATCGTTGTCCTAGTCCATCCCTCGACAAAATTTTAAAAAATTGTTATTTCAAAGCGTTGTTTTAAAAGCAAAGATTTTTGGGTTTTTTAAATGTTTTTGGCATACTTTAATTCAATAAGATTAAAAATAATGATAATAAAAGTTCTTGTCCCTCCCTTGGGTAGAGCAATTTCAGTTCAACGACCTAGTTTTCAACTCACGACGAATTTTAAAATTCACATTTTTAACTTAATGAAGTAAAGTAAATTTTTTTTTGTTTTTAAATTCACACCAGACATAAATTTAAAATGCATTAAAAATTCAAATTAATATCATTAAAAATTCACACCAAACTTATATTATATTTTTGTTTTTATACATACAAACTTATATTAAAAATATTAATTTCTCAAATATTTACAAACTTAAATATATTGATTTTAAAAAGTTTACAATAATAATTTAATATTAATATATTAATTTTAAAAACAAGGTAAAAATTAAAATTAAAAATCTTTTTGGTCTTTTATCCCACTTTAATCAATCAAATATTATCAAAAATATACGCCCCTCTTTTCGGTAAAGTAATTTCGGTTCCATAACCTAGTTTTACTCCTGGCGAATTTTTGAAATATTTTGATTTGATTGATTAAAGATATTTATACCTTAAGAATAAACGGTAAATTTCGCAGTGATGTAATAAATTTTTGTATGATATCAATAATTTCGGTTACGCATACCTAATTTTATTGAATACCAATTTAATACTTTATAGCGAACGATTTAGCGTTTATTATCAAAAGTTTAAAAGCAATAAATAAAAATAAAAACTGTACATACTTACCTGTGAGAAAGAATTCTCATAGACCTGCTTTAGCCGACTCATAGGAGAGTCGTGTGATTTGGTTCTCCATAGCTACATAAGCATAACCTCGATTCTTCAATATCTTTTCTTCTAAACATATGAACAATCCTTCTCTGCATAGAGTAACAAATTCGGTATTTGAATATGTTTGATTATTTGAACATTTACCTTCGTGTGACCATTTTTCGCATTTATAACATCTTTCAAGGTGTCGTGCTCTTCTTTTTGTTGCAAATTTTGATTTTCCTTTACCAAAATGTATCTTATGATGATCTTTTCTAAGTTCTTTTCTTACTCCGTCCATTTTTTCTCTTATGAATGATACCAGTTCACTCGGAAGTGTGTCATTATTACGTTTAGTAATCATAGCATGTAGCATTAAACCATGGTTTAGATCAAATGAATTCTTCATCTCGTAAAACCTAAAAAAAATAAAAATTCAGAATGGGGGGAGAAGACTAGTTCTTTAGGGTCTGCTAGGGAAAGACCATACGGATTCCATTTTCGAGAACTACACGACAACAGAAAATCTAACTCTAACAGAAATACATATTACCCTAAAAAAATTCTAATCTTCCCACACTTAGTTAGCTGTGGTGTCGAAATTGTGATTAACTTCATCTTCAACTTCCATTGGATTATCTATGTAATGTTTAACTCTGTGACCATTAACCTTAAATTCAATCCCATTTGAATTTATTAACTCTATTGTTCCGTATGGGAAAACTCTTTTGACTATAAATGGTCCAGACCATCTTTATTTTAATTTTCCAGGAAATAGCTTGAATCGTGAATTGAAAAGAAGAACCCTGTCTCCTTCTTTAAATTCTTTTGAACTTCTGATTCTTTTATCATGCCATTTCTTTGTTCTTTCTTTATAGATTAAAGAATTTTTGTATGCTTCATGTTTTAATTCTTCTAATTCGTTTAGTTGACTTAACCGTAGACGTCCGGCTTCATGTAAATCAAGATTACATGTCTTCAATGCCCAAAATGCTTTATGTTCAATTTCTACTGAAAGATGACATGCTTTTCCATAAACGAGTCTAAAAGGTGTGGTTCCTATTAGAGTTTTGTAGGCTGTTCAAAAAGCCCAGAGTGCATCCTCCAATTTCATGGACCATTCCTTCGAATTTGATCCTACGGTTTTCTCTAGAATACGTTTTAGAGCTCGGTTGGTATTTTCGACTTGTCCACTTGTTTGTGGATGATAAGTGGTTGAGATTTTATGAGTTACTCCATATCTTTTGAGAACTTTCTCAAGTTGATTATTACAAAAATGAGTACCCCGATCACTTATTAAAGCTTTCGGTGTTCCGAACCTTGCAAAAAGACGTTTTAAAAAATTGACTACAACTCGTGCATCGTTAGTTGGGAGAGCTTGTGCTTCCGCCCATTTAGATACATAATCAATGGCAACGAGAATGTAGAGATTATTATGAGATTTTGGAAATGTACCCATAAAGTCAATACCCCAAACGTCAAATACTTCACATACTTGAATGACATTTTGTGGTATTTCATCACGTTGACTTATTTTTCCGGCCCTTTGACATGCATCACAGGATTTGCAAAGAAGGTGTGCGTCTTTGAAAATTGTAGGCCAATAGAATTCAGCTTCGTAAACTTTTCTTGCTGTGAGTTAAGGCCCATAATGCCCTCCTGTTGGTCCTGTGTGACAATGGTTTAAGATTTGACTGGCTTCATCCCCGAATACACATCGGCGTATTATTCCATCGGGACAACTTTTAAACAAATGTGGATCTTCCCAGAAATAGTGTTTTATATCACTAAAGAATTTCTTTCGTTTTTGGTATGACAATCCTTTTTCAAGGAATCCACATACTAAGTAGTTTGCTTAGTCTGCAAACCATGGAATTTCACTACAATCTATCTTTAATAGATATTCATCAGGAAAGTTATCTTGTATGGCCGATTCATTTAGAACTTCTAATTCAGGATTTTCAAGACGAGAAAGATGATCAGCGGCGATATTTTCTGCTCCCTTTTTATCTCATATTTCAATATCGAACTCTTGTAAGAGTAAGATCCAACGGATTAATCGTGGTTTGGCATCTTGTTTTGAAAATAGGTATCTAAGAGCAGAATGGTCGGTATAGACCACCGTTTTAGCTAGAACGAGATATAAACGAAATTTGTCAAAAGCAAAGACAATAGCAAGGAGTTCTTTTTCAGTAGTTGTGTAATTCGTTTGTGCTCCTTGTAATGTCTTACTAGCGTAATAAATAGGTTGAAATCTTTTTTCAATCCTTTGTCCTAAAACGGCTCCCATTGCAAAATCACTTGCATCGCACATGAGTTCAAACGGTAGATTCCAATTTAGAGTTATCATGATCGGCGCATTAGTGAGTTTTTCTTTAAGAATATTAAAAGATTTGATGCATTCAACTGAAAAGATGAATGTAGCATCCTTTTCTAGGAGTTTATTCATAGGAGTGGCAATTTTAGAAAAATCTTTTATGAAACGTCAGTAAAAACCGGCATGCCCTAGAAAACTCCTAACTCCTCTAACATTGGTGGGATGTGGAAGTTTAGCAATTACATCTACTTTAGCTCTATCCACTTCAATTCCTTCCTTTGAAATTTTATGACCAAGAACGATGCCTTCTTTAACCATGAAATGACATTTCTCCCAATTAAGAACTAGATTTGATTGTTCGCATCTAATAAGCATTCGTTCAAGATTGACTAGACATGATTCAAATGTATCACCGAAGACTGAAAAGTCATCCATGAAAACTTCCATGCATTCTTCTATCATGTCATGAAAAATCGCCATCATGCACCTTTGAAAGGTTGCAGGGGTGTTGCAAAGTCCAAATGGCATGCGTTTGTAAGCAAAAGTACCATAAGGGCACGTGAACGTGGTTTTCTCTTGGTCCTCGGGTGCTATTGGAATTTGACAATATCCTGAAAAACCGTCAAGAAAACAATAGTAACTGTTTTCGGCTAATCTTTCCAACATTTGATCAATGAAAGGTAAGGGAAAGTGATCTTTTCTGGTGGCGTCATTTAATTTTCTATAATCAATACAAACACGCCATCCTGTTACAGTCCTAGTAGGAATAAGCTCATTTTTCTCATTTGTGATGACAGTCATGCCACCCTTCTTAGGTACGCATTGAACTGGGCTTACCCATGGACTATCAGAGATTGGATAAATCAAACCTGCATCTAGCAGTTTAATAATTTCTTTCTTAATAACATCTTGCATATTAGGATTTAGTCTTCGTTGGCGTTGCACATACGTTTTATGACCTTCTTCTATAAGGGTTTTATGTGTGTAATACGAAGGACTTATGCCTTTAATATCATGAATCTTCCATGCAATAGCTGGTTTATGAGCTTTTAGCACAGAAATAAGTTGAGATTTTTCATTTTCCGTATAAGAAGACGATATTATCACAGGTAATTCAGATTCACCATGTAAATAAGCGTATTCCAAATGGTTTGGAAGTGGCTTTAACTTTAATGTCGGTGGTTCTTCTATCGATGATTTGTATCGATATCTGTCTTCTTCTTTTAGCATTTAAAGTTCTTCTGTTGTTGGTTCGTATTCATTAGCCATGAGTGCGGCTAACATTTCAGCTTCATCAATTGGTTCAGTTCCTTCTCCTAAAGAACATTCTCCTGTTCCTTGTAATTCAGAAAATTCTTCTAACAATTCTGCATGTGAATCTATAGTTTGAATGTAATAACATGTATCATCTGCAGATTGCGGTTGTTACATGGCTCTATCAACAGAAAAGGTAACACTCTCGTCCTCTATACTTAGGGTCAGTTTCTTACCCAACACGTCTATTATTGCTATAGCCGTGTTTAAGAATGGTCTTCCTAATATGAGAGGAACTCGAGAATCTTCTTCCATGTCTAGAATAACAAAATATACTGGAAATACTAAAGTACCAACTTTAACTAGCATGTTCTCCATTATCCCTCTAGGATATTTTACTGATCGATCGGCTAGTTGTATGCTTATTCGTGTTGGTTTTAATTCTCCAAGGTCTAGTTTAGCGTATAGTGAATATGGCATTAAATTTATACTAGCACCTAAGTCTGCCAATGCTTCTATTGAACTAAGACTACCCAGAAAACGTGAAATTGTGAAACTTCCTGGATCTGATAATTTTTCTGGTATCTTATTCAATAGCACTGCAGAACAATTAGCATTCATAGTAACAGCTGAGAGTTCTTCCATTTTCTTTCTATTCGTGATTAGATTTTTCAGAAATTTATCATATCTAGGCATTCCTGAAATCACATCAATAAAAGGAAGATTAACATTTATTTGTTTAAACATATCCAAGAATTTGGATTATTCGGCTTCAAGTCTTTCTTTTCTCATTTTACTCGGGTAAGGAAGTGGTGGTTGGTATGGTTTAACATAAGGTTTAGCCTTAACTGTGTTATCTTCATTAACCTTTTCAACTACCGGTTCTGTTTCTTTATCTTGCTCAGGTTGTGGTTCTTGTGGAGTAGGAATAGCGTCATCAGAAATCACAGGCATTTCAGGTGGTTTAAGTGTAATACCACTTCTTGTGGTGATGGCTTTAGCTATTTCATTCCGGGGGTTAGCATTTGTATCGCTAGGTAGACTTCCCGGTTTTCTTTCACCTATCAACCTTGCTAGGTTGCTTACTTCTTGTTCCAGATTTTGAATAGAAGCTTGTTGATTTCTAAATGCTTGATCATTTTGTTCATTGGTTTGTTTCTGAGATGTGAAAAATTGCGTTTGAGATTCAACTAGCTTTGACATCATGTCTTCTAAATTTGGCTTTTTATCATCGGTTTGTGGTGGTTTATTTTGAAAAATAGGTCTTTGCTGATTGTAAGTATTATTGGATACTTGTTGATTACTAGGACCTTGTTGGTTGTTGTATGGAACATTTCGGTTATAATTCTGATTTTGATTGTAGATTGGTCTTGTCGGTTGATAATTATTCTGATAATTATTTCCAGGCCTTTGGTTCATGTATGAAACATTCTCTCTTTGTTCCATTATTTGTTCAATACTGAGACAATCTTTTATCAAATGTGGTCCTCCACACTGCTCACAACTAATTCTTATTGAGTGAATATCTTTAGTCATATTTTCCATTCGTCTCTCGACAGCATCTATCTTTGCGGAAATGGGATCTAAGTCATGGCTAGAATCGGCTCTAGCTGCTTTAGATGATCTAACGATATCTTTTTCTTGATGCCACTCATGTGAGAGGGAAACAGTGTTATCAATAATTTTGTAAGCTTCAGTTGCTGTTTTCTTCATAATGGAACCACCAGCTGCTATATCAATGTCTTTTCGTGTAGTGATGTCGCATCCTTGGTAGAATATTTGTACTATTTGATAAGTGTCTAAACCATGTTGCGGACATTCTCTCAACAACTTTCCAAATCTTGTCCACGCCTCATATAGAGTTTCATTTGGCTTTTGTGTGAACGTAACAATTTCTCCTTGAAGTCTTACGGCTTTAGATGCCGGAAAGAATTGTTTAAGAAATTTTTCAACTAAGACATCCCATGTATCAATCGCCCCTTCAGGTAACGATTCAACCAATCTTTGGCTTCTCCCTTTAAAGTCCAGGGAAATAACATGAGATATATCTATTCATCCTCCACTTCTCTTATTTTAAATAGAGTACAGATCCTATTAAAGGTACGAAGATGTTCTTTTGGATCTTCCTTCGGTGCACCATGAAATTGGCATTGATTAGTTACCATGTGTAGAATTTGTCCTTTGATTTCATAATCTGGCACATTAATGTCAGGTTGAGTAATTACGTGACCTTGGCCAGTGTGTTTAGCTCTCATTCGGTCTTCCATACTTAGAGGTTCCAGATTTTCCATGATTGAATTTGTTGAATCTGAATCACTAGAGGATTCTGAATTAATGGGTTGTTCCTCGACAATCTCTGTTTGAATGATTGGTGGTTCCGGAGGAAAAATTAATGGTTCAGGATCTCTGATTTGTCCCTGAATATCCTCCGGATTCTCAATTGTGAGGTCGGGTTCAAAAAATGGATTATTGGAAATTTGAATTGGAGTACTTGGTCGACTGGATGACGATTCTAAAGAAAAATCAACAGCAACAATATTGGCTAGATGTCTTGATCGAGTAACAGGTGGTGAACGTATGAAAGGTGGTGAACGTTTTGCTCGGTGCATTCACTGAATATCCTATTAGTTATAAAATATAAAAATTATATAAGTTATCAAATTAATAGACTTTTCTGATTTTTGCCCACGTTTCGAATAGCCAATAGATGCAGCAGGTAGCCAGGACCCTTTAAATCGGAAGCCCACAACTCGCCACTAACAAATCCAACTATTACTACGAACCAGAAAATTTTGGATGTCTATCAATTTAACTGCTTAAAATAATTTTTCGTTGAAATTTAAAGAAATTTTAGAGAATAAATAGAAAATTCTATGTCCTAAAAACTAGAGCGGCGAAAAATAAGAAAGAAAAAGAGTGCGTCGGAAAAACGTCAAAAAATAAATGGCCGAAAAATAATAAAAAGAACGTAGCGCGTCGAAAATTAAAAGTCTAAAAACTAAGAATTAAAAGTTGCGTCTAAAAATATTAAAGCTTAAAAAAAATACTATATCCAAAACGGAAATAACTTAAAAAGTACTAAAATCTAAAAACATCGTCGCAAAATTCTAAAGCACCTAAATCTTAGTCTATAGAAAAAGTACTTAAGGGATTTTACGGCAAAGCTAAGAGTCTAGAAATAAAAATAACTACGGCAAATACTATATTAAAACTAATTTACGAGCGAAAAATACAAATATTACGCTAAAACAAATAGAAAGATACAAAACATAAAAATAAACTTAAAGTTGTAAAAAGTACAATTTTTATAAAAATATTATGTTTATATTATTTATTTTATAAAAGTATTAATTTTATATATTTATAAAACTAAATAAAACTAAAAATACAAAATAAACTAAAAATTAATTAAAATAACTAAACCCTAATTAACTAATTAATTAATAATAATTATTAAATAACTCTAACCCTAATCGACAGTCAAAGGTTTCAGACCTGTCAACTCACCTCATGCGATCGCATGAGGTGTTAGTTGTTTTACCATGCGATCGCATGGTCTGCGAATTCGGGCCAGATATTGGGCTACTACAGTGTAGTGGCCCGATTTGTTTTTGTTTTTTTTTTTTTTTTTTTACTTTTTACTTTTGTTTTTAATTTTATGTTTTTATAAAATATTTATATAAATAAATAAAAACTTATACTTTAAAAACTAAAATAAAAATAAAGAAACTTTATAATTTAACAAACTCTTAAAAATATATATTTTTCTTTTTTTATATTTTTATATTTTTAATAACTAAAACGTATTTTTACAAAAGCGTATTTTTACAAAAGTAAACTAAGAATCTTTTTTTTATATATATAGCGTTTCGCTTCCAGCGTTTAAGCAGTCCCCGGAAGCGGCGCCAAAAATACTTGATGTGCGTAGAGGTGTATACAAAATAGTAGTATTTTTGCTTCCAGAATACTATTAAATACGATACAATTTTACACAAGTTATTTATTTATTTATAGAGTGGATATACCTAAACCTTGTTACAACACTTATAGGCAGTGTACCTAATCGTACAGTAGTGTAGTTTTAAGTAAGTCCGGTTCTTTCCACAGGGAGCTAGCCAAGTTTAACGCTATATTTTTAAAACTATATTTGTATAAATATAAATATATATATATATATATATATATATATATATATATATATATATATATATATATATATAAGTAATATTATTATTATAAAAAGGGAGTTTTTACCGTTTAATGACCGGTTTGTCGATTTTAAAACTTTAGTCACAGTTAAAACCTAATGTAAAATATTAAAAATAAATATAACTTAAATTAAAGCGTAAAGTAAATAACGATAATGAAATTGCGATAAATAAAAGTGCGATAAATAAAATGACAATAAATTAAAGTGCGATAATTAAAAGTGCAATTAAATATGAAATAAAGGAATTATGCTTATTTAAACTTCCGTAATCATGATGTTTGACGTGTTGATTTTAGTTTATTACCATGGGTTAATTGTCCTTTGTCCTGGATTATTCAATACGTCCATCTGGTTTTGTCCATAACAGTCCATCAGTCATAAATATAAAGTGCGAGTGTCCTCGTCAAATTATCCTTATATCCGAAGTCAAATATTCCAACTAATTGGGGACTTAAACTATAATTACACCAATTTTCCTTGTATATAATTCACCCCTGTTTTAATAAGTTTATAGACTATTAATCCATTCCCGTGTCCGGTTAAATGAACGATTATTAGTACTTATAAATATCCCGCCCATCGTGTCCGATGGAGTGTATATGGTTATTTATAGGTACGTCCAATTGTAAATCTTTATATTAAATTAACAAACTATCATTTAATTAAACAAATATAAAGCCCATTAATAGCCCATAGTCTAATTTCCACAAGTGTAGTTCTTTTGTCTAAACCCCAATTATGGTACAAAGCCCAATTACCCAATTTTAATATTTAGCCCAACATCACGATTACTTCGGCTTAAATAAGCATAATAATAACTTAGCTACGAGACATTAATTTAAAAAGGTTGAACATAACTTACAATGATTAATAATAGCGTAGCGTTACACGGACATAATTTTGACTTACACACTTACAACATTCGCTAACATAACCTTATTAAAATTAAAATTAAAATTAAAATTAAAATTAAAATATATATATATATATATATATATATATACGTTTGAGAGATGGAGAAAGAAAAAGATGTGTTAATTTCAGCCAAAACAAGCGAAATTTATAGATGTGGCCTGACAATTAGGGTCATGCGACCGCATGAAAATTGCACTTCCAGGCCATGCGATCGCATGGCCTGCTTTTCCAGCTCACACAGATTTGTTTTCTTGTTTGCTGACGGTTTTATTAAATAATATAATATATACATAATTTTAAGAATTAACTATATATTATATTATATTCATGTACATAGTTGACTTGTAATTTTTAGTCCGTTGCGTCGAGCGTTGAGAGTTGACTCTGGTCCCGGTTCCAGATTTTCGAACGTCCTTTTGTACTATTTAATATCTTGTACTTTGCGTTTTGCGTCTTGTACTCTTGTAATTTTGAGACGTTTTTCATCAATAATTTGAACCACTTTGATTGTACTTTGTACTTTTGAGCTTTTTGGTCGTTTGCATCTTCAATTCGTCGAAGCTGTCTTTTGTCTTCACCTTTTATTATTTAAACGAATATCACTTGTAAATAGAACAATTGCAACCAAAAGCTTGTCTTTCTTGAGGGATAATGCTATGAAATATATGTTCGTTTTTAGCATTATCAGCAGCCTACAAAACCAGTTTCAACAAAGAGTTTATAAGTTTTGAATTCTGAAAAACAGTAGGGTCGCGACGCGACCCTTATATGTCGCGGCGCGAAAGTGAGCTGGCAGGAGCTGTTTGTTATTCTTTAAAAATAAAGAGGGCAACATGGTCTTTTTACTTGGGTGCCAGGTTTAAGTCCTCAAAACTGGTCAGCCTTGTTTTCACCATCTTCACACACTTCTACCTAGAGAGAGAGGAAAAGAGTTTAGATAAAGAAAGCTTGGAAATTTGAGGAAAGAGGTTGATTCTCAATAAAGTCCAGGTATTAAAGTTGTTCATCTCGTTCTTAGCTACGATTTGGTAGTGGTGGTAAGTCCTAACTCCTAATTCCATTTAATTTGATGTTAGGGTTCGAACTTGCATGTTCTTGAGAACACCCATCTAGCTCACAAATGGGTGATTGAAGCTAGTTGTTGGTGGGTTTTGGGTTGGAAAACGTTTTGGCCATGTTAGGGCTTGTAAGTTGGGTATAATCACTAGGATTAGTGATTATGTTGGTGTTGGTGTTGCTTTTGGAACTCATGTGGGGGTGTTTGTATGCCTAATTTTAAAATGGGTCAAAATAAGAGTTTGTAAGTTGTCATGGGGAAGACAAGTACTTGGTGCTTGGATTTGGTTTAGAAGGGTGTTTTAGAACCATTATCACTAGTGTTAGTGATTATTGGTGAGTTTGAGCATGGGTGGTGCTTGGAAGTGCAAGTGAGTCATAATTGCACTAAGTGTCAATTTGGGTTGGTGGTAATCCAACCTAATTGTGTTGTTTGTTTTTGTGATAAGTTGAATATGTACCTTCCATTGACAGATTGTGGATTTGGCAAGCTGCATTCTTCAAGGCGTTAAGGTGAGTGTAAATGTATTATATACATATGTATGTGTGGTGGGTGCGAGTGTGGTAGAGTGAGCCTCGTGTCTTCGGGTTCACTTTACATGTGTGTGTGGAAGAGTGACCCTCGTGTGTTTCAGGTTCACTTCGCTCGGGTATGTGTTTTGGGTGACCACCGTTGGGGTAGTGAATCGCGTGAGTATTCGGATTCACTATGGTGCGTGAATGTTCGGTCGGCCCCGTTGTTGTGATGATTTGCGTGAGTATCAAGATTCCCAATGACGCGTGAGTTTTTCGGTCCTTCACGTGGTTGTGTGGATTGGGCAGTGTTGCAAAAATCGGAAAACTAGGCCGATTTCTCGGGGAGAAATCGGTTTGACCTCCCTGCCTAGAACTCGTTTTGAAATCGACCAAAAAATCGGTCAACGGCCAAAAATCGGTCAAATGTCGGAAAAATGGGTCAAATCTCGAAAAAATTGGTCAAATCTCGGTAAAATCGATCAAATCTCGAAAAAAAACTCGGTAAAATCTCAAAATTCAACGAAAGTCAACCGCCGATAACTCCCCGAGTTCTCCCCGAGTTCTACGAGTTCTCGTTTTGGAGACCCTGCCGAGAACTCCCTGAGAACCGATTTCTGCAACCTTGGGATTGGGGTAGTGAGTCGCTTGAGTATTCGGATTCACTATGTCGCGTGAGTGTTCGGCCATCCCCATTGTCGTTGCGATGGAGGTAGGGAATCGCGTGAGTTTTTGGGTTCACTAGGGTGCGTGAGTATTTGGCCATCCTTCGTGTGTTTAAGGTTAAGGGTTAACCTTGGTGTATTTGCGTGTGTGTGTGTGTGTGTCTATATATATATATATATATATATATATATATATATATATATATATATATATATATATATATATATATATATATATATATATATATATATATATATTGATGTGTTGTAGCTAATCTTGTGGATTCGACATGGTGGTATATTGTGTATAGATTGCTTAATTATACTCGGGCATGGTATGTGTTTATTATTTGTTATTGGTGATTCGTATTCATTCTATGCATATGTATGGATATAGTATGTTTACATTCACTAAGCTTTATATCTTACCCTCTCGTTGTTTATATTTTTTTTTATAGATTCGTGAAGTGGAGGTGGCAAGGGTAAGTACGGGAAGTCGGGAACTAGAGGACTACCGCGTGTTGCTTTAGAAGATATTGCTTACGAATTTGACTTAGGATTGGGTAGCGCAATCTCAATCACCATGCTCGATCTTTTGTTGTAATTTAAACTAAAACGGGTCGAAATTGTCATATTTTTGTAGTAATGGGTCGTTGGAGTCCCGAATGTTGTAATACTCGTGTTGTTATTTAAAACATGTTTACTTAATGTTTGGAAACTGTTAAACTTGGTTTTGGATGATTTCGGTTGAGTCGGGGTCGGGTTTGAGGTGTTCGAATGGACATTTGAAGTCAGTATCTGTTTTGGCCTGGCGTCGCGTCGCGACCCGTTCTCACCACGTCACGACCATGCGTGTAAAATGAGTGCCGAGCATATTAAGTGGTTCTGGGAGTCTGAATGAGGTGAAGGTCGCGTCGCGACGGATACAGCCGCGTCGCGACTGATGCTGGAATCAGATGTCCTGTTGTGGTTGAAAAGCTCGACATTTAATTTACACCGTTTATCGCGTCGCGACAATGGGATGTCGCGTCGCGGGTTTTCCCTTAAAAAAAAGTGTTCGTTAAAATGGCGTATCGTTCTTAATAAACGGGTTGGGGTCGTTTCATGATATTAAACGTTTACTAGTTCAATTACAAATGTGATAACAATTGGGACAAAAAGGGGGCAATCCAAGCATAAGAGTGGATTAGACAAGTGGACACTACTTAGTTATTTGATATCTTATCTCGCTATTTCGCTTTACTATTGTAAGTGTTAGTTGTTAGTCAAAATCAATCAAAACACCCAATCAAACATAGGATGATTATTAGTTTTCGATATTCAATATATCTACACTCTTGGGACGAACTTGAATTGAATGCTTATATGAAAAGTGCTATGATGACCGGGTCCTAGTTGCTCGTTAGTTGTGTGTGCTTATTGTGGTATTTGAATCTAGTTTATAATTAAGAGTATTTGGTGCACGCCATCAAAATGACTTCTCTTTATGCTAGGATAGGGGAATGATTATCTACATCTTACCTCTAACATACCTCACTTATGTGGATTGAGTTTTGTTGTTGTTGTTGTTGTTGATGATGATGCTGCTGCTGTACGTAAAGTTAATGTACTATCCTTATTTCTAATCTACTCATATGCATGGGCATGAGATGTTGTTAACAAAAAAAATTAATATACAATCGTTCATCGTTCATAATCCTTTCATTACAGCTTCGCTTAAAATAGAAGTTCGAGAATACATGGATATATAAGTACCCCTTCCATTTCGCGGATTTTCTATACATATTCCGGCTTCTACACTGAAAATATTTGGAGTACGTTTGAGGCTATAAATATTATTATCAAGTTCTATAAACATGTTGAATATAATTAGATCGATAATATAAAGATGTAATATACATATTTGTTTGCTTTAAAAAAATATTATACTATTATACTATACGCATTAAAGTAGCTGTTTGTTAAAATGCAGGTAATGCACGAAAAATCAAATTTTAAAAGTTTAAATCATGCGTATGAACAATACAAGTTCGATATGACGATATATAAAAGGATTTTGTCTTATATAAGGGCAAATGGCCCGAAAGGGTAACATATGTTGTCAAATTTGACAATCAAGGTAACCTCCAATTTCAGTAAGCCCAAAAAGGACTCAATTTTAATTTTTGCTCGCAAAAAGGACTGCGTGTTCAAATTTTTTAAAATTGAGGTAATATCAGACGAATTTTTTTTTAAAAATCGCGAATTACTTCAAATTGAGACTTGGAACAGATTCCTAATGCTCCGAATTTCATTTTGTTGTAAAGCAACTAGATCCAAAACATCACGAAAAGCAATGAATCGAGATGAACAAGTCGTTTGAACAAGTCATTTGAACAAGTCGAGATGAACAAGTCGATTCAACCTTTTTCGCGATGTTTTGGATCTAGTTGATTTACAAAAAATGAAATTCGGAGCATTAGGAATCTGTTCCAAGTCTCAATTTAAAGTAATTCGCGATTTTTAAAAAAAAAATTCGTCTGATATTACCTCAATTTTTAAAAATTTGAACACGCGGTTCTTTTTGCGAGCAAAAATTAAAATTGAGCCCTTTTTGGGCTTACTGAAATTGGGGGTTACCTTGAATGTCAAATTTGACAATATAGGTTACCCTTTCGGACCATTTGCCCCTTATATAAAATAACATGTAACCCAGCCTACATTAACCGTGACCCGAGTCGAATATGGGTTGAGATAGTGTCAGATATTAGAGCTTTTAACTCATTAACTGGTAAAACCATGAAACTATTAATTTTATATTGATAGTATTGTTATAATTCAGTAGGCTTATAACTACCTTTAATGGTTATAAGAACAAAGAGAGAAAAAGAGAGAAGAAGGAGAGAAGAAATATTGATATTGATATTTCAAGAGAAATGGTGCACCTTAAATGGTTACCATACATGTCTATTTATAGTATAAAATATTACTATGCAAGAAATATAATAATAATAAAATTAACATCCAATCTAGATATTTTATAACACAATCTAGATATTTTATAACACTCCCCCTTGGATGACAATTTTATTAGAGAATAACTAGTACTGCCTCGTTAAAAACCTTGCTAAAGAAAACTCATTGGGATAAAACTTTAGCTAAGGGAAAAAGAGTGCAGCATAAAGTTGACTCCCCCTCAAGTAGGCAACGCCTGAGTTGTTACATCTTCTGAACATGCCTCATGCCAATATTATGAACGTGTGTTCTGAAAATAGCAGTTAGCAGTGCTTTGGTATAAAGATCAGCAGAGTTGTTGATTGAACGTATCTCATTTTAATCTGGTTGTCTTTTACGATATCTTGAGTATATGAGAAAAATCTGAGGTTTTCATCTGAAACTGTATCATCTAAATCTTTTATGTACAAGTTTGGCCCTCGTGATTTGTCTACAGTCTCCTTCATGGTTTGTTCAAACCGTTGTTTCAGTTCCTATTCCCTTTCAGTCTTTTTCTGAGCCTTACCAATATACCATTCTTTTCCATCAAACTTATGACCGTTAAGACCGTTTATAGCTTTAGCGCCTCGTCAGCATTTATGTTTTGTTCTGTCATTTTTGATACTCTTCTTTCATTTGTATTATGTAAGCTGTATTATCTTCATAGATAGTTGTTACGCTTTTATAGCGTTCTAGTCCACAAGAATCAATAATGATTTGTATCATTGATCTTAACTAAAATCATTCCCGAGTAGCTTCATGTAATGCAATCACTTCGGCATGATTTGATGATGTTGCAACAAGTGTTTGTTTTGAGAACGTCATGATATTGCGGTGCCTCCATTTAGGAATACATATCCAGTTTGAGATTTAGCTTTATGTAGATCGGATAAATAATCTGCATCTGTATAACCAAACAAATCTTGTTTCGAGTTGTTAGAATAAAATAATTATAAATCAGTAGTTCCCCGAAGGTATCAAACTATTTGTTTGATCCCATTCCAATGTCTTTTGGTAGGGGCTGAGCTGAACCTTGTCAACAAATTAACTGCAAAAGAAATGTCAGATCTTGTATAATCTATAAGATACATAAGAACCTCAATTGCACTAAAATATAGAACTTCCGATCTGTTAAAATTTTCATGATCTTCGCAGGGATGAAATAGATCAGTGTCAATATTGAGTGATCTAACAACAATGAGTTTGTCTTTAAAAAAAATGTTTTAAAATCTTTTCGGTATAAGTTGTTTGATGTACAAGTAAACCATTAGGCATATGCTCAATTTGCAATCCAAGGTAATACTTGGTTTTTTCAAGATCTTTCATTTCAAAATAATTCTTTAGAAGTTGAATGATTTCATAGATCTCTTTATTTGTTCATATGATGTTAAGAACATTGACATAAACAACTACGATCTCATATCCGAACATTGTTTTTATAAAACATACGTGCAAAATAAGTTTATATTTATACCCTTTTTTTTATCAATTAGTCATTTAATCGGTTATACCACATACGTCCCGTTTGTATAAACCCACTTAGAAATCTTTGTGATTTAATGGAATATATTCCCTTGAGTTTTACATTAGATGCTTATGATACCTTAACCCTTTAGGTATATTCATATATATCACTATTAAGTGATCCATACAGATAAGTAGTAACAACATTCATGAGATGCATTTAAATAACTACCAGGTTGATTAAGTATCTAATAAGTAATTGTATCCATTACAGGAGGATAATTTTTCCTCCTAATTCATTTCTGGTCTTTGTGGGAAATATTGAGTTACAAGTCTAGTTTTGCCTTGTAACTTCATTTGCACATTTCTTTTCGGATAAAAATTCATTTGTATCCCATACGTTTCACATCTTTAAAAGTGATAACGATTGATCCGAAAACTTTTCTTTTATCGAGCGATTCTAATTCAGCTCTTATTGCTCCTTTCCATTGAGCTCAATCATGTCCATTTTGTATATTCAATGACAGATTTTAGTTCCAGATCATCATCTTTATTCATGATGTCATTGTAACATTATATGAAAATATCTCATAGAGATTTTAGTTTCATTTCGGTTCCATAATATTGCATAATTTATCGCAATTTTAGTATTTACATTTATCAATATCCTCTGCAGAAGGAATATTGATTTGTGGTTCTTCTTGAACACTTTCTCTTACCTCATTATCAGCTGATTTTCTTTTTCGAGGATTTTTATCTTCGGAACCAATTGATCTTCCACGTTTGATGCGTGGCAAAGACTCAACAGTGACATTATTGTCAGCTTTTGGAATTTCAGTTCGAGCTGGAGCATTTATCGCTGGTATATATGATTTAGTCACTTTTTTATATCTGTAAATGCATAAAGTAATTAATTTGCAAGTTCTTGCATATGCATTATTTTTGAACTTTCGTTTCACATTCTTTTGTGCGAGTTCAATATACCTTAATTGATGTTCACATCATGAAGCATCATTTTATTTTTTATTTTTATTTCTCCCCCTAATCTAGGGAACAATGTTTTATTAAAATGACAATCAGCAAAACGTGCTGTAAAAACATCACCCATCATGGGTTCAATATATCTTATGATTGAAGATGTTTTATATCCAAAATATATTATCATCTTTCTTTGAAGAACCATTTTATTGTGTTGTGGTGATACAATTGGAACATACACTGCACAACCAATGTTTTAAGGTAGAAAATATTTGGCTCTTGGCCAAAATCAAGTATTAAGTGAAAATATTTACGACTTCCACATGGTATAATGCGAATTAATGTCTCAGCATGTAAATTTACATGTCCACATATAAATATTGAGAGATTTGTACTCATTATCAATTGTCTAGTTATTAGCTGTAAGCGTTTATCTATTGATTCAGCTAAACCAATTTTGTGTATGCACATGAGCAACTGGATGTTCAACAACAATCCCTGTAGATATATAATGATCATTAAATGCTTGAGATGTTAACTCACCAGCATTATCAAGTCTCATCCTTTTAATGGTGTAATCAGAATAATGTGTTCTCAATTTAATAATTTGTGCAAGAAACTTTGCAAATGCCATATTACGGCTTGATAACATACAAATATGAGACCATCCGCTAGATGCGTCTATTAGAACCATGAAATATCAAAATGGTTCACATGATGGATGAATTGGTTCATATATCTTACCTTGAATTCTTTCAAGAAACATTTGTGATTCTTTTTCACAATATACTTTTCATTAATCACCATATGTGCTTTCCATTAATCACCATATGTGTGTTTTTTTTTTATTATTTATAAATTACCATATGTATTTTTTTTTATCATATATCTTTTTCACCATATACGCTTTTAATCATATGCGCTGTGTTTTTCACCATATGCGATTTTCGTCATATGCGTTGTGCTTTTCATCATATTCGCTTTTTATCATATGCGCTTATCATATGCGATGCGCTTTTTTATCATATGCGCTTTTTTATGTGAATAGTAAATTAATTAATTTCGTTTTACTATTCATATGAATTAATTTAGATTTACTATTTTGTTAATTGAGTAATATATATATACATCATATACTTGTGACTCCGAAGGCTCAAATGAATTTGACCATATAGTTATACGTTGTATCTTGCACATTAATTTTCAGTAGAAGCTTTAGATGCATATTATTTTCAGTAGAAGCTTTAGATGCACTTTTTTTTTTAATCACCAAATACCACAAACACTTTGTTTGCGTTTGTTCATAGTCATCAATGAAAACCATTTTCTTTAATTTTATTTTATACAATAAAATTAACGCATCATTATTCTTTTCAAAAACAATAATCTATTGTTATTGTTCACTTGTGCCATGTTTAACAACAAAAGTCAACAACCTCTGTCTTGTTTGTTGTGGCAACCAAAAACAACCTTTGCTTTTGTTACCGAGAATCCAAGACCAAAAAACAATTAATTTTTAATTAATCTTTTATCAAAACCATAAATAATTTTATTGATCTACGTTGATATGGCCATAAAGAATTGACGGCTGACCTACTTTTGTAAGTGTATTTCGGCTATCATCCCGAAAACGCACAACGACCTTTTTTTTTTTTTATGAACTATTTGTTTCATATCTAGCTTAGGCAATTATTGTGAACATTTGGTCCCTATAAGAGCATTTATTTTTTAGACTTTTAGTTGATTTGTACTTGTCACAATTAGGGATAGCACCCGCGGGTCGTGGATGCGGATCCATTGGATCCATCACCCGTACCCGCGGATTTTTTTTAAGAGACATCCAATTGAACCCTTGTTCGTTGAAACAATTTGACTATATTTTTACTCCCCATTATTAAACGGGCCATTTTGATGCACACTCTTAAAAAAATAATTTGTTTTTTAAGTTTTATTATTCAACCTCCTTTTTTCAACGGTCACGTTTTTAACAAAACATTTGACAAGTTTGGAAAAAAGTTTTTTTATTGATTATCATCAAAAGTTTTCTATTGTCACTCTACTGGATGAAATTATGGCATACAACCAAAATTGCAACCCAACACTACATAAGAACAAAAAGGTTGTTTTTAATTAACATATGTATATGTGTTAAACTCGGAATAATAATAACTTATTTTAGAAAATTAACATAAGACATGTTGAAACATTTTTGTCACATTTAACTCATCAAGTCTAATACTTATCATTGATAGATTTTATCACGTCTAGGAGATGTTTACTTTTTTCTTGTATTAAGTCATACTTTCATTTACCATTGTTTGGAAAAAAGTTTTTTTTTACTTTGCTTTCCCCCTTTCTGTAAAACTCATTTAAACACTTTCTTTCTTTTTTTTTATTAAAAAAAAACTTCCTTTTTTTTACGTTACCCGTAAATTATAAATATATAAAAAAAAACTTTTTGTTTAAATTTTTTTTCTAGTTTTTAAAAGGCCACTTGACCAATTTTTTAATTCTTTCACAACACCTGATATCGTGATCGTGACCTTTCACCAAAGAAAGAGATATTCTTGATAAACTAAACACGGACTCGTGTTTGAAATTGTCGGCCACAAAAAAAAATTCATTTGATAAAAGTATATATTTTTTTTTAGTTATAGAAGGAGACCACTTCATTTTCAATACTTCATTTTTGACAAAAAACTATTCCATTTTACCATCCCCTTTTTTTTCTTACTTTAACTTTTAAGATATACTTTTAATAAAAATACAAACTACTTTTTCTTATTTTAACTTTTAAGATTTACTTTTAATAAAAATACAAACTACTTTTTGTATTTTAACTTTTAAGATTTACTTTTAATAAAAATACAAACTACTTTTTGTATTTTAACTTTTAAGATTATAAATTTAAGAATAAACATTAGTATGCATGAAATAAATAATGATTAATTGCATAAGTAATCATAAATGTTAGATAACATATAAAGACCCCGTCGTATTCGTATTGATCGGAATTAATCTCGACCCATGGTACCGTGTTGTCAAATGACGTGTTGCGTACATAAAGTACCGTGTTGTCAAATGACGTGTTGTGTACAATCATGAGGTCTTATTAACATAAATATAAATGTTAGTGAAGTTAATAAGAGTTAGATTACAGAAAATATAATTTAGGTGGTATAACCGACCATATATAACTTAAATAACATAAATATAAATGTTAGTGAAGTTAGTAAAAGTTAGATTACAGAAATATAATTCAGGTGGTATAACCGACCATATATAACTTAAATAACATAAATATAAATGTTAGTAGTCCAAAATTTGATATATTCGAGTCTGAAAATTATTAATAATTTCATACCTTGATTAGTGATTCGTGATCGTTTGAGATATCTTTTAATTACACTAAGCTTTTCGTGCTGATAACATGTTATAATTCAGTAGGCTTATAACTACCTTTAATGGTTATAAGAACAAAGAGAGAAAAAGAGAGAAGAAGGAGAGAAGAAATATTGATATTGATATTTCAAGAGAAATGGTGCACCTTAAATGGTTACCATACATGTCTATTTATAGTATAAAATATTACTATGCAAGAAATATAATAATAATAAAATTAACATCCAATCTAGATATTTTATAACACAATCTAGATATTTTATAACAAGTATTTTTTTTTTTTTTTTGAAAGGCAACATATATATTTATATATATAGATATAATTGAATATGTACAAGAGGATGGGCCATAGACCCATATAAATACGCGAAATCCTAAGCACGTAAGCCTCTAACTATACAATTAATATACAAAACACGAATCTAACACACGAATTCCAATTATGTTGGTAGTATTAGTCACTTCAAAGCTCATAAAATAAAGTCTTGTGCTCTTAGCCCATTTCATAATTTAAGTAGTCCAATCCAAACATCGTAAGACCTAGTTTTATGTACTTATGTAGTAAGAGAAATAGGTTTTTATGTAAGGTTTAATTTTGGTTCAAACCAATTAATTCAAAAGTTAAACCGAACGAAAAAATAAAATGGAATAAAAATTCGCTTTTCAGTCAGGATTACAAAATTCTAATTTTATTTTCGATTTGATTTTTGGTTTGGTTACCGGATTTACTTTTTTGAATTCCGTTAAAACCAATAATATTATATTAAAATATTTATATAAAATCCAAAACATATTTTAAAATCAAAATTTGAATTTAAAATCAATTCCTAGATTAATTTAGTTAAATTATGTTTTTTTTTTTTTCCGATTTAAACTAGATTGAAAGTGGTTGTAGTGTGTGAAGTTGACAATTGTGTGTAACCTGGCAAATCTCGCGATCACAATAAGGAAGTTCGAGGTTGCGTAATGAGTGAGGCGAGTAGCAATTCGATTATGATTAGGAGTCATATTTTGGTTTAGATTTCGATTTAGCACTATAAAGATAACCATATGTAACTTGTAGTTGTGTGCATGAATTTATAGTAAATAATCTCTGGCTTGCGCTCATGAAGTAAACTCTTATCCGTATTTTAGAGTTGTGATATAACTACGTTAAATCGCTGTGTCGTTTATGCATTTCAAATTGGAGAAGAATATGGTCCTTGGGTTCTTTATATTGAAAATATGTTTCTATTTTTTGTTTTATCGTTCATATGCTTTAGCTAGTTCGTTATCGATCGTGTGTGAGTGATTGGTATAAATCACTTGTCTTTTTAGGTACTAAATTCCTAACAAGTGATATCTGAGCTTCCATTTTTGATGATCGGGCACGATAGCGGATTGAAAGCATGGTGAACGAACGTCAAATTTAGGGTTTGTGCAACATGGATCGAGATCAAAGGCTTATTGTGGTGGTTCGCTGCGGTAACGGAGTTAGAGGTCGGATCGATAGGTTTTGTTATGGGAGAGATTTTTAAAATTCGGAGGTTCTGGCGCAGCTATGGTAGAAAATTCGTAATGGTATCGTTAACCGTTGGATCGCCTTGAAATATTTATTGTAGGTTCTAGACACGTAGGTCTAAATCATATCAAAATTTGGTAGTGATCGCATAGTTCAATTTTGAATTATGTTTCTTCGAAGTTGACAGTCATCATGGAAACCCTGTATGGGTTTGTTTGCGCAGCTGTGAGAGAAAACTCATTGTGGGTTCGTCTATCGTCGGATCAATTTGATATTTTGTATGATTATACCACAGAAACAGATCTAGGTGTGGTAAAAACTTTGTGATGATCGAACCGTTGGATTTTGAGATACGAATTTTAATTTTGGGCAATTTTAGGTTGAACTCTTTGAGTTGGATGACGCAAGTGCAAGATGGTTTCTATTGTGAAACTTCAGGAGATACAAGCTAGGTTTTCGAGGATGTTAATTTGTTACGGGAACTCAGCAGGGTTGTTTAACTCATAATTGAGTGAAGTTGTAAACGGGAATGCATCGGGTTGAAAATCGACAGTGGGAGTTAGCGGCGAAGTTTGGTGCTAGTGAGGTTTGAAACGGGATAACCAAATAATTGGTCAGATATTTCAAAATGATTGTAATATGTGGGCGGATAATTTTGTAAGTCCCAGAACTTGAGCTTTTTTAAGATTGTTTAGGGTGTCGGGAACTCGGTGTGACTTTGGTAACCGATGAAAGTTATCGAGCTAGTGGGAGTTGGATTACTATTGGAGTTATGAAGAAGGTTGAGCGACATGTTTATCTGGAAAATACAAGGATTTCAAATACTTTTTTACACTCCGATGGCAAAGTAATTTACGAATGATCGGTGGTACGAACTAAGTTTCTTCTCGAGTAGCCGCGGTTTAATTCTTACTAGTACAGTGGGAGGGAGCTTAGGACGAGAAGATGGGATTTGTGAAATCATTAGCTATGATCAGTGTTGTTAACGACGTTCGTTGTGACACCCGTTGCGGTATTTTGGTGACTAGCCCATCTCAAACCCGCCCCGTCTTCAAATAAGTCGGTCAACAATCAATAGTCTGGTCAAATGTGGGAATGGTCGGGTCAACGCCTGTCAAAAGTCAAAAAATCGGTAAAAATGGTCAAAAGTTGGTCAAATCGATCAACATTGACGTAGTTTAGTGTTACCTTTTTGTAATATATCTAAACTGGTAAACGAAGGTTTTTTTCTTTAAGATATATATATATATATATATATATATATATATATATATATATATATATATATATATATATATATATAAGTCAGCGTCAGTCAACGTTCGTCTCGACTCCGTCATGATGTTTTAAGGTCCCGACCGTCTCGACCCCGTATCGTGTCTTTTTCAACCTTGGCTATGATTAGTTCAGTGTATCAGCGTGAAAGCGGAAAGTTGAAAAAGTGGTGGATTTCGAGGTGGTGACAGCGTTCTCAATGGGTGCCTTGATGAATAGTCTACAAAGGCGTTTGTTATTTTCTTGATTGCTGGTAAAGAAAATTATAAATAAATGGGTTAATATGTACGAGTGATCTTGTCATGTGGGTTCAGGATTGGATGTGTCTAGAGCGATCGATGAGACGGTGTTGTATCATGAAAGAATCCTGTAATTGAAGTCACGCTCACTTTAATGTATCTTCTAGTGTAAGAAGATGATCTTCTGGCTTAAGAAGATGGTGGCAAAATGAGCTGAGATGGCCAAAGCAAGTAAGTATGAGATTAAGGTATCGCTCAACGGTGTTTTTTTATGTCGAAAGAGTTCCTTCCTTGTAGGATAACGGTGGAAATGTGGCGTGATTCAGCTTTCTCATTCGACAATATCAAAAGGAATTAATAATCAGCTAATTTGAGGTTGTTGTGGGTTGTATATACAAAATTGATGGTTGAGATGAATTTTTGGTTGAAGATCGGTATGGGGTTGTTTAAAGTCTCCTTCAAGTGGGATATTGTTGTAGTGTGTGAAGTCGATTTAAAATTTGTGTGTAACTGGGAAAATCTCGCGATTGCGATATAGAAACTTGAGGCCACGAAAGTGAGTCAGAAGAGCATGCAAGAATTGGATTATGATTAGGAGTCCTTTTTCGGTTTGGATTCTTATCAGTTTAGCACTATAAATATAACACTATATAACCTGTAATTGTGTACACGAATTTTATAGTAAAATAATCTCCAGTTTGAGCCCGTGGAGTAAATTCTTCTATGTATTTTGGAGTTGGGATATAATCACGTTAAATCCTTGTGTCGTTTATGCATTTCAAATTAGAGAAGAATACGGTCCTTGGGTTCCTTTTATTGGAACTACGTTTCTATTTATTTTATCGTTATTATGATTTAGCTAGTTCGTTTATCGTTTATGGGTGAATGATTGGTATAAATCAATTGTTTTCTTGTTGTTGGTCCGATTAAGGATCATTAACAACCATATTCGAGCAAAATCAAAGACGGAAGAGATAACACGATGAATCAAACATAAATCAATATTATTAATATAAACGTTACACTTACAATTAATTTAAACGGAGAAACATCGGTGGCCAGGGGAGATCGAGCATGATCTCCCCTATGCACGGGAAGCGCCAAAACGGCTCTTCCAAATTAGGGTTCTAGCCTGACCCCAATTAAGGTTCTACTCTCTTCTCTCTTAACCCTAATGAACACATGAACTAACTAACATTAACCCTAATGGGCCTCATTCATACGAATGGGCCTCTAAACATTATGGTCCAACAGTTACATATGCTCCTGTAATTGACCAGTTTCACACGTGTACATAAACTAGGTGTACAATGTAATAATAAACGTTATTCGCCCAGCGACGGCCATTACAAATATGCATCAACAGTTGGGTCCTAAATTTCTAAAAGAAGTGAAATGAATTCGAATTCGGTTTCGGTTCGGTTTTAATTTTTGTTTTGAATTTGAATTTAATTTTCGATTTGGCTTTAACAAACCAAGAAAATCGATAACAAATCGATGAACACCTTTAGTTACTCTGTTTGTACTGAAGTATGGCATGTAAATCATAGTTCTCTGTCTGATATATTTTTGTATTACTTCGAGTCTGATAATTCAAAATTTTGTCATTCACCACTAACCCTAGTTTAAAAGACAGAGTTGACATTGTATGAACCAAAAGATAACACATAGAGATCAAAAGAGCATAAATGAACATAAGAGACAAGTCAACTCCCATGAAAGGTCAGATTGATGACCCTATATCGTTAACTCGTATGATCAAATAATTGATGAATTTGTTTACGTATGCAATAGTGAATTGTGACATGACTATTGAAAATATTGATACAAGTTGGACTATAAAATTGCATGGTATGACGTTTAAAAATCGGCTTAGTTGCTGCAAACATATTAATATATTATATATTATAAATATATATAAATCTAATAAACTTCTCTGCTAATTGACCCACGCACTAAATTTCAACGCCACTATATGATTAATTATATTCGTTTATTTTAAATTCACTTGAGAAATCCAAATACTCCGTAATACCTAACCTAACCACAACAATCTTCAAAATCCACACTGCAAGCTTCAAATCCACATGCGTTGCTTGAAATCATGAATAACCCCTAATTTTGTTAAATATAGTTAAAACTATTAGTTTTAATTAATTTATTTTGTACAAACAAAAGTTTTATATATATATATATATATATATATATATATATAGGGGCAGAATCAATGGGGAAGTAACCAATCGAGGTGAAGCAAATTTTTTTTTTCGTTTTTTTTTAATGTTTTTTCCGGCATTATGATCACACGAAAATATAAACATTTAGAAAAGACACTTCGTGATGAATGTTAGGCGGGAAAACGATCGACAAAAATAACATTCAAGATAATATTGTTCGTGAAGAATATGAACATTTTTTTTCCATGTTTTGTGAAGTAAAATTTAGCCAGATTTAGAGTTTAAAGTTTAGGGTTTAGGGTTTGGTGTTTTGGGTTTATTCCATAAACCCAAAACACCAAACCCTAAACCCTAAACTCTAAACTGTTCGTGTTAAAAACTCAATCTAAATCCTAAATCTAAACCCTAAATCTAAACCCTAAACCCTAAATTTCTAAACCCTAATATCTAAACCTTATAAACCCTAATATCTAAACCCCAATAGCTAAAACCTCAACATACGTTCGAAAAACACGATTGGTTAAATGTTCATAAACCCGAATAAAAACATTTATCACAAAGTGTCTTTATTAAATGTTCATATTTTCATCCCATCTATAATGTTCGTGAACAAAGTTTTTTCAAAAAATGAAGAAAAAAAAAAGTTTTTACTTCCCTCCGCTTCCCCCGATTGGTTACTTACCTCTTTATCCTACCACTATATATATATATATATATATATATATATATATATATATATATATATATATATATATATATATATATATATATATATATATATATATATATATATATATATATATTATTTTGTATATAGAGATAGAGAATTAAATAAAGGTATAGAACATTAAACATACCAAAAGCATACGTTGTTGGGTCACATGAAATCCACTTTTGTGGTGTGTGGTATAAAAGGAGGAGAATTAATACTAGGGATTAAAAACAGGCTGGTTATTTATTAATTAATGAAAACAATATTAAACGAAATGAGAGAAATAAAAATATATATATAGAAGGGTCTTTTTCTGGTTCACAAGCATACCATGATACGGCATTAAACACATCCTTCCTTGCCAACCTCTACCATCAAATTTCACATGCATTTCCCTTCCTACACCTCTTCTACGTATATAACAACTACACAATAAAATTGATTTATATATGATTTAGACTGCACTAGCTAGATCAGAGTCTCAAATCGATGTAGGAAAACCATGTGTACTTTTAAATCAGATTAACGCAGCGGATAATTAAAATAATAATCAATTATTATTTTATAAACCATTTACAAAATTAAATATTCATATATTTAAATTTAATAAAATATGCACATGATTAACGATCCCAAAGATCCAGTTACACCACTAATAATTGTCAAAATATGTAATTCACAAAGTGAGTAAACGATACACCTTTCTTGAAGAAACTGATTGAAGGAGAGAAACTTACGATCAAAAGTATGATCGTCTCTTTGGATAGTCCACACTACACTTCAAACGACCGTCAATGGATGCTAGTCCAACCCCAAGTAACTTATTAATATAATCCAATTATGTTAATAAACTAATAATAATTAATCCTCCGTATATGGTATCAATATGAACCAAAAATTAACTCGAAAACAAAGAATGTGTGTGTGTGCGTGTTTTTGTTTTCTTTCATTTTTTCTCACATTATAGAAATAGTCTATATCCATATATATAATATATGAAATCTAATAAGTTAAACGACTTTTGTAAAACGAGTCCAAAATTCGGTATAATAAAATATTGCAAAATCTTGCAAAATCTTGCAAATATTTGATTCCCTTTTATATTATATTTCGTTTTAAAAAGTCGTATTTCTCAAATACTTTAGGGGTATGTTATGTAACTTATAATTAATAATTTCTATCATGTCGCTTTCATGTAAATAGTAAATTAATTAATTTTGTTTCATTTACTATTCATATGAATAGTAAATGAATTAATTTCAATTTACTATTTTGTTGCTTGAGTAATATATATACATCATATATATATATATATATATATATTTTATTTGACGTCTCGGTGTATATGTGTGTGACCCCGAAGGCTCAAATGAAGTTGGCCATATAGTTATATGTTGTACCTTGCACATTAATCCTACAGACTCCCACTTGTGCATGGCACAATACCAAGTAACTATACAAACAATAGTAAGCGTCTAGCAACACATCATTGTCCCCAAATTCATGTGAGGGTAGTTTCTCGAAACTGTTTATGGTAAATTTTAAATGTCATTCGTCCTTTTGTTTAACAATTTTGTTTCTCGATCTTAGAACTGAATTAGATCACCAAATTAATTAAGTATCATCTTAAATATATCTGGGTGCGGCCACATAAATATCTTATTCATTCATCGAGGAGCTCAAAAAGTATCTAACTCCAAACATTTTAGAGGAACAAATCCTATATTGCATACACGTGTCTATCACGAGCTTTACATTATACCCAATAATGGCCTTTATAATAGCCTTATTCAGGACAGCGTTTAACCATATCAAAGTACAATGCTACACTCATCAAGACGGGCGTGCATCTTAAGTCTAAGGACACAAAGACATAATCACTAAAAGATTCACAACTGACTACGATCCATGTAGTGAGTAGTGACATCTCATAGTTGGGTCATGCCAATATTCATCATCAATGAATACATATGAATTTTGATCTCAACAAGTTAACTATTCATCATCAATGAATATAACCAAAATTTCACATTAATCTTAGTTCATGTTATTCCCATAACATGACCGATTATGGAGATTTTGAATAATCAACAATTATTTATGGATTAAACATGCTAATATAGAACACAATGATATAAATGAAAACGATCATACCAACTATATATCAATTCATTAATATAAAACTGCTTAATGTTCCAAAAATATCTAAATACTAAATTACAAATGAAAAAGATCAGCAGCATAACGAAGTCCAGTATTACTAGAATGATCATCATGCTTGTTGTGCATCATGGGCTTCATGAACGGGTCAGCCACATTATCATTTGTATGAACCTTTAAGAATACTAATATCATTCCTCTTAATGAATGTAGTCAAACTTTTGAAGAATGTGCCAGATACTTTTATGTACATGTGATTCTTTCAAAAGTATATTAACACTCGAACTATCACAGTGCATATTATAGAAGATTAAATGTTGTGTACTACTCTGAGTATGACAATAAACTTCCTTATCCAGACAGCTTTCTGAGCAGCTTCTCAGTCAACAATGCATTCTGCTTTTGTTGTAGATTGTTCAATAGTGCTCTTCCTAGAGCTCTTCCAATCAACTGTGTTGCCCATCATGACAAAGATACAACGTGACTGGATTGAGAATCATCTTGATCAGTTTGGAAAATAGAATCATTATAAAACTTAATACTTAACTCTTCTACCAAACCACCGTAAACCAAGAACATATCATTAGTACTCTGTAAATACTAAAAAATATTCTTAACAACAATCCAATGTACTTCACCTGGATTATGTTGACAATGACTCGTCAAACTCAAAACTAACGAAACATCGAGTATAGTACATATCATGTCATACATAATGGATCATATAGCCGAAGCATATGTGATACATTTCATTTATCTTATCTCATCTACTGTGATAGGACTTTTGAGACTTTCTCAAGGTTATGCCCTTTTGCATTGGCAAAGCTCCATGTTTGGAGTTTTGCATGCTAAATCTCTGCAAGATAATGTATGTACTTTGATTTAAACCAATAAGCCAATTGGATCTATTGTATAGATCCTCATTCCAATAATATAAGTAGCTTCATCAAGATCCTTATGGAAATACATTTTCCAAGCCAAGACTTGACATCTTGCAAGTTGGAATGTTATTTCTAATAAGTAATATGCCATCAACATATAAGATCAAGAAGACTACTTTGCTCCCACTAGCTCTAATGTAAACTCAGGGCTTATCTTGGTTTTGAAAAAAATGAAACACTTTGATTTTCTCATTAAACTTAATATTCTAGCTCCTGGATGCTTGCTTTAATCCATAAATGGATTTTAGAAGCTTGCATACTTTATTAGGATGCTTAGGATTCATAAACCCTTCCGGCTGAACCATATATACGTCCTCGCTTAGGTCGCCATTTAGGAAAGCGGTTTTGACATCCATTAGCCATATTTTATTATCATGAAAAGTAACCATGACAATAAGTATCCTAGTTGTTTTAAGGCTCGCGACTGGTGAAAAACTTTCATCATAACCTTTTGTCACCAATCGAGCTTTAAAAGTGTTTACATTACCGTCCATATCAGTCTTCCTTTGAAGACCCATTTTTACCTCATTGTCTTACAATTGGGTAGAAGATCAATCAAGTCTCATACTTGATTATATTTCATGGACTGCATATCTGTATTCATAGAATCTAGTTATTTTCAGATTCAGGATCTGATATGGCCTCATGCAGCTAGAGGGTTCATCATAATCCCTTAGTTGAGGTTTATCTAAATTAATCAGATAATTAAACCTCATAAGCCGATGAGTTCTACTAGATCTATAAAGTGCAGGTGTAACACGTTCTGGCTCTCCAACAGTGCGCTCAGTTTCAACGTGTAGATTGCCAGTGCTTGCTGAAGGTATGTTACTTTAAAGTACTTGAATTTCTTCAATATCTACTTTACTCCCACTGACTTCTTGTAAGAGAAGATCTCTTTCCATAAATTCAGCAGACCGAGCAGAAAACACGTTGTCTTCAGCTTGGTAGTAAAAGTAGTAACCCATTGTTTCCTTTATGTATCGTACAAAGTAACATTAGATAATTCTGGATTCTAATTTCTTTGAAGTGTCATGCTTCACGTACGCTTTACAACCCCAGTGTCATGACCCTGAAAATTTCGACTTATTTTGAACCAAAATCTCTATATGATTTCAGATTTCTGACATGATAAACAAAGCCTGTTATCCCGACTATCAAAATTTTTGAACTGTTTATAAGAATTCAATTATCCTTCGACTGTTATCAACGATTCATGAACCTTGTGTGTAAATAAATACGTAATTATATATATATACATATTATTTCTATACATAATTAATATTAAATGTATATTGTAATAAATATATAAAATGTATAAATATTAAATATTCAAGATATGTTATTATATAATATGTATTATATATAATATTAATATATTAAATTTAATTACAAGTTAATATATAATTGTTATATTAATACCATTATTATTATTATTATTATTATTATTATTATTATTAATATCATTATTAATATTTGTATTAATTATTATTATTGTAAAAATAATACATCTATTATTATTATTATCATTAATAATATTATTATTATCATATTTATAATTACTATTATCGTAATTATTAATTTTAATATTATTATTATTAATATTATCAAATTATTATTATTAATGTATTATTATTAATATATTTATTAATATATTTAATAATAATATCAATAAAAAAATAAATTCAAAGTCAAAAAATATGTACAAATTATATATATTTTTATTTAATCTTAACTGCTTTTATTTTTTTATTAAGATCGTGATTTTTTATCGCGACACAGTTTTTTTTAATTTTTTTAGTTATCTCCTGAATATTTGTTTAATCCACTACTGGTTTCAAATTTTTTTTTGTCCATCTTCCTGTCTGTTTTTGTTACCAGTCCACTTCAATTCTTCACTAAATAACAACCTTGATCGATTATATATATACTACATCCATTATATATGTGAAAAAAAAAGAGAGGAAGAAACTGATGAACACCCCTGTACGCGTTCATTTTATCAATAGCCCGAATTATTATCAAATCCCAAAATGTGTAAATGCAATTATGTCAGAAATCCCTCACTTAAACTACCTGTAAAGTATCAACTCCCAATTGTTTCTATCGATTTCTAATTTTGAGGTCAAAGTTTCGGTTTTAAAAAGTCAAACGATTGTTCATCGAGAAATTCGAGTTCGTTGTGATGTTTCCAGTTAAATTGATACTTGAGAAAGTTTCTAGAAGTCTTTTGAAACACAATTCGTGTTGTAAGCTTTGTCTAAAACGGTTTAAAAATCAAAAATCAATCTTGAGTTTATTTTTTTTCCTCGCGTAACAGCTACTGCTGCTGTCTGATATTTTTTTTTTATTCAATTTACCAAAAACGGACGTATATGTTCTTATTTCAATACCCAAACTCATTAATCAATTCACAAGTATGATTACATGGATCCCTGGTCGACGAGTTTGATCTTGAAGATGAAGAAGAAAATAGGAAACAGATAAAATGGGTTAAATATAATTAAGTGTGATATTAAAACAGAAAAACAAGATCAGTCGAATGGTTTAGGGTGTTGTGGGTGAGCGAGAGGTCTCGGGTTTGAGCCCGGTTTGTGGCATATTCAATCTCTCTCGATCTTCTCTTTATATTTATATTCATTTATTATTATTATTATTATTATTATTATTATTATTATTATTATTATTATTATTATTATTATTATTATTATTATTATTATCATTTTCATTTTCATTATTAATATTAATATTATTGTTATTATTATTATTATTATTATTATTATTATTATTATTATTATTATTATTATTATTATTATTATTATTATTATTATTATTATTGTTAAATTACTTATTATTATTACTAACACAAATACCATGATTATTATTATTATCTTTAATATAATTTTTAATTTATATTATTATCATTATTATTATCACTAGTATTATCATTAAATATTTTTAGTACTATTATTATCATTTTTAACATAAGTGTAATTATCATTAAGTATTACAATTATTATTATTATTATTACTAATATTATGTTCATAACTATTATCATTATTATTAAGATTATTGTTATTATCAAAATTTTCATTAATAATTAGTATTGTTATGAAAAGTATCATTATTACTAGAAATTATCATTAGCAGTTTTATTAAAAATCTATAAATCTTAAAATTTTCATTTTATTAAAATTAACATTTTTATTATCATTATTAATATTACTATTATCATTTTTACTAACAAAGTGACTAATGATAATTATTGTCAACTTCATTATTAAATCTAATTAATAGTATTATTATTGTTATTACAAAATAATACAACTCTTTATCCATTATCATTATTAATATTATTTTATCAAATAAATACTTATATATAGAATATATAAAAGTATATATATAGAAATATATAACAAATAATATATAGACTTATCCGATTACGAGTATATGTGTTAATATATATACTTTATATAGGTTCGTGAATCGAGGTCAACTCTGCACTTGTTCAGTGCCGTTCATATGCATAATTACCTACGAAATACCGTATCGTGAGTTTTCATAGTTCCCTTTTTATATATATTTTTGGGCTGAGAATACATGCAATGTTTTATATCTGTTTTACAAAATAGATACAAGTACTAAACTTAATTCTACGTGGGTTAGAATCACAAATATTCCCCTAGCTTGGTAACGTAATCTATTGGTCTCTGTACCGTAGGCGCGAATCCTAATGACAGATCTATCGGGTTTGACAATCCATCCGGGCTAGTCACGCTAGCAGTCAACAGATGTTTAGTACTTCGAGGGTCGAATCCTATTGATAGATCTATCGGGTTTGACAACCCCATCCGAGCTAGTCGCGCTAGCAGTCAACGGATGTTTATTACTTCGAGGGTATTTTTCGCACTTGATTCGGTGCTCTATAGACATCAGGGGTATTCATTATTATATTATTATCGTTAAGGCTGTTACCATGTGCCCATGGTTGTAGAAATCTTTTTATTTCACTGCGGTGTAAGGAAATTTATGAAAATTGAAATCTTGTGATCTATTACTATTATCAAAATCATTAATTATGACAAACCTATGAACTCACTCAACCTCGTGTTGACTTTTTAAGTATGTTTATTCTCAGGTACTTTTTGCTTCCACTGTAAAACTTTGCTGTTACATAGAAGTCAAGCCAAGCACTTGGACCAGAGTTAACATCGTCGTTAATGGATTTTGACGGGGTGTTACAGTTGGTATCAGAGCGTTGGTCTTAGCGAACTAGAATTTGCATTAGTGTTTAATAATTCACTTTAATAATTCATACTTTAATAATTCACTTTAATAATTCATACTTTAATAATTCACTTTAATAATTCATACTTTAATAATTCACTTTAATAATTTAAAAATCTATTATAAATAGAATTCAATAGGTTTTATTATTTCATAAAAACTTGAAAATATATTTCTCTAAACTCTCTAATTATTATCGCAATTTAATTTATTGTCATTTAAGTTCTGTTATTTATTTTACACACTTTAAATAACGGGACACGTATACAAGGTTTCGACCTATCATATCGACCCATCTATATATATATTTCGGAACAAGTTGTTAGGATGCATTAGTGAGTCTGGACTTTGACCGTACGTGTTTATTTTAAATTTTACTTATCATTTCTTGCCTGAAAATTTCAACTTATTTTTAAGTCAATTTCTATATGATTGAATGGTTTTGACTAGATAAGCAAACTTGTTATTATGAGTCTCAAAATTTTGAAAGGTTTTATGAAGTCATTTTATGTGACTAAATTATATTATAATATTCCTATATTATCTATTAAATAAAAAGGTGTGACTATGTGTTTGTACGTTCCTACGTATAACGTTTTTATTCGATGAATCGTCTCGGTTTCCAAACCAACGATTAGACTTTCGAGATTTCCAAATCCGAATTATTTTGATACGATATTACGATGTCGTATGAGTTAATAAAATATTCCTATGTTTTATTTCTTGAATTATTATTCTTCTCGCGTATTTAATTTGCGTAGCGGTATTTTTCTCGGATCGCGCTCGTTTAATTGTTAGGACTAATTTATAAAAACTAAATTTTGATGAGTGGGTCATCTAGGACATGCTGGCTGAAATTCTCATAGATAACTCAGATTTATAGGGTGCATTAAAGTCTAGTCTACAGCCTGACCTATAGCTTTAGAACATTATTACTTGCATTATACATATACATATCTTTTATTTTGTCACTCCTGGAGGAACTCCCATTGTAATTCACAATATTCTATAACTCACGCGCATTATCTTTATAAGATCACCTCGGTTGGTGAAACCGAGGGATGTCACTCATGATTTCTGAAATTCTTGACATTCCTATATCATCTATCCAGGTTTTATGTATCACATATGTATTACATGAAATGTTATCCATGATTCTTGAAATCTTTACTATTCATATTCATTACTTTTAAATTTTTGTTTTCTAATTATTTTTTATCATTGAACTTTCTTGACGGGTGGCGTCTACGAAACTCTAGGATGGAAGGGTTTGGATTACCGATTTAAAGGATCCTATAGCTCAAGCCCCTAGACCTGAATAGGCCTTTACGAATTGAAAGTCTTTAATCGAAAGATTATCAGATTACATACTTATCATTTCTTTATCTCGACACGTCATACTGCAATTATTGCATAAATGGAGTATAAACAAATCATATCTTATCATATCAATCCCAATAGACTTTGTCTAACACTTTTTTCTAAATTTCCTCCATAAATTACGGAATCTTTTTGCTATATATACGTATTCAAGGAGACGAATATATCATTCAGTATTCAACACTCATCTCATATTGAAACCTTTTATCCGATCATATAATATAGATTTCTCACTTGATTCCTCGAGCTCCACAGGCAGCGTAACCGGAGCAAATGAACCAATTAATCATCATCTATTCTAGATGAATTGGGTATGGGTTCGTAGTCGACTTAATCAATGGAGACAAGAAGAAGGTGATCCCTTCCACCAACCGAATTCACCACTTGGAGAAGAACCTGAAGCACTTACCGGCGAACCAATCCGGAACACCATTTTCACCCTCATTTACAGAATATCCCGTCACAATTATATAATATCAAAAATTCTAGATCTTATTCATCCACTCGTCCGAACCGCCAATCATCCTGGTGTAATAGAAGAAGTCAACAAGCTTCGCGCTCAAGTGGTGGCTCTGGAGAATATGGTGCAATATCTACGAGCATCAGCCACACCAGCAGCATAACCAGCACCACCAGTACCAGTAGTACCGCCAACATCACCAGCACCGCAAACACTGAAAGAACCAGCAGCATCACAAGCTCCGCAAACTCCGAAATTACTGAAGACAGCAACACCACAGCCACCAAGAAATATTAGTAATAATGAGTTAAGATGTATTAACTCATTCTTCCTGAAGAATATTATATGTATACTTTATATATATATATATATATATATATATATATATATATATATATGGTTTGGAACAATAATAAATCTTTTCGTACTAAGCTATTACGTGTGAATCTTAACTAGTATGTACTACTTGGTTAATTCATATCACTAATATGCTATGATGTACATCCTTCGTTAATGACTTAACCATAGTTAACTACAATCTCTGTTTCAACTCAATGAATTCCATTTCAAAATAAACCAAGTGTATTATTCAAATACATGTTTGATTGTATACTTTCATTTTCGATGTACTCAAAATTTTCTAGAAAACATCATTCGTGCCTTGCGAATTTCACAAGAATTCCACGAGCACCAACATCATATACCGAGGAATATCAATAACAATGAACGATGAAGTATTGATTCATAACTTCATTAAAGAAATATTCCGCGATGATTATGTAACCTCTCAAGTTTTGAAGATTATTTATTCTCGTTTCAACCGCAAATCAAAGGAGTTTAATATTATATTAACTCATTAAATCTATATTATATCCGAAGAATACATATATGTACGTATATTTTTATAAAGATTGTAATTAAACATTCTTTGGTACAAACTGTTGATTGAGAAAATATTTTAACGGGTAGGTAAAACCCGAGAAATATTTATATCTCACATTAATATGTTACATTGTACATTCTTCAAAATTCTTGAAAACATCTCGGATTGATTACCAATGATTCAGACTGGTTAACCTTAATAATGCTGACGAAGCAGTAAAAGCTATAGATATTCTTAATGGCCAAAAGCTTGATAATAAAGAATTGTGTGTTGGAAAAACTTAAAAGAAAATCTGGTATTGAGAAACGGATTGAGCAAAACATGAAGGAAGCTATGGACAAATCCCAAGGACTAAACCTATAACCAAAGAATCTAGATGATTCGATTTATGAAGGAAATCATGAAATGTCCCGTTCATTTGATTATAAACGTTACATATTAATTGATTTCGTTGCGAGGTTTTGACCTCTATATGAGACGTTTTTCAAAGACTGCATTCGTTTTTAAAACAAACCATAACCATTATTTTATCAAAAAGGTTTAAAGGACACCACTTAGATTATCAGAAATGATAATCTAAAAAAATATCACACTTACACACTACCAATACATATTGGTTTACAATATTAATATGTTACAACAAAGTAAATTTCGAATGCAGTTTTAAACAATATTATACAAGCATACTGACTCCAAATCTTGTCCATATATTAGTGTGATGACCCGAAAAATTCTGACTAAATTTAAACTTAATCTTAAATGATTAATGATTTCGACACAATAAGCAAAGCCTATGAAGTTGAATCTCAAAATTTTGAACTATTCAAATACCCTTCGGTTGTTCTCAACGATTCGCGAACAATTATATGTAAATAGATACATATGCTATAACTTGAAAACGTAACAAAGTGTTATGAAAATGATACCGTACATTAAACTTATTGGTTTATATATCTATTTGAATATATATGATCTCAAGTTATTTAGTAAATGATAATAACATTCGATTATTGATTCAATTGATATTTAGATAAGTTAACTAAAACGTTTAAGATGAACCAGTAAAACACTAATTTGCTAAAGTATTTTCAAATTTCTACAGTACCCAAAATGCTACAGTGTTTTCGAAAATCACTATTTGCTCCAGTAAAATTGACTTTGCTACAGTGAATTGCTACAGTAAAACACTATTTAAAAAATGTATTTTAACAAATAGTGAAACGATGATTTATAGAAGTAAATGACCAAAACACTCAAACGTATAAGATACACTTTGAGTGACATAGTTTATGGATAGTTTAAGTCTATATTTTGACAAAGGTACGTGTCACGAAACGTAAAATGCAAGTTTTCTAAACGTACGAAAATACGTTCGAAAAACCGGAACCGGGACATAAGTCGAGTGATGACGTACGACTTATCGGAACTAAAATTACAAATCAACTATGCATGTGAATTTAATATAATATATAATTAATTATTTAAATTATATATATTATATATTTATTTATTATGTCGACAAACAAAAATACAAAAGTTTTGTGAGCTGGAAAAGGAGCCCATGCGATCGCATGGGAATCCTTCTACAAAATCATGCGATCGCATGGAGGGGAATTCCAGGCCAGGTACTATAAATTCAGGTGTTTTGCTCGAATGAAAAATCACACACACATACTCAAATATATATTACTCCGTATAATATTTTTTATTATTATTATTATTATTATTATTATTATTATTATTATTATTATTATTATTATTATTATTATTATTATTATTAATCTTATTATTTTTATTATTAGTGTTATTATTTTTGCAATACAAAAATAATAATGTACATCAAATATTAAGACGAAGTGCTGTCCAAGTAATTTTCAAAACGAGTTTCCAAGCAAGCTAGAGCTAAGGAAAATATGGGTTATTACCAAGGAGGTTATGAGTAATGTCCGGGGATATTTTTGTGAAGCAAACCTCGTGTTTATCATCTCCGATGCGTCTACGTGCTTTCCTACAATATTGTATATCAATATTAAACAATGAGTTTCATTGCTCCCTTTTTAATTGCTTTTGCAATATATATTTTTGGGCTGAGAATACATGCAAATGCTTTATTAACCGATATACAATATTTATATGTGTGAGTTTCATTTGCTCCCTTTTTAATTGCTTTTGCAATCTATATTTTTGGGCTGAGAATACATGCACTTTATTTTAAACGCAATGGATACAAGTACATACTAAATTCTACACCGAGTTAGAACCGAAAATCCCTTAGCTTTGGTAACTAGTAACTTCCGGTTATAAGAACTGGTGGGCGCGAGTAGTAGTATATGGATCCATAGGGCTTCATATCCCCGTCCGAGCTAGAGCGCTAGCCTTTTAACGGACGTATGCTATTTGAAGTTAGTACACGTTGGATTGCATGTATTGTACATGTTGGTTGCATGTTATACGAGGGGTACTTATTATAAACGTTAAGGCTTGGTTACCAGGGTGCTCAACTTTGTAGAACTGATTGATAAACGTTTCTGGATGAAACAACTGAAATCTTGTGGTCCACCTTTTATGTAAAACCTATTAATAAACGTTTCGGATGAAACAACTGGAACATTATGGTTTACTTTTATATACAGATGATGTGAAACATTAACTCACAAACCTGATAAACGTTTTGGATAAAATAACTGAACTTTTGTAATCCACATTGATATACGGATTATGTGTAATATTAAAACTATGAACTCACCAACCTTTGTGTTGACACTTGTTAGCATGTTTATTCTCAGGTTTCTAGAAGTCTTCCGCTGTTTGCTTATACGTGATACAAGTTATGTGCTGGGAGTCATACATGCTATATACAAGAAACTTGCATTCACCAAACCATTACCATGTACCTTATTTTGACTGTATTGTCAACAGATGTATTATTGTAAACCATTTAAATGGTGATTGTCTATACGTAGGAATTATCAGATGTTAAAAACCTAGAATTTATATATTCATTTATGAAATACCTTTTCAAACGAATGCAATGTTACAAAACGTATCACATAGAGGTCAAACCCTCGCGATGAAATCAATGAATGAAGTGTTCGTCCAGATGGATTTGGACGGGTCACTACAATTAGCATGCAACAGCGGAAGCTCTTAATAATTACCTGAGAATAAACATGCTTTAAATGTCAATAAAAATGTTGGTGAGTTATAGGTTTAACCTATATATTTATCAAATCGTAATAATAGACCACAAGATTTCATATTTCAATACACATACCATACATAGAGATAAAAATCATTCATATGGTGAACACCTGGTAATCGACATTAACAAGATGCATATAAGAATATCCCCTATCATTCCGGGACATCCATCGGACATGATATAACAACATCGAAGTACTAAAGCATCCGCTACAACGGATGGGGTTTGTTGAGCCCAATAGATCTATCTTTAGGATTCGCGTCAATTAGTAGACTGGTTTACTAATTCTTAGGTTACCAAGTAAAAAGGGGCATATTCGGCTTCGATCGTTCAACCATAGAAAGTAGTTTCATGTACTTGTGTCTATTTTGTAAATCATTTATAAAACTGCATGTATTCTCATCCCAAAATATTAGATTTTAAAAGTGGGACTATAACTCACTTTCACAGATTTTTACTTCGTCGGGAAGTAAGACTTGGCCACTGGTCGATTCAAGAACCTATAACAAATATGTACATATATATCAAAGTATGTTAAAAATATATTTACAACATTTTTAATACGTTTTAATGTTTTAAGTTTATTAAGTCAGATGTCCTTGTTAGTAACCTACAACTAGTTGTCCATAGTTAGATGTACAGAAGTAAATTGATATATATTATCTTGACCCAATCCACGACCCAGTGTATACACGTCTCAGGCTAGATCATAACTCAAAGTATATATATTTTTGGAATCAACCTCAACCCTGTATAGCTAACTCAAACATTACTGCATATAGAGTGTCTATGGTTGTTCCAAATAATATATATACATGGGTCGATATGATATGTCAAAACATTTGCATACGTGTATATGGTATCCCAAGTTTACATAATATATTATAATACATGTATAATACAATATAAGTTAGCTAGGATATGATTTGTATAGAATTGTTACAATATTTCCCGTAGCTACAACAATAAAAAAATATCCATTCTTGTTTTACCCAAAACTTCTTCGTTTTAAATCCGTTTTGAGTGAATCAAATTGATATGGTTTCATATTGAACTATATTTTATGAATATAAACAGAAAAAGTATAGGTTTATAGTTGAAAATATAAGTTACAAGTCATTTTTGTAAGAGGTAGTCATTTCAGTCGAAAGAACGACGTATTGATGACCATTTTGAAAAACATACTTCCAGTTTGAGTTTAACCATGATTTTTGGATATAGTTTCATGTTCATAAGAAAAATCATTTTCCCAGAAGAACAACTTTTAAATCAAAGTTTATCATAGTTTTTAATTATCAAACTCAAAACAGCCCGCGGTGTTACTATGCGGCGTATGTCCGGTTTTACGGTGTTTTTCGTGTTTCCAGGTTTTAAATCATTAAGTTAACATATCATATAGATATAGAACATTTGTTTAGTTGATTTTAAAAGTCAAGTTAGAAGGATTAACTTTTGTTTGCGAACAAGTTTAGAATTAACTAAACTATGTTCTAGTGATTTCAAGTTTAAACCTTCGAATAAGGTAGTTTTATATATATATGAATCGAATGATGTTATGAACATCATTACTACCTCAGGTTTTGTGGATAAACCTACTGGAAATGATAAAAATAGATCTAGCTTCAAAGGATCCTTGGATGGCTTGAAAGTTCTTGAAGCAGAATCATGACACGAAAACAAGTTCAAGTAAGATTTCCACTCGAAATAAGATTGTTATAGTTATAGAAATTGAATCAAAGTTTGAATATGAGTATTACCTTGTATTAGAAATATATATTACTGTAAATAAGAAAGATTTCTTGAGGTTGGATGATCACTTTACAAGATTGGAAGTAAGCTAGCAAACATGGAAGTATTCTTGATTTTATGAAACTAGAACTTATAGAATTTATGAAGAACACTTAGAACTTGAAGATAGAACTTGAGAGAGATCAATTAGATAAAGAAAATTGAAGAATGAAAGTGTTTGTAGGTGTTTTTGGTCGTTGGTATATGGATTAGATATAAAGGATGTGTAATTTTGTTTACATGTAAATAAGTCATGAATGATTACTAATATTTTTGTAATTTTATGAGATATTTCATGCTAGTTGCCAAATGATGGTTCCCACATGTGTTAGGTGACTCACATGGGCTTCTAAGAGCTGATTATTGGAGTGTATATACCAATAGTACATATATCTAAAAGTTGTGTATTGTACGAGTACGAATACGGGTGCAAACGAGTAGAATTGTTGATGAAACTGAACGAGGATGTAATTGTAAGAATTTTTGTTAAGTAGAAGTATTTTGATAAGTGTCTTGAAGTCTTTCAAAAGTGTATGAATACATATTAAAACACTACATGTATATACATTTTAACTGAGTCGTTAAGTCATCGTTAGTCGTTACATGTAAATGTTGTTTTGAAACCTTTAGGTTAACGATCTTGTTAAATGTTGTTAACCCATTGTTTATTATATCTACAGAGATGTTAAATTATTACATTATCATGATATTATGATATATTAATATATCTTAGTATGATATATATACAGTTAAATGTTGTTACAACGATAATCGTTACATATATGTCTCGATTCGAAATCATTAAGTTAGTAGTCTTGTTTTTACATATGTAGTTCATTGTTAATACACTTAATGACATGTTTACTTATCATTTATCATGATTAAACATAGTGTATAAATATCTTAATATGATTCATATGTATTTAGTAAGACGTTGTTATAACGATAATCGTTATCTATATCGTTTCGAGTTTCTTAAATCAATAAACTCAATTTTATGTATATAACTCATTGTTAAAATACCTAATGAGATACTTACTTATCATAATATCATGTTAACTATATATATAATCATATATATGTCATCATATAGTTTTTAAAAGTTTTAACGTTCGTGAATCACCGGTCAACTAGGGTGGTCAATTGTCTATATGAAACCTATTTCAATTAATCAAGTCTTAACAAGTGTGATTGCTTAACATGTTGGAAACACTTAATCATGTAAATAAAAATTTCATTTAATATATATAAACATGGAAATGTTCGGGTCACTACAAATCACAGAAGATCTTTTTACGCATTCTAAATCTTTACAGAAGAATTTCCATCATTATCCTTCGATTTTAAGTATTTTCGTATTCTTCATCCTTGATATTTCTAAAGATATCTTCATAACTATTCTTGTCCGCAATAAATTATCTCTTTGTGATATATTTGTTACATAATAAAGGAAACTGTTTTAGTTTTTATATTCTGTAAAATTCAATTTTAAATTATAAACGTTTTGAAGAAGTGTTGGGAATTGAAGCACGAGTTAGTATAATATAATGACGTCAGGCCAACGTGATTATATTACAGTAAGTCATGCTAAATTTTTAATGAAAGATGATGATTCATAGACTTTATAAATTATCATTTGCCATGTTACACGACTCTTACATTCTACTTAACCTCTGAACATATCAAGAAAATATATTATTGATAGTTCTATCCTCAGTGATTCTGGTAATTTAACAAATCAAATCATGATATTACGTTCCTTTCTTCTTAGAACATTAGGTTCATTTGAAACTTCATACCTACGAATTCTGGACCATTACTCGCTTTACTTAAAGTCGAGAAGAGAAAACAAGAGCATAGAGCTCCGACATATAAGGGAAAATATAAAGCCCAATAATAACACGAAAATTACAAACCGTGTATATCAATACGTATTGCAACGTAAAGACACGTGAGAATTAAAAATATTATAACCCTAAGGGAATAGTAGAAGAAAACAAATTCCTCTGGTGGTAAATGAAAAAGAAGAATGACTGTATATATGGTCAATATAATAACAATGATCAGAACTGGATTAAGCATTTCCTTAATCTTTTGGAAGTATGAATTGAGGAAGAAAGTATAGAAGTCGTGAAGATAATGAAACGGAAGAAGCTAATTTATAGCGAAATTCCAGACGTAGCAATCGAGGCAGATTACGAATTTAATTAAAATCCTAATTTCCTTAATTACCGAAGAATCAAATCTTGTAAAGATCACGAAGATTTCTTTAAATCCCTTGAATTCTGAAAAACGACTATAACTATGTCAAAAGTTAAGGCAAACAGATATTTCCTCATCTCAATATTTTACGAAAGCTTCGTTTATACTCTTTCTATAATCGAATCGTTTTATCCATATTACTCTACGGTGATAAAACTCTATTTATCAACTCATATTCATCATAAAAACATTTTTATTGTTAGACATGACGACATCGATCAAATTTCGGGATGAAATTTCTTTTAACGGGTAGGTACTATCATGATCCAGAAAATTTTGACTTATTTTGAACCAAAATCTCTATATGATTTCAGATTTCTGACACGATAAACAAAGCCTGTTATCCCGACTATCAAAATTTTTGAACTTTTTATAAGAATTCAATTATCCTTCGACTGTTATCAACGATTCATGAACCTTGTGTGTAAATAAATACGTAATTATATATACATATAATTTCTATACATAATTAATATTATATGTATATTGTAATAAATATATAAAATGTATAAATATTAAATATTCAAGATATGTTATTATATAATATGTATTATATATAATATTAATATATTAAATTTAATTACAAGTTAACATATAATTGTTATATTAATATCATTATTATTATTAATATCATTATTAATATTTGTATTAATTATTATTATTGTGAAAATAATACAATCTATTATTATTATTATCATTAATAATATTATTATTATCATATTTATATTTACTATTATCATAATTATTAATTTTATTATTATTAATAATATTATCAAATTATTATTATTAATATATTATTATTAATATATTTAATAATAATATCAATAAAAAAATAAATTAAAAGTCAAAAAATATGTACAAATTATATATATTTTTATTTAATCATAACTGCTTTTATTTTTTTATTAAGATCGTGATTTTTTTTATCGCGACCCAGTTTTTTTTAATTTTTTTAGTTATCTCCTGAATATTTGTATAATCCACTACTGGTTTCAAATTTGAATCTATCCATCTTTCTGTCTGTTTTTGTTACCAGTTCACTTCAATTCTTCACTAAATAACAACCTTGATCGATTATATATACTACATCCATTATATATGTGAAAAAAAAGAGAGGAAGAAACTGATGAACACCCCTGTACGCGTTCATTTTATCAATAGCCCGAATTATTATCAAATCTCAAAATGTGTAAATGCAGTTCTGTCAGAAATCCCTCACTCAAACTACCTGTAAAGTATCAACTCCCAATTGTTTCTATCGATTTCTAATTTTGAGGTCAAAGTTTCGGTTTTAAAAAGTCAAACGATTGTTCATCGAGAAATTCGAGTTCGTTGTGATATTTCCAGTTAAATTGACACTTGAGAAAGTTTCTAGGAGTCTTTTGAAACATAATTCGTGTTGTAAGCTTTGTCTAAAACGGTTTGAAAATCAAAAATCAATCTTGAGTTTATTTTTTTTTTCTCGCGTAACAGCTACTGCTGCTGTCTGATATTTTTTTGATTCAATTCACCAAAAACGGACGTATATGTTCTTATTTCAATACCCAAACTCATTAATCAATTCACAAGTATGATTACATGGATCCCTGGTCGACGAGTTTGATCTTGAAGATGAAGAAGAAAATAGGAAACGGATAAAATGGGTTAAATATAATTAAGTGTGATATTAAAACAGAAAAACAAGATCAGTCGAATGGTTTAAGGTGTTGTGGGTGAGCGAGAGGTCTCAGGTTCGAGCCCGGTTTGTGGCATTTTTTTTTTTGGAAAGCTTGTAAGGTAGATTTCTATATTATTATTATTATTATCATTTTTATTTTCATTATTAATATTAATATTAATATTATTGTTATTGTTATTGTTATTGTTATTATTATTATTATTATTATTATTATTATTAATATTATTATTATTATTATTAATATTATTATTATTATTATTATTATTATTATTATTATTATTATTATTATTATTATTATTATTATTATTATTATTATTATTATTATTATTATTGTTGTTGTTGTTGTTGTTGTTGTTGTTAAATTACTTATTATTATTACTAATACTAATACCATGATTATTATTATTATCTTTAATATAATTTATATTATTATCATTATTATTATTATCACTAGTATTATCATTAAATATTATTAGTACTATTATTACCATTACCATATATACTAAAAGCCATGAAGGCTTTGGTCGTTTCACCCCCACCCCCTCCTAAAAAATGCCCAAAACGACATTGGGCCAAAGTTCCCCCCAAAAAATCCAAAAACCCCCCAACCTATAAGTAACTTACAAAAATTACCCTTAACTCCAGGGGGTAAAACGTCATTTTCGTACATTAAAATAAAAACTCCACCCAAACATTTCGACAGCCCGTATTTTCCTCCTCGGTCCGAGTTAAATTTCACCGATCGCACCATTAAACTAGAAATATTTTTGTCAACAAAACTAAACTAACTACGCTCAAAACGGACACTTTTTAAAAAATGCTAAACACATGACAGTCCGTATCTTCTCGCTCGCCGCGAGTTAAATTTCTCGGAAAGCACCGTCGTACTTGAAATAATTTTATGAATAAAACGATAAAAGGTACGTTCGAAACGGACACCTTTTAAAAAATGCTAAACACAACGACAGCCCGTATCTTCCTGCTCGCCGCGAGTTAAATTTTTACGCCAGCACCGTTAAACTCGAAATATTTTTGTGCACGAAACGAACCTTACTACATTCGAAACAGACACTTTTTTAAAAATGCTAACCACAACGATAGCCCGTATCTTTCCGCTCACCGCAAGTTAAAATTTTTCGGCAGTAGCGTCTTACTCGAAATAATTTTATGAACAAAACGATAAGGACTACGTTCGAAACGGATACTTTTAAAAAAAAACGCTAAACACAAAGACAGCACGTATTTTCCTCTAGACCCGAACGCCACCGCCGCAACGCGCGGTCGGTAACTTTCTAGTTGTTATCATTTTTAACATAAGTGTAATTATCATTAAGTATTATAATAATTATTATTATTACTAAAATAAGTATTATTATCATGATTATAATTACAAGTAAGATTATTATTATTATTCTTATTACTAATATTATGTTCATAACTATTATCATTATTATTAAGATTATTGTTATTATCAAAATTTTCATTAATAATTAGTATTGTTATGAAAAGTATCATTATTACTAGAAATTACCATTTGCAGTTTTATTAAAAATCTATAAATCTTAAAATTTTCATTTTATTAAAATTAACATTTTTATTATCATTATTAATATTACTATTATCATTTTTACTAACAAAGTGACTAATGATAATTATTTTCAACTTCATTATTAAATCTAATTAATAGTATTATTATTGTTATTACAAAATAATACAACTCTTTATCCATTATCATTATTAATATTATTTTATCAAATAAATACTTATATATAGAATATATAAAAGTATATATATAGAAATATATAACAAATAATATATAAACTTATCCGATTACGAGTATATGTGTTAATATATATACTTTATATAGGTTCGTGAATCCGAGGTCAACTCTGCACTTGTTCAGTGCTGTTCATATGCATAATTACCTACGAAATACAGTATCGTGAGTTTTCATAGTTCCCTTTTTATATATATTTTTGGGCTGAGAATACATGCAATGTTTTATATCTGTTTTACAAAATAGATACAAGTACTAAACTTAATTCTACGTGGGTTAGAATCACAAATATTCCCCTAGCTTGGTAACGTAATCTATTGGTCTCTGTACCGTAGGCGCGAATCCTATTGACAGATCTATCAGGTTTGACAACCCATCCGGGCTAGTCGCGCTAGCAGTCAACGGATGTTTAGTACTTCGAGGGTCGAATCCTATTGATAGATCTATCGGGTTTGACAACCCCATCCGGGATAGTCGCGCTAGCAGTCAACGAATGTTTAGTACTTTGAGGGTATTTTTCGCACTTGATTCGGTGCTATATAGACATCAGGGGTATTCATTATTATATTATTATCGTTAAGGCTGTTACCAGGTGCCCATGGTTGTAGAAATCTTTTTATTTCACTGCGGTGTAAGGTAATTTATGTAGTGACCCGAACTTTTCCATGTTTATATATATATTAAATGAAATTGTTATTTACATGATTAAGTGTTTCCAACATATTAAGCAATCAAACTTGTTAAGACTTGATTAATTGAAATAGGTTTCATGTAGACAATTGACCACCCAAGTTGACCGGTGATTCACGAACGTTAAAACTTGTAAAAACTATATGATGACATATATATGGTTATATATATAGTTAACATGATATTATGATAAGTAAACATATCATTAAGTATATTAATAATGAACTACATATGTAAAAACAAGAATACTAACTTAATGATTTTGAAACGAGACATATATGTAACGATTATCGTTGTAAGGACATTTAATGTATATATATCATATTAAGAGATATTCGTACATCATAATATTATGATAATATAATAATTTAAAATCTCATTTGATATTATAAACATTGGGTTAACAACATTTAACAAGATCGTTAACCTAAAGGTTTCAAAACAACACTTACATGTAACGACTAAAGATGACTTAACGACTCAGTTAAAATGTATATACATGTAGTGTTTTAATATGTATTCATACACTTTTGAAAGACATCAAGACACTTATCAAAATACTTCTACTTAACAAAAATGCTTACAATTACATCCTAGTTCAGTCTCATCAACAATTCTACTCGTATGCACCCGTATTCGTACTCGTACAATACACAACTTTTAGATGTATGTACTATTGGTATATACACTCCAATGATCAGCTCTTAGTAGCCCATGTGAGTCACCTAACATATTTGGGAACCATCATTTGGCAACTAGCATGAAATATCTCATAAAATTACAAAAATATGAGTAATCAATCATGACTTATTTACATGAAAACAAAATTACATATCCTTTATATCTAATCCATACACCAACGACCAAAAACACCTACAAACATTTTCATTCTTCAATTTTCTTCATCTAATTGATCTCTCTCAAGTTCTATCTTCAAGTTCTAAGTGTTCTTCATAAATTCTACAAGTTCTAGTTTCATAAAATCAAGAATACTTCCAAGTTTGCTAGATTACTTCCAATCTTGTAGAGTGATCATCCAACCTCAAGAAATCTTTCTTATTTACAGTAAGATATCTTTCTAATACAAGGTAATACTCATATTCAAACTTTGATTCAATTTCTATAACTATAACAATCTTATTTCGAGTGAAAATCTTACTTGAACTATTTTCGTGTCATGATTCTGCTTCAAGAACTTTCAAGCCATCCAATGATCCTTTGAAGCTAGATCCATTTTTCTCATTTCCATTAGCTTTATCCAGAAAACTTGAGGTAGTAATGATGTTCATAACATCATTCGATTCATACATATAAAGCTATCTTATTCGAAGGTTTAAACTTGTAATCACTAGAACATAGTTTAGTTAATTCTAAACTTGTTCGCAAACAAAAGTTAATCCTTCTAACTTAACTTTTAAAATCAACTAAAAACATGTTCTATATCTATATGATATGCTAACTTAATGATTTAAAACCTGAAAACACGAAAAACACCGTAAAACCGGATTTATGCCGTCGTAGTAACACCGCGGGCTGTTTTGGGTTAGTTAATTAAAAACTATGATAAAATTTGATTTAAAAGTTGTTCTTCTTATGAACATGAAACTATATCCAAAAATCATGATTAAACTCAAAGTGAAAGTATGTTTTCTAAAATGGTCATCTAGACGTCGTTCTTTCGACTGAAATGACTACCTTTACAAAAACGACTTGTAACTTATATTTCCGACTATAAACATATAATTTTTATGTTTAGATTCATAAACTATAGTTCAATATGAAACCATAGCAATTAGAATCACTCAAAACGGATTTAAAATAAAGAAGTTATGGGTAAAACAAGATTGGATAATTTTTCTTGTTGTAGCAACGTGAAAATTGGTAACAAATCTATATTAATCATATCCTAGCTAACTTATATTGTATTATACATTTATTCTAATATATTATGTAATCTTGGGATACCATAGACATGTATGCAAATGTTTTGACATATCATATCGACCCATGTGTATATATTATTTGGAACAACCATAGACACTCTATATGCAGTAATGTGGGAGTTAGCTATACAGGGTTGAGGTTGATTCCAAAAATATATATACTTTGAGTTGTGATCTAGCCTGAGACGTGTATACACTGGGTCGTGGATTGATTTAAGATAATATATATCAATTTTTTTCTGTACATCTAACGTTGGACAACTAGTTGTAGGTTACTAACGAGGACAGCTGACTTAATAAACTTAAAACATCAAAATGTATTTAAAGTGTTGTAAATATATTTTGAATATACTTTGATATATACGTACATATTTGTTATAGGTTCGTGAATCAACCAGTGGCCAAGTCTTACTTCTCGACGAAGTAAAAATATGTGAAAGTGAGTTATAGTCCCACTTTTAAAATCTCATATTTTTGGGATGAGAATACATGCGGGTTTTATAAATAATTTACAAAATAGACACAAGTACTTGAAACTACATTCTATGGTTGAATTATCGAAATCGAATATGCCCCTTTTTATCAAGTCTGGTAATCTAAGAATTAGGGAACAGACACCCTAATTGACGCGAACTCTAAAGATAGATCTATTGGGCCTAACAAACCCCATCCAAAGTACCGGATGCTTTAGTACTTCGAAATTTATATCATATCCGAAGGGTGTCCCGGAATGATGGGGATATTCTTATATATGCATCTTGTTAATGTCGGTTACCAGGTGTTCACCATATGAATGATTTTTATCTCTATGTATGGGATGTATATTGAAATATGAAATCTTGTGGTCTATTGTTACGATTTGATATATATAGGTTAAACCTATAACTCACCAACATTTTTGTTGACGTTTAAAGCATGTTTATTCTCAGGTGAATATTAAGAGCTTCCGCTGTTGCATACTAAAATAAGGACAAGATTTGGAGTCCATGTTTGTATGATATTATGTAAAAACTGCATTTAAGAAACATATGTCGATGTAATATATTTCTATTATAAACCATTATGTAATGGTCGTGTGTAAACAGTATATTTTAGATTATCATTATTTGATAATCTACGTAATGCTTTTGAAACCTTTATTGATAAAATAAAGGCTATGGTTATTTTAAAAATGAATGCAGTCTTTGAAAAACGTCTCATATATAGGTCAAAACCTCGCAACGAAATCAATTAATATGGAACGTTTATAATCAATATGAACGGGACATTTCAGTTGGTATCCGAGAATTGGTCTTAGAGAACCAGAATTTTGCATTAGTGTGTCTTATCGAGTTTGTTAGGATGCATTAGTGAGTCTGGACTTCGACCGTGTTTACTTGAAAAATGATTGCTTAACAAATTTTGTTGGAAACTATATATTTTTAACATGTGAATATTATGTGATATATTAATCTCTTAACGCTTTTGATATTATGTGATAGATGTCTACCTCTAGAACAAGTCCCATTGACTCACCTAATAATAATGAAGAGTCAAATGTAAATTGGAATGATTCGTGGACTGATTCACAAGTTCCCGAAGAGGAACCGGAAGAAGAGTCAGAACCGGAAGAAGAATCGGAATCGGAAGAAGAATCGAAACCGGAAGAAGAAATAGAACCAGTGGGGGAAATAATAAAACGGTTAAGTAGAAGAAAATCCTCAACCAACCGACCAAAGTTAATTATGGTCATTGGTGTTTCCACCAAGGAAGCAAAGTATTGGGAGGATTACCAATTCTCCGATGAATTGGATCCGGACAAGGATTCCGATGATGTTATAGAAATTACCCAACACAATTTAATAAGGTAAAAGAGAACAATAAGGGAAAGGGCATAAAAATAGAGAAATTTGATTGCAAACCCGATGAACTTTATATGTATCGTCAACACCCGTATTTCTTAAGTTGTGACAATAACCCGGGAACCTCTAAACCACCAGGTTTTTCTAAACCAATGTGGAAAACGACGGCTCGTATTAGGGGAACATCATATATCCCTAGAAACTTGGCAAAACGAACCAAAACCGAAGAAGAAGAAACGAGCGAGTCGGAATAAGATAGTTGTATTCGTGTGGTGTAATATATGTAATATAGTGTGCTTATGCTTTATGATATATGTAAAAATTGTTTGTATTAATAAGTATTTTTTTTTATGAATCTAACTCTTGTCTATTTTACAGTATAAAAACACAAAATGGATAGACAACCCAATATTTTAAGAGACCTATCCGGAGACATGATTGATGAAATCTTGTCTAGAGTCGGTCAGAATTCCTCGGCACAACTATTTAAGGCGAGATCAGTTTGTAAGACATTCGAAGAACGTTCCAAGAATGCCTTGATTTATAAAAGGCTTTCGTTCGAAAGATGGGGGATATCACATTGGGAAACCCATAAGTTACGATGTGTTTACTTTGATGCATATATTGCGGGGAACCCAAATGCTATTTTACGCAACGGGTTAAGAAATTATTTTGACTCAATATATCCGAATATAGGACTTCGTGATTTAGAAAAAGCGGCTAACATGCAACATAAATAAGCATGTTATGTTTACGGGTTAGTAATGTTCGCTTCTCACCAAAGTGAGAACAAGAACATCGGGCTACAACTATTAAACAAAACGTTCCCACAAGTGACGGAGTCGGTAATTGGGGTAAGAAATGAGGTTTTTAGGTTATTACGAGACTGTTGGTCATTACGTAACCTTCATCCTTTTGACGACGTTACAACACATTGTATTACTATCGGTCATAATGGTTATGTTCCACAAAACCAAGGATGGGAAGTGGTATTAGTAAAACCAGAATGCATGACTTGTTTCTGGACGTATGAATTACGTGTCTTTATTGCCTTTATTGAACGCCTTATTTATTAACTAGAATTATCTTCGCAACTACTTTGTATCAAAGTTTTATGTGCTATATTTCATGCTATATGTAAAAAAAAAGCGGTATTGTAAGTTTGCAAGTTATTGTATAAAGGTTTGAATATGATATTTTTTTTTTTTTGTGATTAGTTTTTCATATAGAATTGTAGTAGTTGAAATGGTATGTTAGCTACTAAGTATGAACTTAACGGGTAGGTACTACCCGAATTAAAGAGTATAAAATGCTAATATGAAGAAAGAGCTTTTATAAATAAGTTCATATTACGCTACGAAATACTATTTACTACTCTTGATATTCTAAATGATTAACTCGTTTCATTTGACTATTTTGAAGGAAATGGCACCGACTACTCGACACACCATGAATATGAGCGAAGAGGAATTTCGTGCCTTTCTTGCTTCAAACATAGCCGCAGTACAGGCTGCGCTACATACCAACAATAACCTTGGATCTAGCACTACAGGAAATCGTGTAGGATGCACCTACAAAGAATTCACTGCCTGCAAACCTTTGGAATTTGATGGAACCGAAGGACCGATCGGATTGAAACGGTGGACCGAGAAGGTTGAATCGGTGTTTGCCATAAGTAAGTGTACTGAAGAGGACAAAGTGAAGTACGCTATGCATACCTTCACAGGTTCTGCGTTAACATGGTGGAATACCTCTCTAGAGCAAGTGGGACAAGATGATGCTTACGCACTACCGTGGTCAGCATTTAAGCACTTGATGAATGAGAAGTACCGTCCCAGAACCGAGGTCAATAAGCTCAAGACAGAACTTAGAGGGTTACGAACCCAAGGATTTGATATTACCACGTACGAAAGACGATTCACAGAATTATGCCTATTGTGTCCGGGAGCGTTCGAAGATGAGGAAGAGAAGATCGACGCGTTTGTGAAATGATTACCGGAAAGAATCCAAGAAGATATAAGTTCACACGAGCCCGCCTCCATACAACAGGCATGTAGAATGGCTCACAAACTAGTGAACCAGATTGAAGAAAGAATTAAAGAACAGACTGCTGAAGAGGCCAATGTGAAGCAAGTCAAAAGAAAGTGGGAGGAAAACGGTGATAAGAATCACCAATACAACAACAACAGCAATTACAACAATAATCGCAACAACTATCCCAACAATCGCAACATCAATCACAACTACAACAAACGGCCCAGCAACAACAACAACAATAACAACAACAACAACAATAACAACAATAGCAACTACAACAATCATCCCAACAATAATAAAAACCGCAACAACAACAACAACAATCAGAAGCAGCTATGCCAAAGGTGTGAAAAGTATCACTCGGGGTTCTGCACCAAATTTTGCAACAAGTGTAAAAGAAATGGTCATAGCGCGGCGAAGTGTGAGGTCTACGGACCATAGGTTAACAGAACGAAAGGAACAAATGGTTTCGGAACGAGTAATGGCGGAGCAAGTAGTGTCAGAGCAAGTTATGCCAATGTAGTTTGTTATAAATGTGGAAAACCGGGCCACATTATTAGAAATTGCCCAAACCAGGAGAACACGAATGGACAAGGCCGCGGAAGAGTTTTCAATATTAATACGGCGGAGGCACAGGAAGACCCGGAGCTTGTTACGGGTACGTTTCTAATTGACAATAAATCTGCTTACGTTTTATTTGATTCGGGTGCGGATAGAAGCTATATGAGTAGAGATTTTTGTGCTAAATTAAGTTGTCCATTGATGCCTTTGGATAGTAAATTTTTACTCGAATTAGCAAATGGTAAATTAATTTCAGCAGATAATATATGTCGGACTCGAGAAATTAAACTGGTTAGCGAAACATTTAAGATTGACTTGATACCAGTAGAGTTAGGGAGTTTTGATGTGATAATCGGTATGGACTGGTTAAAAGAAGTGAAAGCAGAGATCGTTTGTTACAAAAATACAATTCGCATTATACGAGAAAAAGGAAAACCCTTAATGGTGTACGGAGAAAAGGGCAACACGAAGCTACATCTTATTAGTAATTTGAAGGCACAAAAACTAATAAGAAAAGGTTGCTATGCCATTCTAGCACACGTCGAGAAAGTACAAACTGAAGAAAAGAGCATCAATGATGTTCCCGTCGCAAAAGAATTTCCCGATGTATTTCCGAAAGAATTACCGGGATTACCCCCACATCGATCCATTGAATTTCAAATAGATCTTGTACCAGGAGCTGCACCAATAGCTCATGCTCCTTACAGACTCACACCCAGTGAGATGAAAGAACAGCAAAGCCAATTACAAGAACTTTTAGAGCGTGGTTTTATTCGACCAAGCACATCACCGTGGGGAGCTCCTATTTTGTTTGTCAAGAAGAAAGATGGTACATTCAGGTTGTGTATCGACTACCGAGAGTTGAACAAACTTACCATCAAGAACCACTACCCACTATCGAGAATCGACGACTTATTTGATCAACTACAAGGCTCGTCTGTTTATTCAAAGATTGACTTACGTTCCAGGTATCATCAAATGCCGGTGAAAGAAGATGATATTCCAAAGACTGCTTTCAGAACACGTTACGGTCATTACGAGTTTATGGTCATGCCGTTTGGTTTAACTAATGCACCAGCTGTGTTCATAGACCTTATGAACCGAGTGTGTGGACCATACCTTGACAAGTTTGTCATTGTTTTCATTGATGACATACTTATTTACTCAAAGAATGACCAAGAACACGGTGAACATTTGAGAAAGGTGTTAGAAGTATTGAGGAAGGAAGAATTGTACGCTAAGTTTTCAAAGTGTGCATTTTGGTTGGAAGAAGTTCAATTCCTCGGTCACATAGTGAACAAAGAAGGTATTAAGGTGGATCCGGCAAAGATAGAAACTGTTGAAAAGTGGGAAACCCCGAAAACTCCGAAACACATACGCCAGTTTTTAGGACTAGCTGGTTACTACAGAAGGTTCATCCAAGACTTTTCCAGAATAGCAAAACCCTTGACTGTATTAACACATAAAGGGAAGAAATTTGAATGGAAGGATGAACAAGAGAAAGCGTTTCAGTTATTGAAGAAAAAGCTAACTACGGCACCTATGTTGTCATTGCCTGAAGGGAATGATGATTTTGTGATTTATTGTGAAGCATCAAAGCAAGGTCTCGATTGTGTATTAATGCAATGAACGAAGGTGATTTCTTATGCGTCTAGACAATTGAAGATTCACGAACAAAATTATACGACGCATGATTTGGAATTAAGCGCGGTTGTTTTTGCATTAAAGACTTAGAGGCACTACTTATATGGGGTCAAAAGTATTATATATACCGACCACAAAAGTCTTCAACACATATTTAATCAGAAACAACTGAATATGAGGCAGCGTAGGTGGATTGAATTGTTGAATGATTACGACTTTGAGATTCGTTACCACCCGGGGAAGGCAAATGTGGTAGCCGACGCCTTGAGCAGGAAGGACAGAGAACCCATTCGAGTAAAATCTATGAATATAATGATTCACAATAACCTTACTACTCAAATAAAGGAGGCGCAACAAGGAGTTTTAAAAGAGGGAAATTTAAAGGATGAAATGCCCAAAGGATCGGAGAAGCATCTTAATATTCGGGAAGACGGAACCCGGTATAGGGCTGAAAGGATTTGGGTACCAAAATTTGGAGATATGAGAGAAATGGTACTTAGAGAAGCTCATAAAACCAGATACTCAATACATCCTGGAACGGGGAAGATGTACAAGGATCTCAAGAAACATTTTTGGTGGCCGGGTATGAAAGCCGATGTTGCTAAATACGTAGGAGAATGTTTGACGTGTTCTAAGGTCAAAGCTGAGTATCAGAAACCATCAGGTCTACTTCAACAACCCGAAATCCCGAAATGGAAATGGGAAAACATTACCATGGATTTCATCACTAAATTGCCAAGGACTGCAAGTGGTTTTGATACTATTTGGGTAATAGTTGATCGTCTCACCAAATCAGCACACTTTCTGCCAATAAGAGAAGATGACAAGATGGAGAAGTTAGCACGACTGTATTTGAAGGAAGTCGTCTCCAGACATGGAATACCAATCTCTATTATCTCTGATAGGGATGGTAGATTTATTTCAAGATTCTGGCAGACATTACAGCAAGCATTAGGAACTCGTCTAGACATGAGTACTGCCTATCATCCACAAACTGATGTGCAGAGCGAAAGGACGATACAAACGCTTGAAGACATGCTACGAGCATGTGTTATTGATTTCGGAAACAGTTGGGATCGACATCTACCGTTAGCAGAATTTTCCTACAACAACAGCTACCATTCAAGCATTGAGATGGCACCCCGTTTGAAGCACTTTATGGTAGAAAGTGCAGGTCTCCGATTTGTTGGAGTGAAGTGGGGGATAGACAGATTACGGGTCCGGAGATAATACAAGAAACTACCGAGAAGATTATCCAAATTCAACAACGGTTGAAAACCGCCCAAAGTCGACAAAAGAGCTACGCTGACATTAAAAGAAAAGATATAAAATTTGAAATTAGAGAGATGGTCATGCTTAAAGTTGCACCTTGGAAAGGTGTTGTTTGATTTGGTAAACGAGGGAAATTAAATCCAAGGTATATCGGACCATTCAAGATTATTGATCGTGTCGGACCAGTAGCTTACCGACTTGAGTTACCTCAACAACTCGCGGCTGTACATAACACTTTTCATGTCTCGAATTTGAAGAAATGTTTTGCTAAAGAAGATCTCACTATTCCTTTAGATGAAATCCAAATCAACGAAAAACTTTAATTCATCGAAGAACCCGTCAAAATAATGGATCGTGAGGTTAAAATACTTAAGCAAAACAAGATACCAATTGTTAAGGTTCGATGGAATGCTCGTAGAGGACCCGAGTTCACCTAGGAACGAGAGGATCAGATGAAGAAAAAATACCCGCATTTATTTCCAGAAGATACGTCAACACCTCCAACTGCTTAAAATTTCGGGACGAAATTTATTTAACTGGTAGGTACTGTAGTGACCCGAACTTTTCCATGTTTATATATATATTAAATGAAATTTTTATTTACATGATTAAGTGTTTCCAACATATTAAGCAATCAAACTTGCTAAGACTTGATTAATTAAAATAGGTTTAATATAGACAATTGACCACCCAAGTTGACCGGTGATTCACGAACGTTAAAACTTGCAAAAACTATATGATGACATATATATGGTTATATATATAGTTAACATGATATTATGATAAGTAAACATATCATTAAGTATATTAATAATGAACTACATATGTAAAAACAAGAATACTAACTTAATGATTTTGAAACGAGACATATATGTAACGATTATCGTTGTAACGACATTTAATGTATATATATCATATTAAGAGATATTCGTACATCATAATATTATGATAATATAATAATTTAAAATCTCATTTGATATTATAAATATTGGGTTAACAACATTTAACAAGATCGTTAACCTAAAGGTTTCAAAACAACACTTACATGTAACGACTAACGATGACTTAACGACTCAGTTAAAATGTATATACATGTAGTATTTTAATATGTATTCATACACTATTGAAAGACATCAAGACACTTATCAAAATACTTCTACTTAACAAAAATGCTTACAATTACATCCTAGTTCAGTTTCATCAACAATTCTACTCGTATGCACCCGTATTCGTACAATACACAACTTTTAGATGTATGTACTATTGGTATATACACTCTAATGATCAGCTCTTAGTAGCCCATGTGAGTCACCTAACACATGTGGGAACCATCATTTGGCAACTAGCATGAAATATCTCATAAAATTACAAAAATATGAGTAATCATTCATGACTTATTTACATGAAAATAAAATTACATATCCTTTATATCTAATCCATACACCAACGACCAAAAACACCTACAAACATTTTCATTCTTCAATTTTCTTCATCTAATTGATCTCTCTCAAGTTCTATCTTCAAGTTCTAAGTGTTTTTCATAAATTCTACAAGTTCTAGTTTCATAAAATCAAGAATACTTCCAAGTTTGCTAGCTTACTTCCAATCTTGTAGAGTGATCATCCAACCTCAAGAAATCTTTCTTATTTACAGTAAGATATCTTTATAATACAAGGTAATACTCATATTCAAACTTTGATTCAATTTCTATAACTATAACAATCTTATTTCGAGTGAAAATCTTACTTGAACTGTTTTCGTGTCATGATTCTGCTTCAAGAACTTTCAAGCCATCCAAGGATTCTTTGAAGCTAGATCCATTTTTCTCATTTCCAGTAGCTTTATCCAGAAAACTTGAGTTAGTAATGATGTTCATAACATCATTCGATTCATACATATAAAGCTATCTTATTCGAAGGTTTAAACTTGTAATCACTAGAACATAGTTTAGTTAATTCTAAACTTGTTCGCAAACAAAAGTTAATCCTTCTAACTTGACTTTTAAAATCAACTAAACATATGTTCTATATCTATATGATATGCTAACTTAATGATTTAAAACCTGAAAACACGAAAAACACCGTAAAACCGAATTTACGCCGTCGTAGTAACACCGCGGGCTGTTTTGGGTTAGTTAATTAAAAACTATGATAAACTTTGATTTAAAAGTTGTTCTTCTGTGAAAATGATTTTTCTTATGAACATGAAACTATATCCAAAAATCATGGTTAAACTCAAAGTGAAAGTATGTTTTCTAAAATGGTCATCTAGACGTCGTTCTTTCGACTGAAATGACTACCTTTACAAAAACGACTTGTAACTTATATTTCTGACTATAAACCTATACTTTTTCTGTTTATATTCATAAAATATAGTTCAATATGAAACCATAGCAATTAGAATCACTCAAAACGGATTTAAAATAAAGAAGTTATGGGTAAAACAAGATTGGATAATTTTTCTTGTTGTAGCAACGTGAAAATTGGTAACAAATCTATATTAATCATATCCTAGCTAACTTATATTGTATTATACATGTATTCTAATATATTATGTAATCTTGGGATACCATAGACACGTATGCAAATGTTTTGACATATCATATCGACCCATGTGTATATATTATTTAGAACAACCATAGACACTCTATATGCAGTAATGTGGGAGTTAGCTATACAGGGTTGAGGTTGATTCCAAAAATATATATACTTTGAGTTGTGATCTAGCCTGAGACGTGTATACACTGGGTCATGGATTGATTCAAGATAATATATATCAATTTTTTTCTGTACATCTAACGTTGGACAACTAGTTGTAGGTTACTAACGAGGACAGCTGACTTAATAAACTTAAAACATCAAAATGTATTAAAAGTGTTGTAAATATATTTTGAATATACTTTGATATATATGTACATATTTGTTATAGGTTCGTGAATCGACCAGTGGCCAAGTCTTACTTTCCGACGAAGTAAAAATCTGTGAAAGTGAGTTATAGTCCCACTTTTAAAATATAATATTTTTGGGATGAGAATACATGCAGGTTTTATAAATAATTTACAAAATAGACACAAGTACTTGTAACTACATTCTATGGTTGAATTATCGAAATCGAATATGCCCCTTTTTATTAAGTCTGGTAATCTAAGAATTAGGGAACAGACACCCTAATTGACGCGAACTCTAAAGATGGATATATTGGGCCTAACAAACCCTATCCAAAGTACCGGATGCTTTAGTACTTCGAAATTTATATCATATCCGAAGGGTGTCCCGGAATGATGGGGATATTCTTATATATGCATCTTGTAAATGTCGGTTACCAGGTGTTCACCATATGAATGATTTTTATCTCTATGTATGGGATGTATATTGAAATATGAAATCTTGTGGTTTATTGTTATGATTTGATATATATAGGTTAAACCTATAACTCACCAACATTTTTGTTGATGTTTAAAGCATGTTTATTCTCAGGTGAATATTAAGAGCTTCCGCTGTTGCATACTAAAATAAGGACAAGATTTGGAGTCCATGTTTGTATGATATTATGTAAAAACTGCATTCAAGAAACATATGTCGATGTAATATATTTCTATTGTAAACCATTATGTAATGGTCGTGTGTAAACAGTATATTTTAGATTATCATTATTTGATAATCTACATAATGCTTTTGAAACCTTTATTGATAAAATAAAGGTTATGGTTGTTTTAAAAATGAATGCAGTCTTTGAAAAACGTCTCATATAGAGGTCAAAACCTCGCAACGAAATCAATTAATATGGAACGTTTATAATCAATATGAACGGGACATTTCAATTTATGAAAATTGAAATCTCGTAATCTATTACTATTATCAAAATCATTAATTATGACAAACCTATGAACTCACTCAACCTCGTGTTGACTTTTTAAGTATGTTTATTCTCAGGTACTTTTTGCTTCCGCTGTAAAACTTTGCTGTTACATAGAAGTCAAGCCAAGCACTGGGACCAGAGTTAACATCGCTGTTAATGGATTTTGACGGGATGTTACACTCAGACATTCAGATAAGACAACTTGGGATTCTTCCCATGCCATAACTCATATGGTGTCTTTTCTACCTTCACAGTTGGAATCACATTGAGTATGCCTGCAGCAGACTCTCATGCATATCCCTAAAAGACGGTAGTAGAGAAATCAGACTCATCATAAATCAAACTATATCAAGTAAAGTTCGATTCCTCTTACTCAGACACACCATCGTGTTGTGGTGTGTAAGGTAAAGTGAACTATGAGACAATCCCACAATTCTATAGGTGGTCCAAAAACTCTTGACTCATAAACTCACTTACTCCATTGGAGCGAAGTGCTTTAATGGTCTTTTCAAGCTGATTATCTACTTTATTTTGGAATACTTTTGAATGTTAAAATAGCTTTATATTTATGTTTCAGCAAGTGAACATAATCATAGCTACTGTACTCATCAGTAAATGTAATGAAGTAAAATTAACTAAATCTATACATTGTTCTTAAAGGGCTACATACAACAGTATGTATTAGTCCTAAAAGATCTTTAACTCTTTTACCTAAATCGGAGAAAGAAGCATTTGTCATATTTTCACATATGATAATGCTAAAAACGAACATATATTTCATAGCATTATTCCTCAAGAAAGACAAGCTTTTAGTTGCAATTGTTCTATTTACAAGTGATATTCGTTTAAATAATAAAAGGTGAAGACAAAAGACAGATTCGACGAATTGAAGACGCAAACGACCAAAAAGCTCAAAAGTACAAAATACAATCAAAGAGGTTCCAATTATTGAAAAGAAACGTCTCAGAATTACAAGAGTACAAGATTCAAAAAGCAAAGTACAAGATATTAAATTGTACGCAAGGACGTTCAAAAATCCGGAACCGGGACCAGAGTCAACTCTCAACGCTCGACGCAACGGACTAAAAATTACAAGTTAACTATGTATATAAATATAATATAATATATAATTAATTATATAAATTATATATATATTATATTTATATATTAAAACCGTCGGCAAGAAAGGTTCCAAAATGAGATGAGCTGTAGAAACAAACTCCGCGAGTTGCAGAGTTTGAAGGCCAAAAAGGCCGCGAGTCGCGGAGCCTCCCTGGACAAAAATGCCTATAAAAGCCAGCGCAATTTGACGTTTTATATATCCAAAATTCTATCTATCTCTCTATATGTAAACGTATATATATTTATATTTATATTTATATTTTAATTTTAATTTTAATTTTAATTTCTAATAATAAGGGTATGTTAGCGCATATTGTAAGGGTGTAAGTCGAAATTCTGTCCGTGTAACGCTACGCTATTTTTAATCATTGTAAGTTATGTTCAACCTTTTTACATTAATGTCTCGTAGCTAAGCTATTATTATGCTTATTTAATCCTAAGTAATCATGATGTTGGGCTAATTACTAAAATTGGGTAATTGGGCTTTGTACCATAATTGGGGTTTGGACAAAAGAACGACACTTGTGGAAATTAGACTATGGGCTATTAATGGGCTTTATATTTGTTTAACTAAATGATAGTTTGTTAATTTTAATATAAAGATTTACAATTGGACGTCCCTATAAATAACCATATACACTCGATCGGACACGATGGGCGGGGTATTTATATGTACGAATAATCGTTCATTTAACCGGACACGGGAATGGATTAATAGCCACTAGAATTATTAAAACAGGGGTGAAATTATGTACAAGGACACTTGGCATAATTGATAACAAAGTATTAAAACCTTGGGTTACACACAGTCTATATCCTGGTGTAATTATTAAACAAAGTAATAAAACCTTGTTACAGTTTAAGTCCCCAATTAGTTGGAATATTTAACTTCGGGTATAAGGATAATTTGACGAGGACACTCGCACTTTATATTTATGACTGATGGACTATTATGGACAAAAACCAGACGGACATATTAAATAATCCAGGACAAAGGACAATTAACCCATGGGCATAAAACTAAAATCAACACGTCAAACATCATGATTACGGAAGTTTAAATAAGCATAATTCTTTTATTTCATATTTAATTTCCTTTATTTTATATTTAATTGCACTTTTAATTATCGCACTTTTATTTATTGTTATTGTATTTAATTGCACTTTTAATTATCGTACTTTTTAATTATCGCAATTTTATTTCATCGCATTTTTATTTATCACAATTTCATCATCGTTATTTACTTTACGCTTTAAATTAAGTCTTGTATTTATTTTTAATATTTTACATTAGGTTTTAACTGCAACTAAAGTTTAAAAAATCGACAAACCGGTCATTAAACGGTAAAAACCCCCCTTTATAATAATAATATTACTTATATATTTGTATTTTTATAAATTAAAACTAATATAGCGTTAAGCTTTGTTTAAAGATTTTCCCTGTGGAACGAACCAGACTTACTAAAAACTACACTACTGTACGATTAGGTACACTGCCTATAAGTGTTGTAGCAAGGTTTAAGTATATCCATTCTATAAATAAATAAATATCTTGTGTAAAATTGTATCGTATTTAATAGTATTTTCTTGTAAAATTTAATAGTATTTTATACCCCTTAGCTTAAACTATCAAGTATTTTTGGCGCCGCTGCCGGGGATCGCCGAAGCGAAACGCCACACATATAAAAAAAAGAGATTTTTATTTAGTTTTATTTAGTTTTTGTAAAAATACATTTTAAATAAAAAAAATATAAAAAAACCGAAAAAAAATTATATATATAAATTTATTTTTTTTAGATTTCTATTTATAAAATTATAAAGTATTTCTATTTTTATTTTAGTTTTTAAAACATAAGTTTTTATTTAATTTATATAAATATTTTATTTAATTATTAAAACAGAAAAATATAAAAAACAAATAAATAAAAAAACTGACCTGTCGAAAACTTGACCTACCTCTTTTGGACCTGCAACCTCCGCGACTTGCGGAGGTATTGAACTGGTTCAACCGCGACTCGCAGAGCCGTCTGACACAGGTCACACAGAAGCCCTGAATCAGCATTAATTACGGGTTTTTATTATTATTATTATTATTATTTAAATTAAACCCTAATTAGGGTTATATTTTTATAATAATTAGTTTAGTTTTATTATTTATTTTATATTTTTAGTTTATAAGTTTAATTAAATTATAAAATTAATAGTTTTATTAAATAAATAATATAAAAATAATATTTTTATAAAAATTGTAATTTTTACAACTTTTAGTGTATTTTTATATTTTGTCCCTTTTTATTCGTTTTTAGCGTAATTTTTGTATTTTTCGCTCATTTTTAGTTTTAAGATATAGTTTTTGCCATAGTTATTTTTATTTCTAGATTTTTAGGTTTTGCCGTAAAATCTCTTAAGTGCTTTTTCTTTAGACTAAGATCTAGATGCTTTAGAATTTTGCGACGCCTTTTTAAGTTTTAGTACCTTTTTAAGTTTTGACGCACTACTTTCTTATTTTTATTTTTCGACGCCTTTTACCTATGTATCAATTATCACTCCAATTAGTAATCTCAATTTGTAATTTTAATTTTAAGTTAGTGATAGTAATAAGGTTGGGTTAGTCGAGTGTTTTAAAGTTTTATAAGTCACTCTTTTTCTTTCTTATTTTTCGACGCGCTCTTTTTCTTTCTTATTTCTCGCCATTCTAGTTTTAAGACATAGATTTTTATTCTACTTCTTCTCTAAATTTCTTAAAATTACGAAAATTTATTTTAAGTGGTTAAATTGGTAGACATCAAAATTTTCTGGTTCGTAGTAATAGTTGGATTTGTACGTGGACCGGGTTATTGGTGTGATGACCCGGAAAATTCTGATCAAATTTAAACTTTAATCTTTATATTTTTCCGACATGATAAGCAAAATCTGTAATGTTGAATCCCAAAAACTTTGAACTATTTATATGAAATCATTTGACCTTTGACTACTTCCGACGATTCACGAACTTTACTTTGTAAATAAATAGGTACATGTAAATATAAATATATGGACATATATAATCCATAATGTATACTTTAAACCTTAGGAATTAAAAATGTGAAATAATAAATAGAATAAATAAATTACCATTTTACATATATAATATTATGAGTCTATATATGAATTCTAATAATAATTATTAATATACCGTGATATATAATATTTAATAAATATTATTATATAATATAGTGTAAAGTTAATATCATTATTATTATCTATTATTATTATAATTATTATTAATATAATTATTAGTGTCATTATTATTATTAACATTAATAATATGATTATTATCATTTTTATTATTATTAAATATCATTCTCATTATTAGTATTAATTTGATATTATTATTATTATTATTAATAAGGTTATTATTATTATTTCTATTATTATCATTACAAATTTATTAACTGTATCTTATTTATGAATTAGTAATACAGAGATAATCAGATAGAAACAAAATTTGTTAACTATCAATATCATATAAGTGTACGATTTTAATTAGAAATTTTGGCTGTTTTCCTTAATTTCTTCTTCTTCTGTTGTTGATTGAATTATCTGTCGACCACAGTTGCTAAATAACAAACATGTTTACTGCATCAATTATTCGTATCTATTGCTTACAAGACTGTTAAAGATCACAGCCAAATGGAAATAAAACAGAAATATTAAAGACACCCGTTTTATCTCTGTTCTTGAACTCAATTTACCAATACTCTTTCTTTTCTGTTTTGATTGAATATCACAACCACTATCTTCATCAAACAACGACATCCAATAATCATCATCATAGAACAGCTGCAACTTTGTTTATGTCTATGGTGATCAGGCGGTAACAACCTTGAACAACACTAGCATTATTCATTTACCTTCTCTTTCTCTTTCTTCATCTTCAACCCACTACAATTAAAACTTGTTTTCGTTTCTTGATCAAAAACCTGTTTGCTACATTACAGTTGACATTCGTTTGTTCGTTGTTATTATTAAATCAAGAGAACCCATAACAACCATCCGCCATCTTCACTATTGGTTTGCAAACCCATCGAACCACAACACAAACCCTTTTGAATTATTGTTGCTAACCGTTTTTCTTGACCAAGACCATTAACACCATTTCTATCACCATGACAATCACGAGACCTATCACCATTACTCTAATTTTTTTTCGTGACCCAAACCACTTTTTTTTTATTGCATTGATTTTGTTTCTGATTTTTGCATTCGAATAAGATCAACAAAACCGGTGCTCCTTGTTACTTCCTACATCACAAGACAACACCACCACAACTTTGATATAAAATGATATCTTCTTGCTGCCATGGTTTCTGTTCAACTTCTTCAATATCTTCGGTCTTTTATTCAGTTTGAAAATACCACACAACCACTATATATTCAAATCTTGCAATTAATTATTCAAACTGCTTTTGCGTATTAGTTTTGGCTGATATATACCAACTCAATTAACCCCACTCATTTTGTAAAGAGAAATAAAATGCTTGATAAGTGGTTTGAGGGGCCATGTATATAGAATAAGGAATTGTTGGGAATGTTGCTTGGCTTTACACGTAAATAGAACAAGAAGGGGTATTCAAAAAGGGATTTAGTGGACGACCCCAGTAGCTAATACCGATTACCTTTTATTTTTATTTTTTTATTTTTTTCTTTCCACAATCTATTATTACTTCTAGGGTGGTGTTTTGAGCCACCTTTCTTATTCTTTTGGGCCGTAAAACCTTGTACTCTGTTGGACCGATAACCAACCATTTCAGTTGGGCTGCCATCTTCCTCTATTTTTATCTTCAATTGGTTCAGTCGAGCCACAATCAGGAACAAGCACTTCTCTTAATGGTGTTGGTGACAAGAATACGTGGTGATTATAATCATGATATAATGATGAAATAAAATGCGATAAGATCAAGAAGAACTGGATGTTGAGTTAAGATGGATAGCGATTACGATAATGATATGATAATGACACATGAATCACGATATAAAAGATTATGATTTTATATAGATATTTAGATGATGATGGATAGGATGATGATGATCGTGATATCCTGATATGATTAGGATGATGTTATGATTATGATTATGGTAGAATTATGATGATGAAAATGGCGATGTTATGTATGTGTACGATGATGATGAGATAGATGATAAGATTGATGATAATTTAGGTTTTAATTTAAGAAGAAGAACATACAGATAGAAGGGTTACATAGATTTAAATCAGTGATTATTTCAGAAATGTATAAGCAGAGGAATGGTTAAGGGTGTTGTGTGTTGAACAATAGGTCCGGGGTTCGAATCCAGGCGACTGCAAATAAATTATTTTTAATAATAGAAGCTGTCTTGAGACTTTTGGGCTTTTGCTTGCTGTTGGGCTGTTGCTGAAACAAAGTGGGATATTAAAAATATTTTCGGGTTAAATACAGTGGACCAGGGATTTATATCAGAAAAATACACATGGTCGATTGGTTAGAGAGTTGTGCGGGTTTTCGAGAGGTCGAGGGTTCGAGTCCCTTCACGGGCAGTTTATTTCTTTTTAAGCCTATTTTGAGGTAGTTACTTATCATTTTTATTATCTTTATTATTATTATTATTATTACTACTAATTATTAATATTATCATTATAATTAGGACTAATATTATCCTTGTTATGATCATCATAATTACTTTTATCATTAAAATTAGTAATATTATCATTAAGACTAATATTAGAATTTATCATTTTTATTAAACTTATCTTTTTATCAAAAATTTAAAAGTATTATTATTATTATTATTATTATTATTATTAGAATTAACATTAAATTTATTATTACTTTTAACATTATTATTATCATTATTATTATCATATCCTTTCATAAGAATTATCATTTTTATTATTATTAGTATTATTATCTCTTTATTTAAGTACTATTATAATTATTGATTTTACGAACAAAAGAGTTTATATATAAACAGTATATTTCATACTATATTTTTTCTAACTATAATAATAATTACATCTAGGGTATAAATGTATCTTAAAATATTATAAGTAATAATAACACATATATATAAAAATAAATATAAATTTGAATACATTATAATAAGTTACAATGTAAGCATATATATATATATATATGAAATATATATATATACATATATATATATATATATATATATATATATATATATATATATATATATATATATATATATATATATATATATATATATATATATATATATATATATATATAACATATAATTTATATCACTAATAACTATATGTCCGACTACAAATATACGTGTTAATATATGTACTTGATATAGGTTCGTGAATCTAAGGACAACCCTATACTCGTTCAATGTTGTTATATGTATTTTTACTACAAAATACAGTATGGTGAGTTTCATTTGCTCCCTTTTACTCTTTACATTTTTGGGACTGAGAATACATGCGCTGTTTTTTTTTACAACTGCTTTATTAAATGCTTTTGAAATATATTTTGAACTGCGAATACATGAAATGCTTTTATAAATGTTTGATGAGATAGACACAAGCAAAACATTCCTTGAATGAATTAATATGCAGATAGAAGTTCTGCGGATTATTGTTGAATTATGTGGACATGATAATTGACACCATTGAATTATGTGGACATGATAATTGCCACCATTAAATTATGTGGATATGATAAATGTCACCATTGAATTATGTGGACATGATGATTGCCACCAATTGATAGTGAATGTTATATATCGAGAGAATGATTTTATACACAGGTTATGTGTATGTTATTTTTGTGCACAAGATATGTGTACGGTTACTATGATTTATGAAAATGGTTTCGTACACGAGAAAGATGTACTGTATTTAAAAGATATAGCATGTACATTACAGGTGGGTATAGGATTTGGGCCCATTTATACCATGCAGCATTTAAATTTTGTGGTCTATCAAAATGATGAATTTTATTGTTTTATGATAAACCTATGAACTCACCAACCTTTTGGTTGACACTTGAAAGTATGTTTATTCTCAGGTATGAAAGAAATCTTTCGCTGTGCATTTGCTCATTTAGAGATATTACTTGGAGTCATTCATGGCATATTTCAAAAAACGTTGTATTCGAGTCGTCGAGTTCATCAAGATCATTATTAAGTCAATTATAGTTGGATGTATTATGAAATGGTATGTATTGTCGTCAACTTTCAATGAAATGAAAGTTTTTCTTTTAAAAACGAATGCAATGTTTGTAAAATGTATCATATAGAGGTCAAGTACCTCGCGATGGAATCAAATGTAATGTTCTCGTCCATATGGATTTGGTCGGGGCACTACAGGTGGTATCAGAGCAGTGGTCGTAGCAAACCAGGTCTTGCATTAGTGTGTCTAACTAGTAGTTGTTAGGATGCATTAATGAGTCTGGACTTCGGCCTAGTAGTTGTTAGGATATATTAATAAGTCTGGACTTGAACCTGGTCTACATGTCAAAAGTTTTGCTTATCATTTCTTGTCGAAAAATACCTGCTTATCATTCCTAGTCTAGACACATCTTACTGCATTGATTGCATAAATAGTGTATAGACAAAATCCATATCTTAGCGTATCTGTTACTGTAGACTTTATCTGACACGTTTCCTTAATTCACTTCGTAATCTACGGGATCTTCTGTACTATGTATAGGTATTCTATGTAATTAGAATATCATCCGATATCCGAAAATCATTTCATATCGAAAAATCCTTTATCCAATCGTACGCAATGGAACTCACAACTAGTTCAAGTCCCTCGGATTCCGATATGGAGTCCCACTCCAGCTCCGAAAACAGCGTCACCAGAATCAATCAATCAATCAATCAGTCATCCCCAATTCATCTGATGGGTTCATAGATGACTTAACCGATGGAGACGCGAAGAAGGCGATCCTTTCCATCCACCACATCCCCCTCTTGACGAAGAACCTGAAGCACTTACCGACGAACCTGTCCGTAATACCATTTTCTCTCACTTCCAGAATATCTCGCTATGATTATATACTATCTCAAATTCAAAACCTTATTCACCCGCTCGTTCCTTCCGACAATCATCCCGGAGTAATAAGTCAACGAGCTTCGCACCCAAGTTGTAGCCTTGAAAAATATGGTGCAAAATGTACCAGCTTCAGCAACATTACCGGCATCAACAGTACCACCAACAACAACATCCGCATCCCAAGCCTCAAATTCACAATCTGTCCCACGAACATCAACATCATATGCACCATAGATACCAAGGAGTACCAACAGCAATTAACGATGAAGTATTGATCCATGACTTCATTAATATTCTGCGAAGAATATATGGTTCCTAATAGTTTTAGAGATTACTTATTCTAGCTAAAATCAAAAATCAAATGAGGCTAATATTATATTGACTCATTAAATCCATGATTACATCTGAAGAAAATATATATGTATATATATTTTCATAAAGATTGTGATTAAAAATTCTTTCGTACAAACTGTTAATGATGAAAATATTTTAACGGGTAGGTAATACCCGAGGAATATTTAAGATTTCACATTAATAAGTTACACTGTACATTCTTCAAATCTGATTCAACAATCATGTACTATCCTATTTACAACCACCGCAATACATATCCGTTTACCGCAAAATAACCCTTTTCATTCAATTTCATATTTGGATTTTTATCTATCAGAATCCAACAAGTGGCATAATGAAGAAAACATTGGACAAAATAAAATTTGTTAGAAACAAACAAATTAACTATGAGAAATTTTGTTATGAATCAACGCTAACTGTTCCTAGCTAACTGTTAATTCCGTATTACCTTTTAATTATCGCAATTTATTTATCGCAATTTATTTATCGCATTTTAATTATCGCAAATTTAATTCTCGCAATTTTATTTATCGTCATTTAATTTCTGTTATTTATTTTACGCACTTTAAGTATCGAGACATGTATACAAGGTTTTGACATATCATATCGACGCATATATATATTATTTGGAATAACCATAGACACTCTATATGCTGTAATGATCGAGTTCGCTATACAGGGTTGAGGTTAATTCTAAAATAATATATATACTTTGAGTTGTGATCGAGTCTAAGACATGTACACGGGTCACGATACGTAGTAATTAATTCGAATATTATATATTAAACTATATATGAATTATTGGACTGTCAACTGTGGACTATCGACTGTGGACTAATAACATTGGACAATTAAAATGAATTAAAATATTGATTATAATATATGAAACTAAACAATTCTTCAAGTTTGCCACTTGATTTCATTCTAAACTTCATTTGTATCTTGACGATTACAATCTCCGTTCAAACCTTTCATGATTCTTGAAAACACCTCAATCGATAGGATGAATCAACCGCACTTCATCTACGGAAGGAAAGATTTATGAATATACTTATGCACCTGAGAAACTCTCGGCAACTGAGTAAAAGTTTAACACGTAGCCGCGTCAGATCCTTTGGCTTTATTAGCAAAAATAAATTTGCCATCCCTTTTCAAAGTAGCCAATTTTGTCACAGCTCCAGCAAGTCAACTTCGACTTTTCATTCGAAGTAGCCTTACTATAATCCAGATATATACGATTACCCTTTTTGATACCGGAGAATTCTTTTATATTCCACCATATTACCAGCAGACATACCAGCAACCTCGTTGCTTCTTGGCTTAAATCTCTCTGACAAATCATTATATTTATTCATTGAAACCCTATCATATACTCATCTGCATCTTGTAACGAGAACTGCCATACCAATTACCGAGAATCAGCAATCAGTATTTCAAATCTCGTAGCATTTCTACATCAATAGTTATATGTGTACATATAACAATTATCTCCTAGAATTTCGATCTTCAATTCTGAAATTCTGAAAAGCACCCAGTCTACAAATCAATACCACAAATTCTGAAAAAGCTGAATACAGCGGCAAAAAAAAAAACAAAAAAAAAACTATACACGACCTTAACCGTCGAAAGTTTGATGATAAAAAATGGAATATTGGAAACATTCAATAGAAAATTTAGTACCGAAAAGCGGATTATGCGAAACTATGAAGGAAGCCGTGGACAAATCACAAAGAATAAGTTTGACTTCAAAGAATCCAAATGATTCAATGCCTGCTAAAGTCTTTAGCGAATATCTTGTTCTTTACTCTAAACCCTTACGGACAATAGTTTCTATCATCCTCTGATCTTAGATATTCCGAGATATTATCGTATCTTTCATTATAAATATCCTCGATATTTCTGAATATATTTTCATAACTAATCTTATCTGAAATCATTAATCTCTTCGTGCTATCAGTATTACATCATATAGAAACTGTTAGTTTCTATATTCTGTAAACTTTCGAGCTTAAAATATGAATGTTATTGAAGTAATGTTGGGAACTGATGCATGAGTTAGTATAATATAATGACATTTGATCAACATGATTACATTACAGTAATTCATGCCGAGTTTCTAATGAAACGTGATGATTCACAGAACATATCGTCATCATGTATCATTTACACGACTCTTACATTCTACCTAATCTCCAAACACGTCAAGAACATATCTTTCTGATAGTTCTATCTTTTCTATTGAATTCTAGTAATTTGACAAATCAAGATCGTGCCATTACGATTCCCTTCTTAGAATATTAACTAGGTTCATTTCAAAATCCATCCTTACAAATTCTGGACCATTATTCGCTTGACTTGAGGTCGGGAAGAGGAGGCAAAAGTAGGGAACTCTTAAATATAAAAGGAAATATAAAGCTCGACAACAACATATAAATTACAAACCGTGCATATCAATACGTATTGCCACGTAAAGGCACGGGAGAATTAAAATTACTATAACCCCAAGGTAATAGTAAAAATAAATAAAATCCTCCGGTGGTAAATGAAAAAGAAGAATGATAGACATGAAAGTTAGGAGTATATCAAGAATCAGTACTGGATGGAGCATATTAATGGATGCTTTAAAGTATGAATTAAGGGAGAAAGAATAGAAGGTGTGAGTTGTGGAAAATAAGGAAACGAAGGGGGTGAATTTATAATGAAATACCCGACAGAGCAATCGAAACAGATTATTGCATTCAATCAAAGAAGATCCTGATTTCCTTAATCTTCGAAGAACCAAATCTTATTACAAATATTTTCTTTAAATCCCATAAATTTCGGAAATCTATCGTAACTACATCATCGATTAAAACGATTCTATATTTACTCATTTCACTCTCTTGCGATAGCTTCACTTATGCTCCTTGCGTAATCAAATCGTTTTATCTATATTACTCAATGATGATAAAACTCTATTCACCAACTCATATTCGTCATGAAAACATCTTTATAGTTAGCCATGACGACCTCGATCAAATTTTGGGACGAAATTTCTTTAACGGGTAGGTACTGTGATGACCCGGAAAATTCTGATCAAATTTAAACTTTAATCTTTATATGTTTCCGACATGATAAGCAAAATTTGTAATGTTGAATCTCAAAAACTTTGAACTATTTATATGAAATCATTTGACCTTTGACTACTTCTGACGATTCACGAACTTTACTTTGTAAATAAATAGGTACATGTAAATATAAATATATGGACATATATAATCCATAATGTATACTTTAAACCTTAGGAATTAAAAATGTGAAATAATAAATAGAATAAATAAATTACCATTTTACATATATAATATTATGAGTCTATATATGAATTCTAATAATAATTATTAATATACCGTGATATATAATATTTAATAAATATTATTATATAATATAGTGTAAAGTTAATATCATTATTATTATCTATTATTATTATAATTATTATTAATATAATTATTAGTGTCATTATTATTATTAACATTAATAATATGATTATTATCATTTTTATTATTATTAAATATCATTCTCATTATTAGTATTAATTTGATATTATTATTATTATTAATAAGGTTATTATTATTATTTCTATTATTATCATTACAAATTTATTAACTGTATCTTATTTATGAATTAGTAATACAGAGATAATCAGATAGAAACAAAATTTGTTAACTATCAATATCATATAAGTGTACGATTTTAATTAGAAATTTTGGCTGTTTTCCTTAATTTCTTCTTCTTCTGTTGTTGATTGAATTATTTGTCGACCACAGTTGCTAAATAACAAACATGTTTACTGCATCAATTATTCGTATCTATTGCTTACAAGACTGTTAAAGATCACAGCCAAATGGAAATAAAACAGAAATATTAAAGACACCCGTTTTATCTCTGTTCTTGAACTCAATTTACCAATACTCTTTCTTTTCTGTTTTGATTGAATATCACAACCACTATCTTCATCAAACAACGACATCCAATAATCATCATCATAGAACAGCTGCAACTTTGTTTATGTCTATGGTGATCAGGCGGTAACAACCTTGAACAACACTAGCATTATTCATTTACCTTCTCTTTCTCCTTCTTCATCTTCAACCCACTACAATTAAAACTTGTTTTCGTTTCTTGATCAAAAACCTGTTTGCTATGTTACAGTTGACATTCGTTTGTTCGTTGTTATTATTAAATCAAGAGAACCCATAACAACCATCCGCCATCTTCACTATTGGTTTGCAAACCCATCGAACCGCAACACAAACCCTTTTGAATTATTGTTGCTAACCGTTTTTCTTGATCGAGACCATTAACACCATTTCTATCACCATGACAATCACGAGACCTATCACCATTACTCTAATTTTTTTTCGTGACCCAAACCACTTTTTTTATTGCATTGATTTTGTTTCTGATTTTTGCATTCGAATAAGATCAACAAAACCGGTGCTCCTTGTTACTTCCTACATCACATGACAACACCACCACAACTTTGATATAAAACGATATCTTCTTGCTGCCATGGTTTCTGTTCAACTCCTTCGATATCTTCTGTCTTTTATTCAGTTTGAAAATGCCACACAACCACTATATATTCAAATCTTGCAATTAATTATTCAAACTGCTTTTGCGTATTAGTTTTGGCCGACATATACCAACTCAATTAACCCCACTCATTTTGTAAAGAGAAATAAAATGCTTGATAAGTGGTTTGAGGGGCCATGTATATAGAATAAGGAATTGTTGGGAATGTTGCTTGGCTTTACACGTAAATAGAACAAGAAGGGGTATTCAAAAAGGGATTTAGTGGACGACCCCAGTAGCTAATACCGATTACCTTTTTTTTTATTTTTTTATTTTTTTTCTTTCCACAATCTATTATTACTTCTAGGGTGGTGTTTTGAGCCACCTTTCTTATTCTTTTGGGCTGTAAAACCTTGTACTATGTTGGACCGATAACCAACCATTTCAGTTGGGCTGCCGTCTTCCTCTATTTTTATCTTCAATTGGTTCAGTCGAGCCACAATCAGGAACCAGCACTTCTCTTAATGGTGTCGGTGACAAGAATACGTGGTGATTATAATCATGATATAATGATGAAATAAAATGCGATAAGATCAAGAAGAACTAGATGTTGAGTTAAGATGGATAGCGATTACGATAATGATATGATAATGATACATGAATCACGATATAAAAGATTATGATTTTATGTAGATATTTAGATGATGATGGATAGGATGATGATGATCGTGATATCTGGATACGATTAGGATGATGTTATGATTATGATTATAGTAGAATTATGATGATGAAAATGGCGATGTTATGTATGTGTACGATGATGATGAGATAGATGATAAGATTGATGATAATTTAGGTTTTAATTTAAGAAGAAGAACATACAGATAGAAGGGTTACATAGATTTAAATCAGTGATTATTTCAGAAATGTATAAGTAGAGGAATGGTTAAGGGTGTTGTGTGTTGAACAATAGGTCCGGGGTTCGAATCCAGGCGACTGCAAACAAATTATTTTTAATAATAGAAGCTGTCTTGAGACTTTTGGGCTTTTGCTTGCTGTTGGGCCGTTGCTGAAACAAAGTGATATTATTTTTAATTACTTTTATCATTAAAATTAGTGATATTATCATTAAGACTAATATTAGAATTTATCATTTTTATTAAACTTATCTTTTTATCAAAAATTTAAAAGTATTATTATTATTATTATTATTATTATTATTATTATTATTATTATTAGAATTAACATTAAATTTATTATTACTTTTAACATTATTATTATCATTATTATTATCATATCCTTTCATAAGAATTATCATTTTTATTATTATTAGTATTATTATCTCTCTATTTAAGTACTATTATAATTATTGATTTTACGAACAAAAGAGTTTATATATAAACAGTATATTTCATACTATATTTTTGCTAACTATAATAATAATTACATCTAGGGTATAAATGTATCTTAAAATATTATAAGTAATAATAACACATATATATAAAAATAAATATAAATTTGAATACATTATAATAAGTTACAATGTAAGCATATATATATATATATATATATATATATATATATATATATATATATATATATATATATATATATATATATATATATATATATATATATAACATATAATTTATATCACTAATAACTATATGTCCGACTACAAATATACGTGTTAATATATGTACTTGATATAGGTTCGTGAATCTAAGGACAACCCTATACTCGTTCAATGTCGTTATATGTATTTTTACTACAAAATACAGTATGGTGAGTTTCATTTGCTCCCTTTTACTCTTTACATTTTTGGGACTGAGAATACATGCGCTGTTTTTTTAACAACTGCTTTATTAAATGCTTTTGAAATATATTTTGAACTGCGAATACATGAAATGCTTTTATAAATGTTTGACGAGATAGACACAAGCAAAACATTCCTCGAATGAATTAATATGCAGATAGAAGTTCTGCGGATTATTGTTGAATTATGTGGACATGATAATTGACACCATTGAATTATGTGGACATGATAATTGCCACCATTAAATTATGTGGATATGATAAATGCCACCATTGAATTATGTGGACATGATGATTGCCACCAATTGATAGTGAATGTTATATATCGAGAGAATGATTTTATACACAGGTTATGTGTATGTTATTTTTGTGCACAAGATATGTGTACGGTTACTATGATTTATGAAAATGGTTTCGTACACGAGAAAGATGTACTGTATTTAAAACATATAGCATGTACATTACAGGTGGGTATAGGATTCGGGCCCATTTGTACCATGCAGCATTTAAATTTTGTGGTCTATCAAAATGATGAATTATATTGTTTTATGATAAACCTATGAACTCACCAACCTTTTGGTTGACACTTGAAAGTATGTTTATTCTCAGGTATGAAAGAAATCTTTCGCTGTGCATTTGCTCATTTAGAGATATTACTTGGAGTCATTCATGGCATATTTCAAAAAACATTGCATTCGAGTCGTCGAGTTCATCAAGATTATTATTAAGTCAATTATAGTTGGATGTATTATGAAAATGTATGCATTGTCGTCAACTTTCAATGAAATGAAAGTTTGTCTTTTAAAAACGAATGTAATGTTTGTAAAATGTATCATATAGAGGTCAAGTACCTCGCGATGGAATCAAATGTAATGTTCTCGTCCATATGGATTTGGTCGGGGCACTACAATTGGAGCCAAACAGTACTCAATTATATTGAGACCAAACGAATCCTGCCCCTCTACTGCATCTTTTGGCTATTCGAAACGTGGGTAAAATCAGAAAAGTCTATTAATTGGATAACTTATATAATTTTTCTTTCCTTTTAAAAACTAATAGGATATTCAGTGAATGCACCGAGCAAGACGTTCACCACCTTTTGTACGTTCACCACCTGTAGCCAGATCAAGACATCTAGCTAATATTGTCGCCGTTGATTTTTCTTTAGAATCGTCATCCAGTCAACCAAGTACTCCAATTCAAATTTCTGATAATCCATTTTTTGAACCCGACCTCACAATTGAGAATCCGGAGAATATTCAGGGACGATTTATAGATCCTGAACCATTAATTTTTCCTCCGGAACCACCAATCATTCAAACAGAGATTGTTGAGGAACGAACCATTAAATCAGAATCCTCTAGTGATTCAGATTCAACAAATTCAATTATGGAAAATCTGGAACCTTTAAGTATGAAAGACCGAATGAAAGCTAAACGCACTGGCCAAGGTCACGCAATTACTCATCCAGACATTAATGCGCCAGATTATGAAATCAAAGGACAAATTCTACACATGGTAACAAATCAATGCCAATTTAGTGGTGCACCGAAGGAAGATCCAAATGAACATCTTCGTACCTTTAATAGGATCTGCACACTATTTAAAATCCGAGAAGTTGAGGATGAACAGATATATCTCATGTTATTTCCCTGGACTTTAAAGGGAGAAGCCAAAGATTGGTTGGAATCGTTACCTGAAGGGGCGATTGATACATGGGACGTTTTAGTTGAAAAATTTCTTAAACAATTCTTTCCGGCATTTAAAGCCGTAAGACTTCAAATAGAAATTGTTACATTCACACAGAAACCAAATGAAACTCTATATGAGGCGTGGACTAGATTTGGAAAGTTATTAAGAGGATGTCCGCAACATGGTTTAGACACCTGTCAAATAGTACAAATATTCTACCAAGGATGCGACATCACTATAAGGAAAGACATAGATGTAGCAGCTGGTGGTTCTATTATGAAGAAAACAGAAACTGATGCTTACAAAATTATTGATAACACTGCTTCCCACTCACATGAGTGGCACCAAGAAAAAGATATCGTTAAATCATCTAAAGCAGCTAGAGCCGATTCTAGCCATGACTTAGATTCCATTTCCGCAAAGATAGATGCTGTCGAGAGACGAATGGAAAAGATGACTAAAGATATTCACTCAATACGAATTAGTTGTGAGCAGTGTGGAGGACCACATTTGACAAAAGATTGTCTCAGTATTGAACTAACAATGGAACAAAGAGAGAATATTTCATACATAAACCCAAGGCCTGGAAATAATTATCAGAATAATTATCAACCGCCAAGACCAATTTACAATCAAAACCAGAATTATAACCGAAATGTTTCATACAACAACCAACAAGGTCCTAGCAATCAACAAGTATCCAACAATACTTACAACCAGCAAATACCTAATTTTCAAAACAAACCACCACAACCCGATGATAAAAAGCCAAATTTAGAAGATATGATGACAAAGCTAGTTGAAACTCAAACGCAATTTTTCACATCTCAGAAACAAACCAATGAACAAAATGCTCAAGCATTTAGAAATCAACAAACTTCTATTCAAAACTTGGAACAAGAAGTAAGTAACCTAGCAAGGTTAATAGGTGAAAGAAAACCGGGAAGTCTACCTAGTGATACAAATGCTAACCCCCGGAATGAAACAGCTAAAGCCATTACCACAAGAAGTGGTACAACACTTAAACCACCTGAAATACCTGTAATTTCTGATGAAGCTATTCCTACTCCACAAGAACCACAACCTGAACAAGATAAGGAAAAAGAACTGGTAGTTGAAAAGGTTAATGAAGATAACACAGTTAAATCAAAACCTTATGTTAAACCATACCAACCACCACTTCCTTATCCGAGTAAAATGAGAAAAGAGAAACTTGAAGCCGAGCAATCCAAATTCTTGGATATGTTTAAACAGATAAATGTAAATCTTCTTTTTATTGATGTGATTTCAGGAATGCCTAGATATGCTAAATTTCTGAAAGATCTAATCACAAATAGAAAGAAAATGGAAGAACTCTCGGCTGTTAATATGAATGCTAATTGTTCAGCAGTGTTGTTGAATAAGATACCAGAAAAACTATCAGATTCAGAAAGTTTCACAATTCCATGTTTTCTGGGTAGTCTTAGTTCAATAGAAGCATTGGCAGACTTAGGTGCTAGTATAAATTTAATACCGTATTCACTATACGCTAAACTAGACCTTGGAGAATTGAAACCAACAAGAATAAGTATACAACTAGCCGATCGATCAATAAAATATCCTAGAGGGATAATGGAGAACATGCTAGTTAAAGTTGGTACTTTAGTATTTCCAGTAGATTTTGTTGTTCTGGACATGGAAGAAGATTCTCAAGTTCCTCTCATATTAGGAAGACCATTCTTAAACACGGCTAAAGCAATGATAGACGTGTTCGGTAAGAAACTGACCCTAAGTATAGAGGACGAGAGTGTTACCTTTTCAGTTGATAGAGCAATGCAACAACCGCAATCTGCAGATGATACATGTTATTATATTCAAACTATAGAATCACATGCAGAATTGTTAGAAGAATTTCCAGAATTACAAGGAACAGGAGAATGTTCTTTAGGAGAAGGAACTGAACCAATTGATGAAACTGAAATGTTAGCTACACTAATAGCTAATGGATATGAACCAACAATAGAAGAAATTCAAATGCTAAAAGAAGAAGACAGATATCGATATAAATTATCGATAGAAGAACCTCCGACATTAGAGTTAAAGCCACTTCCAAACCATTTGGAATACGCTTATTTACATGGTGAATCTGAATTACCTGTAATAATATCGTCTTCTCTTATCGAAAATGAAAAATCTCAACTCATTTCTGTGTTGAAAGCTCATAAACCAGCTATTGCATGGAAGATTCATGATATTAAAGGAATAAGTCCTTCGTATTGCACACATAAAATCCTTATGGAAGAAGATCATAAAACGTATGTGCAACGCCAACGAAGACTAAATCCTAATATGCAAGATGTTGTTAAAAAAGAAATTATTGAACTGCTTGATGCAGGTTTAATTTATCCGATTTCTGATAGTCCATGGGTAAGCCCAGTTCAATGCGTACCTAAGAAGGGTGGCATGACTGTCATTACAAATGAGAAAAATGAGCTTATTCCTACTAGGACTGTAACAGGATGGCGTGTATGTATTGATTATAGAAATTAAATGACGCCACCAGAAAAGATCACTTTCCTTTACCTTTTATTGATCAAATGTTGGAAAGATTAGCCGGAAATAGTTACTATTATTTTCTTGATGGATTTTCCGGATATTTTCAAATTCCAATAGCACCCGAAGATCAAGAGAAAACCACGTTCACATGCCCTTATGGTACTTTTGCTTACAAACGCATGCCATTTGGACTTTGCAACGCCCCTGCAACCTTTCAAAGGTGCATGATGGTGATTTTTCACGACATGATAGAAGAATGCATGGAAGTTTTCATGGATGACTTTTCAGTCTTCGGTGATACATTTGAATCATGTTTAGTTAATCTGGAACGAATGGTTATTAGATGCGAACAATTAAATCTAGTTCTTAATTGGGAGAAATGCCATTTCATGGTTAAAGAAGGCATCGTTCTTGGTCATAAAATCTCAAAGGAAGGAATTGAAGTGGATAGAGCTAAATTAGATGTAATTGCTAAACTTCCACATCCCACCAATGTTAGAGGAGTTAGGAGTTTTCTAGGGCATGCCGGTTTTTACCGACGTTTCATTAAAGATTTTTCTAAAATTGCCACTCCTATGAATAAACTCCTAGAAAAGGATGCTCCATTCGTCTTTTCAGATGAATGCATCAAATCTTTTAATATTCTTAAAGAGAAACTCACTAATGCGCCGATCATGATTACATCAAATTGGAATCTACCGTTTGAACTAATGTGCGATGCAAGTGATTTTGCAATGGGAGCCGTTTTAGGACAAAGGATTGAAAAACGATTTCAACCTATATATTATGCTAGTAAGACGTTACAAGGAGAACACACGGACTATACAACTACTGAAAAAGAACTCCTTGCTATTGTCTTTGCTTTTGACAAATTTCGTTCATATCTCGTTCTAGCAAAAACGGTGGTCTATACCGACCATTCTGCTCTTAGATACCTATTTTCGAAACAAGATGCTAAACCAAGATTAATCCGTTGGATCTTACTCTTACAAGAGTTTGATATTGAAATCCGAGATAAAAAGGGAGCAGAAAATCTCGCCGCTGATCATCTTTCTCGTCTTGAAAATCCTGAATTAGAAGTTCTAAATGAATCGGCCATACAAGACAACTTTCCTGATGAATATCTATTGAAGATAGATTATAATGAAATTCCATGGTTTGCAGACTATGCAAACTACTTAGTATGTGGATTCCTTGAGAAAGGATTGTCGTTCCAAAAACGAAAGAAATTCTTCAGTGATATAAAACACTATTTCTGGGAAGATCCACATTTGTTTAAAAGTTGTCCCGATGGAATAATACGCCGATGTGTATTTGGAGATGAAGCTAGTAAAATCTTAAACCATTGTTACACAGGACCAACAGGAGGGCATTATGGGCCTCAACTCACAGCAAGAAAAGTTTACGATACTGGATTCTATTGGCCTACAATTTACAAAGACGCGCACCTTCTTTGCAAATCCTGTGATGCTTGTCAAAGGGCCGGAAAAATAAGTCAACGTGATGAAATGCCACAAAATGTCATTCAAGTATGTGAAGTATTTGATATTTGGGGTATTGACTTTATGGGTCCATTTCCAAAATCTCATAATAATCTCTACATTCTCGTAGCCATTGATTATGTATCTAAATGGGCGGAAGCACAAGCTCTCCCAACTAACGATGCACGAGTTGTAGTCAACTTCTTAAAACGTCTTTTTGCAAGGTTTGGAACACCGAAAGCTTTAATAAGTGATCGGGGAACTCATTTTTGTAATAATCAACTTGAGAAAGTTCTTAAAAGATATGGAGTAACTCATAAAATCTCTACCGCATATCATCCACAAACAAGTGGACAAGTTGAAAATACCAACCGAGCTTTAAAACGTATTCTAGAGAAAACCGTAGGATCAAATCCGAAGGAATGGTCCATAAAATTGGAGGATGCACTCTGGGCTTTTAGAACAGCTTACAAAACTCCAATTGGAACCACACCTTTTAGACTCGTTTATGGAAAAGCATGTCATCTTCCAGTAGAAATTGAACACAAAGCATTTTGGGCTTTGAAGACATGTAATCTTGATTTACATGAAGTCGGACGTCTACGATTAAGTCAACTAAACGAATTAGAAGAATTAAGACATGAAGCATAAGAAAATTCGTTAATCTATAAAGAAAGAACGAAGAAATGGCATGATAAAAAAAATTAGAAGTTCAAAAGAATTTAAAGAAGGAGACGGAGTTCTTCTTTTCAATTCACGATTCAAGCTATTTCCTGGAAAATTTAAATCAAGATGGTCTCGACCATTCATAGTCAAAAGAGTTTTCCCATACGGAACGATAGAATTAATAAATTCAAATGGGATTGAATTTAAGGTTAATGGTCACAGAGTGAAACATTACATAGATAGTCCGATGGAAGTTGACAATGAAGTTAATCACAATTTCGATACCACAGCTAACTAAGTGTGGGGAGAATCAAGTCTTTAAAGGATAATATGTATTTCTGTTAGAGTTAGATTTTCTATTTTCGTGTAGTTCTCGAAAATGAACCCGAATGGTCTTTCCCTAGCAGACCCTAAAGAACTAGTCTTCTTCCCCCATTCTGAATTTTTATTTTTTTTAGGTTTTTACGAAATGAAGACTTCCTGTGAACTAAACCATGGTCTAATGCTACTTGCTTTGATCACTAAACGTAATAATGACACACTTCCAAGTGAAATAGTATCATTAATCAGAGGTAAATTGGACGGAGTAAGAAAAGAATCCAGATGCGAAGATAATAAGTTACAATTTGGTAAAGGAAAATCAAAATCCGCTGCGAAAAGAAGAGCACGACACCTTGAAAGATGTCACAAATGCGGAAAATGGTCACACGAAGGTAAATGTTCAAATAATCAAACTTATTCAAACACCGAATTTGTTACTTTATGCAGAGATGGACCGTTCATATGTTTAGAATAAAAAACATTAAATGCTCGAGGTTACGCCTATGTAGCCATGGAAAACCAATTAGTCCGACTATCTTATGAATGGGCTAGAGCATATCATTAAGAAATCTATTTCACAGGTAAGTCTGTACAGTTTTTATTTTTATTTTTAACCTTTTGATAATAAACGCTAATTTGTTCACTATAAAGTATTAAATTGGTATTCGATGAAATTAGGTCTTGCGACCGAAATTATTGATATCATATAAAAATTTATTACATCACTGCGAAATTTAACGTTTATTCTTAAGGTATAAATATCTTTAATCAATCAACCCAAAATATTTCAAAAATTCGTCATGAGTTAAATTAGGTCATGGAACCGAAATTACTTTACCGAAAAGAGGGGCGTATATTTTTGATAATATTTGATTGATTAAAGTGGGATAAAAGCCAAAAAGATTTTTAATTTTATTTTTACCATGTTTTTAAAATTAATATATAAATCTTAAATTGATATTGTAAACTTTTTAAATCAATATATTTAAAATTGTAAATATTTGGAAAATTAATATTTTTAATATAAGTTTGTATCTATAAAAACAAAAATATAATTTAAGTTTGATGTGAATTTATAATATGAATTTTTAATTAAGTTTGGTGTGATTTTTATTTTATTTTATGCATTTTAAATTTAAGTTTGGTGTGAATTTAAAAACAAAAATTTACTTTATTTCGCTAAGTTAAAAATATGATTTTTAAAATTCGTCGTGAGTTGAAGACTAGGTCTTTGAACCGAAATTGCTTTACCCGAGGGAGGGACGAGAACTTTTATTATCATTATTTTTAATCTTATTGAATTAAAGTATGCCAAAAACATTAAAAAAAACCCAAAAATCTTTGCTTTTAAAACCGCGCTTTAAATTGAGAAATTTTAAAATTTTGTCGAGGGACGGACTAGGACATCGTTCCGAAACGACCTCGTCCTAAATAACAAGGGAAACAAAATTTTAAAATTAATTAATTAATTGTTTTATAAGTTAAGTTATTATAAAAAAAAAATACAAACTCCGCGACTCATGGAGTTTGAAGAGGAAATTCACCGCGACTCGCAGAGGATGTAAAATACAGAAAAAAATAAAACGCATGAATCAGACAGTCCCCAACACAACCACACCTCATTTTACTGCTAAAAACACCCGAAAAAACACACACAAATTCGCAATTTTTGGCCATTTTTCATCAAATCTTTCACAAAATCATGTTGAGAAGAATGCTATCAAGGAATTACTCAAGGAAAACGGTAAATTTCTACACCAAAACACCATTTAATCCGAAAATTAGTGTTCTTGAACAAATTTATACCCAATTCGATTTTGATGCTTTTTAGTGTAATTATGCTTAAATTGCTTATGTATTATGCTTGTATAACCTAGAGTGATGCTATTTAACATGATTAGAAGCCTTAAACTTCAAATTTTGAGTAATCTAGGGTTTGTGTTCTTGAGCAATTTGGGGCTTTTTGATATAAACAGGTTATGGCTGATTTTTGTCATGAATTTTTGCTAAATTAAGTAGTGTAACATGTTTAAGTAGTTAATTGATCCAAACTTTGAGCCTAAACATGATTTTTGAGAATTAAAGTGGACTTTTTCAAGTCTAAAATTCATGAACTTGATTTTTGAGAGATAATGCCATTTGAAACTTGTTTAATTGCTAATAATGATTATTTTGACATGTTATTTGAGTTGAATGCTTATGAACTTGGCGAACATTTTCGTATATGATTATTTGAAAAAGTGTAGATTTGATAAAAATATGAAAATGAGCATAAGTTTGATATAAATTGAACATGTCATTGTAATTATTTTGATTGATGATTTTGCTGACAATAATGCATATTTGGATGCACAAAAATTGTGTTTGATGTATTTTACAGACTGAAAGGGGTGAATCTTCATCCCAAGCTCGCATTGCTCCTCCTGAGAATGCGGAACAACAAGATGTTGATAACCATTACAAACAAGATATACCTCATCCAGTTATGACATTTTCAGATATGCACGTGGAAGATTTGCACCCGAACTTGAGATTAGACAGACGTTGGATAGATTATCCAAAATACTAAAGGAGCTTGCACACTCTTCATTCTAAAGCTGTTGAAGTACCTAGGGTAATAGAATGGGAACCGTTAGAAGATGTAGGATTGAGCGAACGGATTAGAGAATTACTTACACAGAGGTATGGTAATTCTACTTTTAACGATTGGGTACGATTATTCAACATGCGTAGACCTGTATATAAAGTATGGTGTGAAGAATTATTGTGTAGTATAGAAATAAATGATCGGGTAACTAGTTTAACCGATCGAACTTTTATTAGATTTTTGTTAGGAGGTTCGATGCGCCACATGTCTCTACTAGACATGGCTCAGGCTTTACGTATATATACGCCTGAGGAGCTAGCATCTGCCGATTGTCGAGGGTTGATATTAAATGGTAGGAAGATTGATGAAAATTTTGATACGCATGGTGTATGGAGTCAAATGACTAGCCATCACCGATTTTTATGGGGAAATTACTCTTATTTGGATATAGATAGAGCTGAGTTAAGAGTAATTCACAGGTTTCTAGCGAACTCGATTACACAGCGAGGTAAAAATAAGGAAAAGGTAAATGAGCAAGATTTATTTTACCACATGTGTATTCGAGACCCACAAAGCGCTGTAAGTATACCTTATTGTGTGGGTTATTATTTATCAGCTATGGTTAGGGGGATGAGACCGCACAGTATAATAGGAGGTGGTATATTTATTACATTAATTGCTGAGTATCTCGATGTGGATATAAGTCGGGGGTATTATTAATCGAAGAACCAGAACCTCGAGATACAATAGGTTTAAATGTATATCATGGTGCTAAGGTTTTGAAAAGGCAAAATAACGCCGCAGTAAGATATAATGGAAGACATCCACAGGTTGAGAGAAATCAACAGCCATGTAATGTGGGAGGGGGAAATGAAATGACAGTAATGCAAAGGTTTATAGCTTCACAAGAGTGTGAAAATGCTAGACATCGAGCATTTGAAGATTGGCAAGTTCATCAAAACCAAATCATAGCTCATTGCCAACATGTAGGTAGAAACTATATTCCTACTCCAACGCCCATATTTTCTCCCTGGTCTATAGAGATTCAACCACCGTATCCTACTTATAACCCAGCTGAAGCATTCTATAACACATACGGTTATGCATGGAACCCCTACTGGTATCAGTAACAACCCTAGTTTATTTATTTTTATTTATTTTATTTTTGTAATGTTACTACATTTAGCACTTATGTTGATATTGTAATAGTTTTTATAATTTTCTAACTTTTATTATGAGATTTTAATAATTTTTGAATGTGGGGTAATATACCAAACTTCAAAAATATGTATATATGTTTGCAGTTTATCTTATGTACACAACGGGGTAAAACAACGCATTTTCAAAGACTGTCATTAAGTTCAGCAAAAGCAACTAATTTTGATGACAAGATGCAAAATATATGTGAAATAACGACAAGACGGAATGAACAAATGATGTGCACCATTTATCATTCAACACAAACAACAATATGTTTGGAAACTTTGGTAAAATTTAATCATTTTTCTACGCTAATCACCCTCAATAATTTAAATTGTTATTGATTTCTTGCAAATGAGGGCATTGCAAGATCTTAAGTGTGGGAAGGGGTTAAATTCTTTCGGATTTTAAAATTTTTACTTTATACACTTGGTTACCATTAAAAATACTAGTAACGCAGTAGTTGTATTAGAATCTAGTGCTCTCTGATAATAAAGAACAGCCCTAGTCTTATATACTGACTACCCAATTTTAGTAAAAAATTTCAAAATTTTCAATTAAATGAACTCAAAATCATGTTTATACATATTTATGAACGATAAAACTAGGTGTTAACACCGAAATTATTGTTACCTCGAAAAGGACATAAATTGAGAAACAAACTAAAATGTTAGAATTCATTTAAAATGGAATAGAGGACAATAAAAAGGAAAATAAAAGCCAAGTGTGGGAAAATTTACCAAGTTATTTTAAACATATGTCACATATTTCTGTAACAAAATAACTGAAAATACTTTTGCTTTGGACTAAACTAAAAAGTTTTACCCGATTTACTGTAAGAAAGATGGATCTACACGATGAATCAATTCCATCATTAAAAGGAAGTAAAGTCTTCCGAAAGAGAAACGCGCTTCTTGATTTAGGTCATGAAGTTGTCGTCCAGACCAGCTGTAGGTTGACGAAAAATCTAGAAAAGTCATCACTAAAATCAGCAGGAAATCCACGGACCTCAGCATAAACAGGGTCGCCAAGTGGTCAGACGTATCCTAACCATGAGAGGATCTGTCTCGTAAAATGGGGAGGACGCCGTGCAAATTAGCTTGATAAGACTAATGAATCAGATCCCCAGAAAGGATAATCTCCTTAAAGATCAAAAATCAGCTTTTAAGACTGATATTACTCAATCCTAGAGATTGACCTTAAAGATTGAGAATTACAAACTCATGAAATTCAATGATATCTAAACTCGAGCTTGAACGAGAAAATATTTTGATCAAAAATACAAACCGATTTGTTTTCTGAAAACCCATTTTCAATGCGTTCATTACCATTGAACGTAAAATCCTAGGAATTCACCTGGAATTCATTAGGTCACCTGAACCAAATCGGGTGTCAACCGTAAGAACGGTGGTTGCATAGCATGGTCAAAGACAGAACCTTGTGCCAGACCGACAAATTATAAGGGTGAGCTTTACTATTGCTCCTACAAAGGATAGTAATTGCGTCCGACACCTTATAGACCATAATTAAAAGCATGTCAGGGGACATTGCCTTGACAGTTGCTTGTTCAACGCTTTCCTTTACAACCGGACGGTAGTTTACCGAAAGGTAATATACGGAGCAAGTATACTGGACGTGTTGCTTTCCTAATACAAGGTTAGCAAGTGGGTGACACAAAACCGCAAGTTTTGAGCTAAAATTTTCAAATATGAAACCCACCAAACCCACAAAAAGAATTTGCAAACACCGGTGAAGGGTTATTCCGGAAAACTTATCTAGGGTAAAAACTAGATTTAATTTTCAAAAGATCAAATGTTTTCATAAAGATCCAATTTCCTTAAAGGATCTAAATTTTTATAGTCATGTGGGACTGTAAACCATAACGTTACTACCATTATTTATACCGCCGTAAAGAAATCACTGATGTACAAAGTGTGAAGAATAAAGAAGTGATTCTAGTATTTCAAGACTATATTGCTTGAGGACAAGCAAAGCTCAAGTGTGGGAATATTTGATAATGCTAAAAACGAACATATATTTCATAGCATTATTCCTCAAGAAAGACGAGCTTTTAGTTGCAATTGTTCTATTTACAAGTGATATTCGTTTAAATAATAAAAGGTGAAGATAAAAGACAGATTCGACGAATTGAAGACGCAAACGACCAAAAAGCTCAAAAGTACAAAATACAATCAAAGAGGTTCCAATTATTGATAAGAAACGTCTCAGAATTACAAGAGTACAAGATTCAAAACGCAAAGTACAAGATATTAAATTGTACGTAAGGACGTTCAAAAATCCGGAACCGGGACCAGAGTCAACTCTCAACGCTCGACGCAACGGACTAAAAATTACAAGTTAACTATGTATATAAATATAATATAATATATAATTAATTATATAAATTATATATATATATTATATTTATATATTAAAACCGTCGGCAAGAAAGGTTCCAAAATGAGATGAGCTGTAGAAACAAACTCTGCGAGTTACGGAGTTTGAAGGCCAAAAAGGCCGCGAGTCGCGGAGCCTCCCTGGACAAAAATGCCTATAAAAGCCAGCGCAATTCGACGTTTTATATATCCAAAATTCTATCTATCTCTCTATATGTAAACGTATATATATATATATATATATATATATATATATATATATATATATATATATATATATATATATATATATATATATTTATATTTTAATTTTAATTTTAATTTTAATTTCTAATAATAAGGGTATGTTAGCGCATATTGTAAGGGTGTAAGTCGAAATTCTGTCCGTGTAACGCTACGCTATTTTTAATCATTGTAAGTTATGTTCAACCTTTTTACATTAATGTCTCGTAGCTAAGTTATTATTATGCTTATTTAATCCGAAGTAATCATGATGTTGGGCTAATTACTAAAATTGGGTGTGATGACCCGGAAATTTCTGACCAAATTTAAACTTAATCTTTGTATGAGTAACATTTTCGACACGATAAACAAAGTCTGTAAAACTGAATCTCAAAATTTTTGAACTATTTTCATATATTCAAATACCTTTCGGTTGTTCTCGTCGATTCGCGAACAATTATATGTATATAGATACATACATATATATATATATATATATATATATATATATATATATATATATATATATATATATATACTATAACTTGAAAACGTAATAATGTATTAATTTTTTTGATACCGTACATTAAACTTATTGGTTTAAATATATATTTGAATATATATGATAAGTTGGAATATTAATTGTATGAATAACTTAAGACGTATATTTAAAACGGGTTTATGAATGTTGAAAATATATATTAACTTGGTCATAAAACGATTTGTTATTATATATATATATATATATATATATATATATATATATATATATATATATATATATATATATATTAACAAATAGCGAGACAATGATTTATAGAAGTAAATGACCAAAACACTCGAAAGTTTAAGATATACTTTGGGTGGTATAATTTAGAGATAATTTAAGGCTATATTTTGACAAAGGTACGTGTCCCAGAATGTAAATTACAAGTTTTCTCAGCGTACGAAGGGACACTCGAAAAACCGGAACCGAGACATAAGTCGCGTAACAACGTACGACTTATCGGAATAAAAATTGTAAGTTAACTATGCATGTGAATTTAATATAATATATAATTAATTATATAAATTAAATATATTATATATATTATTAATAATTATGTCGACAAACAAAAATACAAAAAAATGTGAGCTGGATTTTGGGGCCATACGATCGCATAGAAAATAGGCATAAAACCCATGCGATCGCATGGGATCAGATTTCAGGAAAAGTTTATAAATTGAATTCATTTTGCTTCGAGACACACACACACCAATCAATCTATCTCCCTCTGTAATATATATTTATATATTATTATTATTATTATTATTATTATTATTATTATTATTATTATTATTATTATTAATTAATTAATATTATAATTAATTTTAATACTATTAGTTGTATTATTATTAATTAATATTATACATAAAATACTACGACGAGGACATGAGCGTGTCACTTCAAAACAAGTTTTTCGAGCGGGATAAAGCTAAGGAAACTATGGGTTATAGCTATGGAGGTTAGGGGTAATATTCGTGGGTATTATTCACAAGTCAAACCTAGTGTTTATCATCTCCGTTACATCTACGTACTTTTCTGAAATATTGAATCACAATAATAATACGTAGGCATTTATATTTTATAAATTAATTGTGTATCCATGTCAAGTGCTCGAGTATATATATTTATACAGGCTTGTATGCTAAATTTCTTCATTAAACAGTTTATAATGAATCACGAATTAAATACATATATTATTGGTAAAAGGTATATGATATACATGTTTTTGTAAAAAGCTTGCGAAAAATCAATAACTTTTCATTTAGAAATTGCGTAATTTCGATGAACGAAACAAAAGATATGGTCAACTGAATTATAATTGACGTTAATTGGAATTGCTTTTGAATCTGCAGTTAATATTTAAACAACTTGTTGGTAAGATTGATAAATTGAATTTTTGAATATTACCAACCGAGTAAATGAATCCTTATATAAGGTACGTCTCGTTTTGTTGAACTATTGTCAAAATTGACCTTTCGAAACGACTTTGGATAACTTTTGTATGTCGATCTCGAGCATTAGGATTGTGATACACTATGACCATACCTAGCTTATTAAACATTTATCGACCAACATATGTTCTCTAGGTTGAGATCTACGGTTATTTGGGTATTCTGAGTTTCGATCACATTTTGGTGAACAACTTTATGTGCTGCTAAGGTGAGTTTCATTTGCTCCCTTTTTAATTGCTTTTGTAATATATATTTTTGGGCTGAGAATACATGCACTTTATTTTAAACGCAATGGATACAAGTACATACTAAATTCTACACTGAGTTTGAACCGAAAATCCCTTAGCTTTGGTAACTGGTGGGCGCGAGTAGTAGTATATGGATCCATAGGGCTTGATATCCCCGTCTGAGCTAGAGCACTAGCCTTTTAATGGACGTATGCTATTTGAGAAGTGTACACGTTGGTTTGCGTGTATTATTATGATGATTATACAAAGGGTATAAATTATATATACGTTAAGTTTAGTTACCAGGGTGCTCAATTTCGTAGAATATTTTGATAAACGTTTCGGATGAAACAACTGAAATCTTGTGATCCACCTTTATATACAGATTATGCGAAACACTAAAACTATGAACTCACCAACCTTTGTGTTGACACTTGTTAGCATGTTTATTCTCAGGTTCCCTAGAAGTCTTCCGCTGTTTGCTTATATGTTAAACAAGCTATGTGCATGGAGTCTTACATGGCATATTTATCAAGGAAACGTTGCATTCACCAAATTGTCACCATGTATCTTATTTTGACTGCATTGTCAATGGAATTACTATTGTAAACTATTATTTACGGTGATTGTCTATATGTAGAAATCATCAGATGTCGAAAACCTTTGATTTAAATATTCATTTATGGTGTGCCTTTTCAAAAGAATGCAATGTTTACAAAACGTATCATATAGAGGTCAAATACCTCGCAATGAAATCGATGAATGACGTGTTCATCCATATGGATTTGGAGCGATCTTCACAGTTGGTATCAGAGCGTTGGTCCTAGCGAACCAGGTCTTGCATGAGTGTGTCTAACTGATAGTGGTTAGGATGCATTAGTAAGTCTGGACTTCGACCGTGTCTGCATGTTAAAAGTTTTGCTTATCATTTCTTGTCGGAAATTACATGTTTATCATCTTAAGTCTAAACGCGTCTTATTGCATTGATTGCATAGATAGTGTATAGACAAAATTCATATCTTAGCGTATCTGTTACAGTAAACTTTGACTGCCATCTTCCAAAAATTTCTCCGTAATTTACGGGATTTTGGTATTATATATACATATTTAAATTATGTATTGAAGAGTACCAATTTAAATTCTATAATCTATTTCATATCAAAAATCATCTCTCTAATTATACAAGATGGATCTCGTATCTAGTTCAAATTCCTTAAACTCCGATAGCTATTCCGATATGGATATTCACCTGAACTCTGAAGAAAGTGTAACCGGAATGGATCAACCAATCAGCCATCACCTATTCTGGATGAATTGGGGATGGGTTCGTAGCCTACTTAATCATTGGAGACAAGAAGAAGGTCATCCCTTCCATCCACCACATTCACCTCTTGGCGAAGAACCTGAAGCACTTACCGGCGAACCTATTCGTAATACTATTTTCTCTCTCATTTCCAGAGTATCTCATCATGATTATATACTATCCCATATTATAAATCATATTTATCCGATCGTCCGAACCACCGATCATCCCGGTATAATAGAAGAAGTCAACGAGCTTCGTGCTCGGGTAGTGGCTTTGGAGAATATGGTGCAAGGGTTACGAACACCAGCAGCAGCACCCGCAGCATAACCGGTACCACCATCATCCACACCAACAGGATCAATACCACCACCAACAACCACATCCGCATCACACGCCTCAACATCACAATTTGTACCTCGGATATCAACATCATACGCACCATAGGTACCAAGAAGTACCAGCAACGACAAACGATGAAGTATGGATTCATAACTTCATCGAAGAAACATTCTACGGCGATTATGTAATTTCTAAAGTTTAGAGATTATCTATTCTAGCCTTAACCCTAAATCAGATAGAGTAGAAACCCTTATCCAAATGGTGTAAGATACAAGCTAGACTTGTTTTACCAACAGCATCAACAGTACCCTTAGCCTCACCAGCACAGTCAGTGCTGTCAACATCGTCAGAATCAGCAGCACCTCTAACATCACAAGCTCCGTCAGTTCAAGAAAGCACCGTGGACATCATTATGAGTCAACAACGAGTATATTGTATCAATGAGTTATGAAATTATAACTCAATTCATCTAAAGAATTTATATGTATATCTTATATATATAAATTTTAAAACCATCATGAATCTTTTCGTACTAAGCTATTACGTGTGAATTTTAAGGGGTAGATACTACTCGGTTAATTCATATTACTAATATGCTATGATGTATATCCTTCGTTAACAACTTAACCATCGTTAACTACAAATATCTATTTTAACTCAATGAATTCCATTTCATAATGAACTTAGTGTATTAATCAATTACATGTTTGATTTTACACTTTTATCTTCGATGTACTCGAAACTTTCTAGAAAACATCATTTATATCTTATGAAGTTCATAAGAATTCCACGAGCATCAACATCCTTCACCGAGGAATAAGAATAAATAATGAAATATTGATTTCATTAGTGAAATACTCAGCGAAGATTATGTAATCCTTAATGTTTTAGAGATTATTCATTCAATTCAAAAATCAAATGAGCTTAATATGATATTAACTCATCAAATTTGTATTACATCTGAAGAAAATATACATACATATATTTTCATAAAGACGGTAACAAAAAAATTCTTTTGTACAAAGTATTAATTGTGAAATCTTTAACGGGTAGGTAATACTCGGGAAATATATAAGTTCACAATTAATATGTTATACTGTACATTCTTCAACTTTGATTCAAAAATTATTAACTATGCTCACAGCGATATACAATCGTTTCCATACAAATTCAATTACATATTCTGATTTGAAAAATCAGAATCCAAGCCAAGATTTAATAGAAAACATCACTCTTAGATTCTTACATCTTTCAAATGCTATACTTTGGCTTCAAAACTGTGCTAGAACATCACTTCTATTCATAAACCCAGAAAAAAAAAAGAAAAAAAAATTTGTATCGTTCAAAATTCTAGAACATCATATGTATCTTGACAATTACAATCTTCATGCAAACCCTTCAAACTTTTGAAAACACCTCGGATTGATAACCAACGATTCGGTTATGATCACTTTGAATGCTGATGAAGCAGCAAAAACTGTAAACGGCCTTAACAGCCAAAAGTTTGATGATAAAGAATAGTGTGTTGGCAAAGCTCAGAAAAAAGAGAAGGTTTGGAACTGGAAAACGGATTGAGTAAAGTATGAAGGAGGTTGTGGATAAATCACAAAGACTAAACCTGCCTTCAAAGAATCCAAATTATTCAGTATCTGCTGAAGCCATTAACGAATACCTTGCTTCCGAATCTAAACCCTTGCGGACAATATTCTTCATCATCCTCTGATATTAGAAATTCTAAGATATCATCGTATCTTTCATTATAAATATCCTCCATATTTCTGGAGATAATTCCATAATCATTCTCATCGGAAATCAATTTTCTCCTTGCGATATCTGTGTAACATCATAAAAGAAACTATTTTAGTTTCTAAATTCTGAAACCTTCGAGTTTAAAATATGAATATTTTTGAAGTGGTGTTGGGAACTGAAGCATGAGTTAGTATAATATAATGACACTTGATCAACGTGATTATATTACAGTAAGTCATGCTAAGTTTCTAATGGAACGTGATAAAGGTTCACAGATCATACCCTCATTATAAACCATGTTACATAACTCTTTCATTCTATTTAACCTCTAAACTATCAAGAAAATATTTTTTTAATGATTCGGTCTTTTTCGAGGTATTCTGGTAATTTGACAAGTCAGATTGTGCTATTACCATTTTTTTAGAACATTAATAATGTTCATTCTAAAATTCATACCTACAAATTCTGGACCATTATTCGCTTGATTTAAAGTCGGGAAGATAAAATAAAAGCATGAAGCTTCAAAATATCAATGGGAGTATATATAAATCACAGTAAATTGGAGAGAGTATTAACTGTGGATGTCAATGATTATGGAAAGACAGAAGCAGATACATCGAAATATAAGGGAAGATATAAAACCCAACAACCACCCAGAAATTACAAACCGTGTATATCAATGTGTATAGCAATATAAAGACACGGGAGAATGAAAAACACTATAACCCCAAGGTAATGGTAGAAGAAAATAACTTCCTCCGGTGGTAGATGAAAAAGAAGAATGACAGATATGAAAGTTAGGAGTATATCAAGAATCAGAACTGGATGAAGCATTTTTACAATCTTTTGAAAATAGAAAATGAGGAAGAAGATGTAAGAGTGATGAAAATAATGAAACGGAAGAGGTCAATTTATAGCGAAATATCAAACATAGCAATCGAGGCAAATTACGCATTTAATCAAAAGAAATCTTAATTTCCTTAAATTTCGAAGAATCAAATCTTATTTAGATTATGAAGATTTTCTATTCCTTAAATTACGGAAATCAATCGTTAATACGTCAAGAGTTAAGACGAATCTCTATTCTCCATTTCACTCTTTTACGATAACTTCTCTCATACGCTTCGAATAATCGGATTGTTTTATCAATATTATTCAACGGTGATAAAACTCTATTTATCAACACATATACGGCATGAAAACATTTTTATTGTTAGTCATGACGACCTCACTCAAATTTCGGGACGAAATTTCTTTAACGGGTAGGTACTGTGATGACCCGAAAATTTTTGACCAAATTTAAATTTAATCTTTGTATGAGTAACATTTTCGACACGATAAACAAAGTCTGTAAAACTGAATCTCAAAATTTTTGAACTATTTTCATATATTCAAATACCTTTCGGTTGTTCTCGACGATTCGCGAACAATTATATGTATATAGATACATATATATATATATATATATATATATATATATATATATATATATATATATATATATATATATATATATATATATATATATATATATACTATAACTTGAAAACGTAACAATGTATTAATTTTTTTGATACCGTACATTAAACTTATTGGTTTAAATATTTATTTGAATATATATGATAAGTTGGAATATTAATTGTATGAATAACTTAAGACGTATATTTAAAACGGGTTTATGAATGTTGAAAATATATATTAACTTGATCATAAAACGATTTGTTATTATATATATATATATATTAACAAATAGCGAGACAATGATTTATAGAAGTAAATGACCAAAACACTCGAAAGTTTAAGATATACTTTGGGTGGTATAATTTAGTGATAATTTAAGGCTATATTTTGACAAAGGTACGTGTCCCAGAATGTAAATTACAAGTTTTCTCAGCGTACGAAGGGACACTCGAAAAACCGGAACCGGGAGATAAGTCGCGTAACAACGTACGACTTATCAGAATAAAAATTGCAAGCTAACTATGCATGTGAATTTAATATAATATATAATTAATTATATAAATTAAATATATTATATATATTATTAATAATTATGTCAACAAACAAAAATACAAAAAAATGTGAGCTGGATTTTGGGGCCATGCGATCGCATGGAAAATAGGCATAAAACCCATGCGATCGCATGGGGTCAGATTTCAGGAAAAGTTTATAAATTGAATTCGTTTTGCTTCGAGACACACACACACCAATCCATCTATCTCCCTCTGTAATATATATTTATATATTATTATTATTATTATTATTATTATTATTATTATTATTATTATTATCATTATTATTATTAATTAATTAATATTATAATTAATTTTAATACTATTAGTAGTATTATTATTAATTAATATTATACATAAAATACTACGACGAGGTCATGAGCGTGTCACTTCAAAACAAGTTTTTCGAGCGGGATAAAGCTAAGGAAACTATGGGTTATAGCTATGGAGGTTAGGGGTAATATTCGTGGGTAATATTCACAAGTCAAACCTAGTGTTTATCATCTCCGTTACGTCTACGTACTTTTCTGAAATATTGAATCACAATAATAATACGTAAGCATTTATATTTTATATTTTATAAATTAATTATGTATCCATGTCTAGTGCTCGAGTATATATATTTATACAGGCTTGTATGCTAAATTTCGTCGTTAAACAGTTTATAATGAATCACGAATTAAATACATATATTATTGGTAAAAGGTATATGATATACATGTTTTTGGAAAGCTTGCGAAAAATCAATAACTTTTCATTTAGAAATTGCGTAATTTCGATGAACGAAACAAAAGATATGGTCAACTGAATTATAATTGACGTTAATTGGAATTGCTTTTGAATCTGCAATTAATATTTAAACAACTTGTTGGTAAGATTGATAAATTGAATTTTTGAATATTACCAACCGAGTAAATGAAATCTTATATAAGGTACGTCTCGTTTTGTTGAACTATTGTCAAAATTGACCTTTCGAAACAACTTTGGATAACTTTTGTATGTCGATCTCGAGCATTAGGATTGTGATACACTATGACCATACCTAGCTTATTAAACATTTATTGACCAACATATGTTCTCTAGGTTGAGATCTACGGTTATTTGGGTATTCCGAGTTTCGATCACATTTTGGTGAACAACTTTATGTGCTGCTAAGGTGAGTTTCATTTGCTCCCTTTTTAATTGCTTTTGCAATATATATTTTTAGGCTGAGAATACATGCACTTTATTTTAAACGCAATGGATACAAGTACATACTAAATTCTACACTGAGTTTGAACCGAAAATCCCTTAGCTTTGGTAACTAGTAACTGCCGGTTATAAGAACTGGTGGGCGCGAGTAGTAGTATATGGATCCATAGGGCTTGATATCCCCATCTGAGCTAGAGCACTAGCCTTTTAACGGACGTATTCTATTTGAGAAGTGTACACGTTGGTTTGTGTGTATTATTATGATGATTATACAAAGGGTATAAATTATATATACGTTAAGTTTAGTTACCAGGGTGCTCAATTTCGTAGAATATTTTGATAAACGTTTCGGATGAAACAACTGAAATCTTGTGATCCACCTTTATATACAGATTATGCGAAACACTAAAACTATGAACTCACCAACCTTTGTGTTGACACTTGTTAGCATGTTTATTCTCAGGTTCCCTAGAAGTCTTCCGCTGTTTGCTTATATGTTAAACAAGCTATGTGCATGGAGTCTTACATGGCATATTTATCAAGGAAACGTTGCATTCACCAAATCGTCACCATGTATCTTATTTTGACTGCATTGTTAACGGAATTACTATTGTAAACTATTATTTACGGTGATTGTATATATGTAAAAATCATCAGATGTCGAAAACCTTTGATTTAAATATTCATTTATGGTGTGCCTTTTCAAAAGAATGCAATGTTTACAAAACGTATCATATAGAGGTCAAATACCTCGCAATGAAATCGATGAATGACGTGTTCGTCCATATGGATTTGGAGTGATCGTCACATTGGGTAATTGGGCTTTGTACCATAATTGGGGTTTGGACAAAAGAACGACACTTGTGGAAATTAGACTATGGGCTATTAATGGGCTTTATATTTGTTTAACTAAATGATAGTTTGTTAATTTTAATATAAAGATTTACAATTGGACGTCCCTATAAATAACCATATACACTCGATCGGACACGATGGGCGGGGTATTTATATGTACGAATAATCGTTCATTTAATCGGACACGGGAATGGATTAATAGCCACTAGAATTATTAAAACAGGGGTGAAATTATGTACAAGGACACTTGGCATAATTGATAACAAAGTATTAAAACCTTAGATTACACACAGTCGATATCCTGGTGTAATTATTAAACAAAGTAATAAAACCTTTGAAATGTCTCATTCTTATTGATTAAAAACGTTCCATATTAATTGATTTCGTTGCGAGGTTTTGACCTCTATATGAGACGTTTTTTCAAAGACTGCATTCATTTTTAAAACAAACCATAACCTTTATTTCATAAATAAAGGTTTAAAAAGCTTTACGTAGATTATCAAATAATGATAATCTAAAATATCCTATTTACACATGACCATTACATAATGGTTTACAATACAAATATGTTACATCGAAATCAGTTTCTTGAATGCAGTTTTTACACAATATCATACAAACATGGACTCCAAATCTTGTCCTTATTTTAGTATGCAACAGCGAAAGCTCTTAGTATTCACTTGAGAATAAACATGCTTTAAACGTCAACAAAAATGTTGGTGAGTTATAGGTTTAACCTATATATATCAAATCGTAACAATAGACCACAAGATTTCATATTTCAATACACATCCCATACATAGAGAAAAAAATCATTCATATGGTGAACACCTGGTAACCGACATTAACAAGATGCATATATAAGAATATCCCCATCATTCCGGGACACCCTTCGGATATGATATAAATTTCGAAGTACTAAAGCATCCGGTACTTTGGATGGGGTTTGTTAGGCCCAATAGATCTATCTTTAGGATCCGCGTCAATTAGGGTGTCTGTTCCCTAATTCTTAGATTACCAGACTTAATAAAAAGGGGCATATTCGATTTCGATAATTCAACCATAGAATGTAGTTTCACGTACTTGTGTCTATTTTGTAAATCATTTATAAAACCTGCATGTATTCTCATCCCAAAAATATTAGATTTTAAAAGTGGGACTATAACTCACTTTCACATATTTTTACTTCGCCGAAAAGTAAGACTTGGCCACTGGTTGATTCACAAACCTCAAGTTCCTTGGATAAACCTACTGGAAATAAGAAAAATGGATCTAGCTTCAAAGGATCCTTGGATGGCTTGAAAGTTCTTGAAGCAGAATCATGACACGAAAACAATTTCAAGTAAGATTTCCACTCGAAATAAGATTGTTATAGTTATAGAAATTGAATTAAAGTTTGAATATGATTATTACCTTGTATTAGAAAGATAACCTACTGTAAGTAACAAAGGTTTCTTGATCTTGGATGATTACTTGGAATGGATTTAGAAAACTTGGAAGTAAACTTGCAATCTTGGAAGTATTCTTGATTTTATGAAACTAGAACTTTTGGAATTTATGAAGAACACTTAGAACTTGAAGATAGAACTTGAGAGAGATCAATTAGATGAATAAAATTGAAGAATGAAAGTGTTTGTAGGTGTTTTTGGTCGTTGGTGTATGGATTAGATATAAAAGATATGTAATTTTGTTTTCATGTAAATAAGTCATGAATGATTACTCATATTTTTGTAATTTTATGAGATATTTCATGCTAGTTGCCAAATGATGGTTCCCACATGTGTTAGGTGACTCACATGGGCTGCTAAGAGCTGATCATTGGAGTGTATATACCAATAGTACATACATTTAAAAGCTGTGTATTGTATGAGTACGAATACGGGTGCATACGAGTAGATTTGTTGATGAAACTGAACGAGGATGTAATTGTAAGCATTTTTGTTAAGTAGAAGTATTTTGATAAGTGTCTTGAAGTCTTTAAAAAGTGTATGAATACATATTAAAACACTACATGTATATACATTTTAACTGAGTCGTTAAGTCATCGTTAGTCGTTACATGTAAATGTTGTTTTGAAACCTTTAGGTTAACGATCTTATTAAATGTTGTTAACCCAATGTTTATAATATCAAATGAGATTTTAAATTATTATATTATCATGATATTTTGATGTACGAATAACTCTTAATATGATCTATATATATTAAATGTCGTTACAACGATAATCGTTACATATATGTCTCGTTTCAAAATCATTAAGTTAGTAGTCTTATTTTTACATATGTAGTTCATTGTTAATACACTTAATGATATATTTACTTATCATTTAACATAATTAACCAAGTGTATCAATATCTTAATATGATTCATATGTACCTAGTAAGACGTTATAACGATAGTCGTTATATATATCGTTTTCGAGTTTCTTAATTTAATAGTCTCATTTTTATGTATATAACTCATTGTTAAAATACCTAATGAGATACATACTTATAATTAAATCATTTTAACTATATATATAACCATATATATGTCATCGTATAGTTTTTACAAGTTTTAACGTTCGTGAATCACCGGTCAACTTGGGTGGTCATTTGTCTATATGAAACCTATTCCAATTAATCAAGTCTTAATAAGTTTGATTGCTTAACATGTTGGAAACACTTAATCATGTAAATATAAATTTCATTTAATATATATAAACATGGAAAAGTTCAGGTCACTACAGTACCTACCCGTTAAATAAATTTCGTCCCGAAATTTTAAGATGTTGAAAGTGTTGACGAATCTTATAGAAATAGATGCGGGTATTTCTTCTTCATCTGATCTTCACACTCCCAGGTGAACTCGGGTCCTCTACGAGCATTCCATCGAACCTTAACAATCGGTATCTTGTTTTGTTTAAGTCTCTTAACCTCACGATCCATTATTTTGACGGGTTCTTCAATGAACTGAAGTTTTTTATTGATTTGGATTTCGTCCAACGGAATAGTGAGATCTTCTTTAGCAAAACATTTCTTTAAATTCGAGACGTGGAAAGTGTTATGTACAGCCGCGAGTTGTTGAGGTAGCTCCAGTTGGTAAGCTACTGGTCCGACACGATCTATAATCTTGAATGGTCCAATGTACCTTGGATTTAGTTTCCCCCGTTTACCAAATCGAACAACGCCTTTCCAAGGTGAAACCTTAAGCATGACCATTTCTCCAATTTTAAACTCTATATCTTTTCTTTTACTGTCCGCGTAACTCTTTTGTCGACTCTGGGCGGTTTTCAATCTTTGTTGAATTTGGATGATTTTCTCGGTAGTTTCTTGTATTATCTCTGGACCCGTAATCTGTCTATCCCCCACTTCATTCCAACAAATCAGAGACCTGCACTTTCTACCATAAAGTGCCTCAAATGGCGCCATCTCAATACTAGAATGATAACTGTTGTTGTAGGAAAATTCTGGTAACGGTAGGTGTCGATCCCAACTGTTTCCGAAATCAATAACACATGCTCGTAGCATGTATTCAAGCGTTTGTATCATCCTTTCGCTCTGCCCATCAGTTTGTGGATGATAGACAGTACTCATGTATAGACGAGTTCCTAATGCTTGCTGTAATGTCTGCCAGAATCTTGAAATAAATCTGCCATCCCTATCAGAGATAATAGAGATTGGTATTCCATGTCTGGAGACGACTTCCTTCAAATACAGTCGTGCTAACTTATCCATCTTGTCATCTTCTCTTATTGGCAGTAAGTGTGCTGATTTGGTGAGACGATCAACTATTACCCAAATAGTATCAAAACCACTTGCAGTCCTTGGCAATTTAGTGATGAAATCCATGGTAATGTTTTCCCATTTCCATTCCGGGATTTCGGGTTGTTGAAGTAGACCTGATGGTTTCTGATGCTCAGATTTGACCTTAAAATACGTCAAACATTCTCCTACGTATTTAGCAACATCGGCTTTCATACCTGGCCACCAAAAATCTTTCTTGAGATCCTTGTACATCTTCCCCATTCCAGGATGTATTGAGTATCTGGTTTTATGAGCTTCTCTAAGTACCATTTCTCTCATATCTCCAAATTTTGGTACCCAAATCCTTTCAGCCCTATACCGGGTTCCGTCTTCCCGAATATTACGATGCTTCTCCGATCCTTTGGGTATTTCATCCTTTAAATTTCCCTCTTTTAAAACTCCTTGTTGCGCCTCCTTTATTTGAGTAGTAAGGTTATTGTGAATCATTATATACATAGATTTTACTCGAATGGGTTCTCTGTCCTTCCTGCTCAAGGCGTCGGCTACCACATTTACCTTCCTCGGGTGGTAACGAATCTCAAAGTCGTAATGATTCAACAATTCAATCCACCTACGCTGCCTCATATTCAGTTGTTTCTGATTAAATATGTGTTGAAGACTTTTGTGGTCGGTATATATAATACTTTTGATCCCATATAAGTAGTGCCTCCAAGTCTTTAATGCAAAAACAACTGCGCCTAATTCCAAATCATGCGTCATATAATTTTGTTCGTGAATCTTCAATTGTCTAGACGCATAAGCAATCACCTTCGTTCGTTGCATTAATACACAACCGAGACCTTGCTTTGATGCGTCACAATAAATCACAAAATCATCATTCCCTTCAGGCAATGATAATATAGGTGCCGTAGTTAGCTTTTTCTTCAATAACTGAAACGCTTTCTCTTGTTCATCCTTCCATTCAAATTTCTTCCCTTTATGCGTTAATGCAGTCAAGGGTTTTGCTATTCTGGAAAAGTCTTGGATGAACCTTCTGTAGTAACCAGCTAGTCCTAAAAACTGGCGTATGTGTTTCGGAGTTTTCGGGGTTTCCCACTTTTCAATAGTTTCTATCTTTGCCGAATCCACCTTAATACCTTCTTTGTTCACTATGTGACCGAGGAATTGAACTTCTTCCAACCAAAATGCACACTTTGAAAACTTAACGTACAATTCTTCCTTCCTCAATACTTCTAACACCTTTCTCAAATGTTCACTGTGTTCTTGGTCATTCTTTGAGTAAATAAGTATGTCATCAATGAAAACAATGACAAACTTGTCAAGGTATGGTCCACACACTCGGTTCATAAGGTCCATGAACACAGCTGGTACATTAGTTAAACCAAACGGCATGACCATAAACTCGTAATGACTGTAACGTGTTCTGAAAGCAGTCTTTGGAATATCATCTTCTTTCTCCCGCATTTGATGATACCCGGAACGTAATTCAATCTTTGAATAAACAGACGAGCCTTGTAGTTAATCAAATAAGTCGTCGATTCTCGGTAGTGGGTAGCGGTTCTTGATGGTAAGTTTGTTCAACTCTCGGTAGTCGATACACAACCTGAATGTACCATCTTTCTTCTTGACAAACAAAACAGGAGCTCCCCACGGTGATGTGCTTGGTCGAATGAAACCACGCTCTAAAAGTTCTTGTAATTGGCTTTGCAGTTCTTTCATCTCGCTGGGTACGAGTCTGTAAGGAGCACGAGCTATTGGTGCAGCTCCTGGTACAAGATCTATTTGAAATTCAACGGATCGATGTGGGGGTAATCCCGGTAATTCTTTCAGAAATACATCGGGAAATTCTTTTGCGACGAGAACATCATTGATGCTCTTTTCTTCAGTTTGTACTTTCTCGACGTGTACTAGAACAACATAGCAACCTTTTCTTATTAGTTTTTGTGTCTTCAAATTACTAATAAGATGTAGCTTCGTGTTGCCCTTTTCTCCGTACACCATTAAGGGTTTTCCTTTTTCTCGTATAATGCGAATTGCATTTTTGTAACAAACGATCTCTGCTTTTACTTCTTTCAACCAGTCCATACCGATTATCACATCAAAACTCCCTAACTCTACTGGTATCAAGTCAATCTTAAATGTTTCGCTAACCAGTTTAATTTCTCGATTCCGACATATATTATCTGCTGAAATTAATTTACCATTTGCTAATTCGAGTAAAAATTTACTATCCAAAGGCGTCAATGGACAACTTAATTTAGCACAAAAATCTCTACTCATATAGCTTCTATCCGCACCCGAATCAAATAAAACGTAAGCAGATTTATTGTCAATAAGAAACGTACCTGTAACAAGCTCCGGGTCTTCCTGTGCCTCTGCCGCATTAATATTGAAAACTCTTCCGCGGCCTTGTCCATTCGTGTTCTCCTGGTTCGGGCAATTTCTAATAATGTGGCCCGGTTTTCCACATTTATAAGAAACTACATTGGCATAACTCACTACTTGCTCCGCCATTACTCGTTCCGACACTATTTATTCCTTTCGTTCTGTTAACCCATGGTCCGTAGACCTCACACTTCGCCACGCTATGACCATTTCTTTTACACTTGTTGCAAAATTTGGTGCAGAACCCCGAGTGATACTTTTCACACCTTTGGCATAGCTGCTTCTGATTGTTGTTGTTGTTGCGGTTATTATTGTTGTTAAGATTATTGTTGTAGTTGATGTTGTTGTTGTTGTTGTTGTTGTTGTTGTTGTTGGGCCATTTGTTGTAGTTGAGATTGATGTTGCGATTGTTAGGATAGTTGTTGCGATTATTGTTGTAATTGTTGTTGTTGTTGTATTGGTGATTCTTATCACTGTTTTCCTCCCACTTTCTTTTGACTTACTTCACATTGGCCTCTTCAGCAGTCTGTTCTTTAATTCTTTCTTCAATCTGGTTCACTAGTTTGTGAGCCATTCTCTCATGCCTGTTGTATGGAGGCGGGCTCGTGTGAATTTATATCTTCTTAGATTCTATCCGGTAATCCTTTCATAAACGCGTCGATCTTCTCTTCCTCATCTTCGAACGCTCCCGGACACAATAGACATAATTCTGTGAATCGTCTTTCGTACGTGGTAATATCAAATCCTTGGGTTCGTAACCCTCTAAGTTCTGTCTTGAGCTTATTGACCTCGGTTCTGGGACGGTACTTCTCGTTCATCAAGTGCTTGAATGCTGACCACGGTAGTGCGTAAGCATCATCTTGTCCCACTTGCTCTAGATAGGTATTCCACCATGTTAACTCAGAACCTGTGAAGGTATGCGTAGCGTACTTCACTTTGTCCTCTTCAGTACACTTACTTATGGCAAACATTGATTCGACCTTCTCGGTCCACGTTTCAATCCGATTGGTCCTTCGGTTCCATCAAATTCCAAAGGTTTGCAGGCAGTGAATTCTTTATAGGTGCATCCTACACGATTTTCGGTACTGCTAGATCCATGGTTATTGTTGGTATGTAGCGCGGTCTGTACTGCGGCTATGTTTGAAGCAAGAAAGGCACGAAATTCCTCTTCACTCATATTCAAGGTGTGTCGAGTAGTCGGTGCCATTTCCTTCAAAATAGTCAAATGAAATGAGTTAATCATATAGAATATCAAGAGTAGTCAATAGTATTTTGTAGCGTAATATGAACTTATTTATAAAAGCTCTTTCTTCATATTAGCGTTTTATAGTCTTTAATTCGGGTAGTACCTACCCGTTAAGTTCATACTTAGTAGCTAACATACCATTTCAACTACTACAATTCTATATGAAAAACTAATCACAAAAAAATATATATCATATTCAAACCTTTATACAATAACTTGCAAACTTACAATACCGCTATTTTACATATAGCATGAAATATAGCACATAAAACTTTGATACAAAGTAGTTGCGAAGATAATTCTAGTTAATAAATAAGGCATTCAGCAAAGGTAACAAAGACACGTAATTCATACGTCCAGAAACAAGTCATGTATTCTGGTTTTACTAATACCACTTCCCATCCTTGGTCTTGTGGAACGTAACCGTTGTGACCGATAGTATGACAACGTGTTGTAACGTCGTCAAAAGGACGAAGGTTACGTAATGACCAACAGTCTCGTAATAACCTAAAAACCTCATTTCTTACCCCAATTACTGACTCCGTCACTTGTGGAAACGTTTTGTTTAATAGTTGTAGCCCGATGTTCTTTTTCTCACTTTGGTGAGAAGCGAACATTACTAACCTGTAAGCATAACATGCTTCTTTATGTTGCATGTTAGCCGCTTTTTCTAAATCATGAAGTCCTATATTCGGATACATTGAGTCAAAATAATTTCTTAACCCGTTGCTTAAAATAGCATTTGGGTTCCCCACAATATATGCGTCAAAGTAAACACATCGTAACTTATGGGTTTCCCAATGTGATATCCCCCATCTTTCAAACGAAAGCCTTTTATAAACCAAGGCATTCTTGGAACGTTCTTCGAATGTCTTACAAACTGATTTTGCCATAAATAGTTGTGCCGAGGAATTCTGACCGACTCTAGACAAGATTTCATCAATCATGTCTCCGGGTAAGTCTTCTAAAATATTGGGTTGTCTATCCATTTTGTGTTTTTATACTGTAAAATAGACAAGAGTTAGATTCATAAAAGATACTTATTAATACAAGCAATTTTTCCATATATCGTAAAGCATAAGCACACTATATTACATATATTACACCGCACAAATACAACTATCTTATTCCGACTCACTCGTTTCTTCTTCTTCGAACTTGGTTCTTTTTGCTAAGTTTTTAGGGATATATGATGTTTCCCTAATACGAGCAGTCGTTTTCCACATTGGTCTAGAAAAACCTGGTGGTTTAGAGGTTCCCGGGTTATTGTTACAACTTAAGAAATACAGGTGTTGACGATACATATAAAGTTCATCGGGGTTGGAATCAGATTTCTCTATTTTTATGCCCTTTCCCTTATTGTTCTCTTTTGCCTTTTTAAATTCAGTTGGGGTAATTTCTATAACATCATCGGAATCCTCGTCGGGATCCGATTCATCGGAGAATTGGTAATCCTCCCAATATTTTGCTTCCTTGGCGGAAACACCGTTAACCATAATTAACCTTGGTCAGTTGGTTGAGGATTTTCTTTTACTTAACCATTTTATTATTTTCTCCACCGGTTCCGATTCTTCTTCCGGTTCCGACTCTTCTTCCTGTTCCGATTCTTCTTCTGGTTCCGACTCTTCTTCCGGTTCCTCTTCGGGAACTTGTGATTCAGTCCACGAATCATTCCAATTTACATTTGACTCTTCATTATTATTAGGTGAGTCAATGGGACTTGTTCTAGAGGTAGACATCTATCACATAATATCAAACGCGTTAAGAGATTAATATATCACATAATATTCACATGTTAAAAATATATAGTTTCCAACAAAATTTGTTAAGCAATTATTTTTCAAGTAAACACGGTCGAAGTCCAGACTCACTAATGCATCCTAACAAACTCGATAAGACACACTAATGTAAAATTTTGGTTCTCTAAGACCAACGCTCTGATACCAACTGAAATGTCCCGTTCTTATTGATTAAAAACGTTCCATATTAATTGATTTCGTTGCGAGGTTTTGACCTCTATATGAGACGTTTTTTCAAAGACTGCATTCATTTTTAAAACAAACCATAACCTTTATTTCATAAATAAAGGTTTAAAAAGCTTTACGTAGATTATCAAATAATGATAATCTAAAATATCCTGTTTACACATGATCATTACATAATGGTTTACAATACAAATATGTTACATCGAAATCAGTTTCTTGAATGCAGTTTTTACACAATATCATACAAGCATGGACTCCAAATCTCGTCCTTATTTAAGTATGCGACAGCGGAAGCTCTTAATAATCACCTGAGAATAAACATGCTTAAAACGTCAACAAAAATGTTGGTGAGTTATAGGTTTAACCTATATATATCAAATCATAATAATAGACCACAAGATTTCATATTTCAATACACATCCCATACATAGAGATAAAAATCATTCATATGGTGAACACCTGGTAACCGACATTAACAAGATGCATATATAAGAATATCCCCATCATTCCGGGACACCCTTCGGATATGATATAAATTTCGAAGTACTAAAGCATCTGGTACTTTGGATGGGGTTTGTTAGGCCCAATAGATCTATCTTTAGGATTCGCGTCAATTAGGGTGTCTGTTCCCTAATTCTTAGATTACCAGACTTAATAAAAAGGGGCATATTCGATTTCGATAATTCAACCATAGAATGTAGTTTCACGTACTTGTGTCTATTTTGTAAATCATTTATAAAACCTGCATGTATTCTCATCCCAAAAATATTAGATTTTAAAAGTGGGACTATAACTCACTTTCACAGATTTTTACTTCGTCGGGAAGTAAGACTTGGCCACTGGTTGATTCACGAACCTCAAGTTCCTTGGATAAACCTACTGGAAATGAGAAAAATGGATCTAGCTTCAAAGGATCCTTGGATGGCTTGAAAGTTCTTGAAGCAGAATCATGACACGAAAACAATTTCAAGTAAGATTTCCACTCGAAATAAGATTGTTATAGTTATAGAAATTGAATTAAAGTTTGAATATGATTATTACCTTGTATTAGAAAGATAACCTACTGTAAGTAACAAAGGTTTCTTGATCTTGGATGATTACTTGGAATGGATTTAGAAAACTTGGAAGTAAACTTGCAATCTTGGAAGTATTCTTGATTTTATGAAACTAGAACTTTTGGAATTTATGAAGAACACTTAGAACTTAAAGATAGAACTTGAGAGAGATCAATTAGATGAATAAAATTGAAGAATGAAAGTGTTTGTAGGTGTTTTTGGTCGTTGGTGTATGGATTAGATATAAAGGATATGTAATTTTATTTTCATGTAAATAAGTCATGAATGATTACTCATATTTTTGTAATTTTATGAGATATTTCATGCTAGTTGCCAAATGATGGTTCCCACATGTGTTAGGTGACTCACATGGGCTGCTAAGAGCTGATTATTGGAGTGTATATACCAATAGTACATACATCTAAAAGCTGTGTATTGTACGAGTACGAATACGGGTGCATACGAGTAGATTTGTTGATGAAACTGAACGAGGATGTAATTGTAAGCATTTTTATTAAGTAGAAGTATTTTGATAAGTGTCTTGAAGTCTTTAAAAAGTGTATGAATATATATTAAAACACTACATGTATATACATTTTAACTGAGTCGTAAGTCATCGTTAGTCGTTACATGTAAATGTTGTTTTGAAACCTTTAGGTTAACGATCTTATTAAATGTTGTTAACTCAATGTTTATAATCTCAAATGAGATTTTAAATTATTATATTATCATGATATTTTGATGTACGAATATCTCTTAATATGATCTATATACATTAAATGTCGTTACAACGATAATCGTTACATATATGTCTCGTTTCAAAATCATTAAGTTAGTAGCCTTATTTTTACATATGTAGTTCATTGTTAATACACTTAATGATATATTTAATTATCATTTAACATAATTAACCAAGTGTATCAATATCTTAATATGATTCATATGTACCTAGTAAGACGTTATAACAATAATCGTTATATATATCGTTTTCGAGTTTCTTAATTTAATAGTCTTATTTTTATGTATAAAATGAAATGTCCCATTCTTATTGATTAAAAACGTTCCATATTAATTGATTTCGTTGCGAGGTTTTGACCTCTATATGAGACGTTTTTCAAAGACTGCATTCATTTTAAAACAAACCATAACCTTTATTTCATCAATAAAGGTTTAAAAAGCTTTACGTAGATTATCAAATAATGATAATCTAAAATATCCTGTTTACACACGACCATTACATAATGGTTTACAATACAAATATGTTACAACAAAATAAGTTTCTTGAATGCAGTTTTTACACAATATCATACAAGCATGGACTCCAAATCTTGTCCTTATTTAAGTATGCGACAGCGGAAGCTCTTAATAATCATCTGAGAATAAACATGCTTAAAACGTCAACAAAAATGTTGGTGAGTTATAGGTTTAACCTATATATATCAAATCATAATAATAGACCACAAGATTTCATATTTCAATACACATCCCATACATAGAGATAAAAATCATTCATATGGTGAACACCTGGTAACCGACATTAATAAGATGCATATATAAGAATATCCCCATCATTCCGGGACACCCTTCGGATATGATATAAATTTCAAAGTACTAAAGCATCCGGTACTTTGAATGGGGTTTGTTAGGCCCAATAGATCTATCTTTAGGATTCGCGTCAATTAGGGTGTCTGTTCCCTAATTCTTAGATTACCAGACTTAATAAAAAGGGGCATATTCGATTTCGATAATTCAACCATAGAATGTAGTTTCACGTACTTGTGTCTATTTTGTAAATCATTTATAAAACCTGCATGTATTCTCATCCCAAAAATATTAGATTTTAAAAGTGGGACTATAACTCACTTTCACAGATTTTTACTTCGTCGGGAAGTAAGACTTGGCCACTGGTTGATTCACGAACCTATAACAATATATACATATATATCAAAGTATGTTCAAAATATATTTACAACACTTTTAATATATTTTGATGTTTTAAGTTTATTAAGTCAGCTGTCCTCGTTAGTAACCTACAACTAGTTATCCACAGTTAGATGTACAGAAATAAATCGATAAATATTATCTTGAATCAATCCACGAACCAGTGTATAAGTATCTCAGTATTGATCACAACTCAAACTATATATATTTTGGAATCAACCTCAACCCTGTATAGCTAACTCCAACATTCACATATAGAGTGTCTATGGTTGTTCTGAAATATATATAGATGTGTCGACATGATAGGTCGAAACATTGTATATGTGTCTATGGTAACTCAAGATTATATAATATACAATACAAGTTGATTAAGTTATGGTTGGAATAGATTTGTTACCAATTTTCACGTAGCTAAAATGAGAAAAATTATCCAATCTTGTTTTACCCATAACTTCTTCATTTTAAATCCGTTTTGAGTGAATCAAATTGCTATGGTTTCATATTGAACTCTATTTTATGAATCTAAACAGAAAAAGTATAGGTTTATAGTCAGAAAAATAAGTTACAAGTCGTTTTTGTAAAGGTAGTCATTTCAGTCGAAAGAACGATGTCTAGATGACCATTTTAGAAAACATACTTCCACTTTGAGTTTAACCATAATTTTTGGATATAGTTTCATGTTCATAATAAAAATCATTTTCTCAGAATAACAACTTTTAAATCAAAGTTTATCATAGTTTTTAATTAACTAACCCAAAACAGCCCGCGGTGTTACTACGACGGCGTAAATCCGGTTTTACGGTGTTTTTCGTGTTTCCAGGTTTTAAATCATTAAGTTAGCATATCATATAGATATACAACATGTGTTTAGTTGATTTTAAAAGTCAAGTTAGAAGGATTAACTTTTGTTTGCGAACAAGTTTAGAATTAACTAAACTATGTTCTAGTGATTACAAGTTTAAACCTTCTAATAAGATAGCTTTATATGTATGAATCGAATGATGTTATGAACATCATTACTACCTTAAGTTCCTTGGATAAACCTAATGGAAAAGAGAAAAATTGATCTAGCTTCAACGGATCCTTGGATGGCTCGAAGTTCTTGAAGCAGAATCATGACACGAAAACAAGTTCAAGTAAGATCATCACTTGAAATAAGATTGTTATAGTTATAGAAATTGAACCAAAGTTTGAATATGATTATTACCTTGAATTAGAATGATAACCTACTGTAAGAAACAAAGATTTCTTGAGATTGGATGATCACCTTACAAGATTGGAAGTGAGCTAGCAAACTTGAAAGTATTCTTGATTTTATGTAACTAGAACTTGTAGAATTTATGAAGAACACTTAGAACTTGAAGATAGAACTTGAGAGAGATCAATTAGATGAATAAAATTGAAGAATGAAAGTGTTTGTAGGTGTTTTTGGTCGTTGGTGTATGGATTAGATATAAAGGATATGTAATTTTGTTTTCATGTAAATAAGTCATGAATGATTACTCATATTTTTGTAATTTTATGAGATATTTCATGCTAGTTGCCAAATGATGGTTCCCACATGTGTTAGGTGACTCACATGGGCTGCTAAGAGCTGATCGTTGGAGTGTATATACCAATAGTACATACATCTAAAAGCTGTGTATTGTACGAGTACGAATACGGGTGCATACGAGTAGAATTGTTGATGAAACCGAACGAGGATGTAATTGTAAGCATTTTTGTTAAGTAGAAGTATTTTGATAAGTGCATTGAAGTCTTTCAAAAGTGTATAAATACATATTAAAACACTACATGTATATACATTTTAACTGAGTCGTTAAGTCATCGTTAGTCGTTACATGTAAGTGTTGTTTTGAAACCTTTAGGTTAACGATCTTGTTAAATGTTGTTAACCCAATGTTTATAATATCAAATGAGATTTTAAATTATTATATTATCATGATTTTATCATGTATGAATATCTCTTAATATGATATATATACATTAAATGTCTTTACAACGATAATCGTTACATATATGTCTCGTTTAAAAATCATTAAGTTAGTAGTCTTGTTTTTACATATGTAGTTCATTGTTAATATACTTAATGATATGTTTACTTATCATAGTATCATGTTAACTATATATATATCCATATATATGTCATCATATAGTTTTTACAAGTTTTAACGTTCGTGAATTACCGGTCAACTTGGGTGGTCAATTGTCTATATGAAACATATTTCAATTAATCAAGTCTTAACAAGTTTGATTGCTTAACATGTTTATCATAGTATCATGTTAACTATATATATATCCATATATATGTCATCATATAGTTTTTACAAGTTTTAACGTTCGTGAATTACCGGTCAACTTGGGTGGTCAATTGTCTATATGAAACATATTTCAATTAATCAAGTCTTAACAAGTTTGATTGCTTAACATGTTGGAAACATTTAATCATGTAAATATCAATCTCAATTAATATATATAAACATGGAAAAGTTCGGGTCACTACATATAACTCATTGTTAAAATACCTAATGAGATACATACTTATAATTAAATCATGTTAACTATATATATAACCATATATATGTCATCGTATAGTTTTTACAAGTTTTAACGTTCGTGAATCACCGGTCAACTTGGGTGGTCATTTTTCTATATGAAACCTATTCCAATTAATCAAGTCTTAATAAGTTTGATTGCTTAACATGTTGGAAACACTTAATCATGTAAATATCAATTTCATTTAATATATATAAACATGGAAAAGTTCGGGTCACTACAACCTTGTTACAGTTTAAGTCCCCAATTAGTTGGAATATTTAACTTCGGGTATAAGGATAATTTGACGAGGACACTCGCACTTTATATTTATGACTGATGGACTGTTATGGACAAAAACCAGATGGACATATTAAATAATCCAGGACAAAGGACAATTAACCCATGGGCATAAAACTAAAATCAACACGTCAAACATCATGATTACGGAAGTTTAAATAAGCATAATTCTTTTATTTCATATTTAATTTTCTTTATTTTATATTTAATTGCACTTTTAATTATCGCACTTTTATTTATTGTTATTGTATTTAATTGCACTTTTAATTATCGTACTTTTTAATTATCGCAATTTTATTTCATCGCATTTTTATTTATCGCAATTTCATCATCGTTATTTACTTTACGCTTTAAATTAAGTCTTGTATTTATTTTTAATATTTTACATTAGGTTTTAACTGCAACTAAAGTTTTAAAAATTGACAAACCGGTCATTAAACGGTAAAAACTCCCCTTTATAATAATAATATTACTTATATATATATATTTGTATTTTTATAAATTAAAACTAATATAGCGTTAAGCTTTGTTTAAAGATTTTCCATGTGGAACGAACCGGACTTACTAAAAACTACACTACTGTACGATTAGGTACACTACCTATAAGTGTTGTAGCAAGGTTTAAGTATATCCATTCTATAAATAAATAAATATCTTGTGTAAAATTGTATCGTATTTAATAGTTTTTCCTAGTAAAATATAAGCTATTTCATATACACCTCGCATAACATCAACATAAACATGACTCGCATACATCAAATGACTCAGAGTCAATTGATTCCAAAAGTCTATTAAGTTGGAGTTTTGAAATGCATTGTTTGTTTATATGACCAATATGACAATGTCATAGATAGGTCTTATTCAAGTCTTGCTTGAAGACTTTGGCGATGTAGGTATACACAGAATTCTCATTTGAAATTACACTATGCATATCAATTTCAAAAATACTATCACGTGGATAGGTATTAAGATAAATATATTATCCTTAGAAACTGAAATACCTAAGTGTGTAAATGCAAGTTCAAAACTAACATCTTTCAAACTATGTCGCTCGCAGTATTGAGAGCATAATGCTATTGTTCCAACAAAACAATAAGACCACTTAGAGAAGTAAGTTCAGAGGTACCAATAGCTTTAATAAAAGCTTGATCCCCTTTGCCTACTAGCAAATCCAGTGTGTCTTTCTTCAGTCTATTACTTCTTCTCATTCCCTTCATATTGTTAGAGGTGTGAAGGCCATAACCAGTTAACAAAGATCTAGGAATCACTAGAAGAAGTATATAACTATATATGGAATATACCTGGTTTGCTAGTCTCACCAGCGTTGCCTTTTCTCAGCTCAGATTGGAAGATATGACAACTTCCTTCTCCAATTGTCAACCTTTCCACAATGGAAACATTCGGCGTCTTTTGTTGGGTTTTCTTTCTTGGGAGGTGGTGGAATTTTCTTCTTAGCAATTGACTTGCCTTTTCCCTTTCCTCAAGTTTTCGGCTTATTCTTTTTCACCCTACCTTCCCTAATCATAAGGACACATGGATTGGAAACCTTAGATGAAATATTCTGTTCAGCAGTTTTGAGCATCGAGTGCACCTCTGCCAGAGATTTCTCCCAACCTTGCATATTGTAATTCATTACAAATTGGTGATACAATTTTGGTAATGAAACCAAAACCGTGTTCACAGCCAAGTTAGGCGGTAAGGTAGTTCCAAGTTTTTCCAATCGGTCAATGTAGCTTTTCATTTTTAAGACATGAGAGCTCACATATTGACCCTCCTCCATTTTGCATGTTTGAAGAAGCTTATAAGTTTCATATAACTCTTGACTAGCCTGTTTCGGAAACATATTTTTCAGCTCAGTCATCATATCATATGGTGTACGATCTTCCATTTCCTTTTGGAGGTCAGAAGTCATACTAGCAAGCATGATTAAAGCTATCTTCTCTTGCTCATCAAACAACTTCTGATAAGCATTCTTTTGAGCAGCAGTAGCTGTCTCAGGAGGAGCTTCGGGTAAGGGTTCTTCAATTTTGTTCAACTTCCTTTCATATTTGAGAACAATTCTCAGGTTGCGGTACCAATCGAGGAAGTTTGAACCATTGAGTTTCTTCTTCTCCAACAAAGAACGGAGGGTGTTTTGGTTTACGTTTTGATTGTTTGACATCTACAAAAGAAAAAGGTTCAATTTTAGTATTTTCGATATAATACTTTAATAAATTAATTACCCAAGTTTTAATATATTTAAAAACAATTAATTTACGAAAGCCTAAGATCCACATAGAGGTTCCATAGCCACATCTGTTGATCAGCTAGCAGTTACGGAGTCTATTGGTAGGTAGCGAGTACCAATTGCATCACAAGTGCAACTCTTAGTTCTTTATGGGACCTAGAGATATGTGTAGTCCAACAAACTACTATTATCTACTGGCGTGTTTGTCCCATCCTTGCCTCGAACTCAGGTCTCACGTGAATACGATTAAGTCATCCAATTTGGAAACAGTGAAAATTCACGCCAGTCTTACTAGATTAGAAATTCCACCTCGTGGTTATAATTCATGCTAGTCTTACTAGGTTAGAAAAATAACAAGGAGTGTTTGCAAGCTCATTGGATGGCATGGCTTAAATTTGACGGGTATTTGAAAACGTTTGTGTCAACGAATAATGCAGGCACACAAGATTCGCTACACTATTTGTTAAAAATCATTTTAACCAATTATATATGTCGATCGTGTTTATGTGTCTAGTTTGTTATTTAATTTCTAGCATAAAAATAACAAATGCACAGACGTGTATCGTTTTAAAACAATTTTAAAAGATGTCGTCCATATATATTATTTGAGTTTCAAAAAAAAAAAAAAACATTTAACATTAAACTCGTTAGAATTTAACTTATTTTAAAATCATCAATTTTAATCTTTGAAACTCGTTTAGAGTTTTATTTAATGTTTTCATCAAAAACATATATAACTTGAGTCTCAAAATTATTTAACTTTAAACTCGTTAGAGTTTAACCTTTTAAAATCATCAATTTTAATATTTGAAACTCGTTACCGGTTTTATTTAATGTTTTCATCAAAAACATTTAGCATATATTATAATCAACAATTAAATATAAATGCGTAATTTAAAATACAATCATATCATGCATAACACACACATAGCCTAGCCCAAAAATCTTATGCTTGATCCCATGAGCCGACATGGGATCAAGAGGTCAAACTAAGGGTAATATCGTAGCTCCCACTTAATTCAAGAATCAAGTGAAAACTTGACAAGCGCCATCGTTGTCAACTTGACCTGTTCAACATCTTCTAAGTCAAACTCCATGTTGCATCTTTATCTTTAATCTCCATCTTATTACATTTATTTGAAATTGAAAAATACAACTAATCTAATACTTTTACAATTTAGAATAAACTTAAATACAATACTATGAAAATGAAAAATAAATATAATACAACTTTGGCTTCAAAATGGCCTTTCTTATAAAAAATAAATAATCAATATGACTTAATATTGTCGTAATCCACAATCACAATAATCATACATAGGTCGGGGCATTATGGGCTATGTGTACAATCACAATTTTTTATAACTACATTATTAAAACCTACATATGGCTTGTCAATGTTACAATGCATGTGTACAACCATGGAATGAAATAAACAACAATTATTCAAGTCATAAAAAATAAATTCAAAATTTATAACAGTGATTTTTTCAGATCTTATTCGTGCGTCATGAGGTAATCAACAAAGTTGACTTTCAAAATCATAAAGGTTTTGACTCTTACCAATTCACCACAAAGCTAAATCTAAAGAAAATCACGCGACAATTAAGATGGTGTAAAAGCGGCTCGGATACCACTGTAGGAAAACCGTGTGTACTTTTAAATCAGATTAACGTAGCGGATAGTTAAAATAATAATCAATTATTATTTTATAAACCATTTACAAAATTAAATATTCATATATTTAAATTTAATAAAACATGCACATGATTAACGATCCCAAAGATCCAGTTACACCACTAATAATTGTCAAAATATGTAATTCACAAAGTGAGTAAACGATATACCTTTCTTGAAGAAACTGATTGAAGGGGAGAAACTTACGATCAAAAGTATGACCGTTTCTTTAGATAGTCCACACTACACTTCAAACGACCGTCAATAGATGCTAGTCCAACCCCAAGTAACTTATTAATATAATCCAATTATATTAATAAACTAATAATAATTAATCCTCCGTATATAGTTTCAATATGAACCAAAAATTAACTCGAAAATAAAGAATGTGTGTGTGTTTTTGTTTTCTTTCATTTTTTCTCACATTATAGAAATAGTCTATATCCATATATATAATATATGAAATATAATAAGTTAAACGACTTTTGTAAAACAAGTTCAAAATTCGGTATAATAAAATATTGCAAAATCTTGCAAAATCTTGCAAATATTTGATTTCCTTTTATTGATTTGATTTTAAAAAGTCGTATTTCTAAAATAATTTAGGGGTATGTTATGTAACTTATAATTAATAATTTCTATCATGTCGCTTTCATGTGAATAGTAAATTAATTAATTTCGTTTCATTTACTATTCATATGAATAGTAAATGAATTAATTTCGATTTACTATTTTGTTATTTGAGTAATATATACATCATATATATATATATATATATATATATATATATATATATATATATATATATTTTATTTGACGTCTCGGTATATATGTGTGTGACCCCGAAAGCTCAAATGAAGTTGGCCATATAGTTATATGTTGTACCTTGCACATTAATCCTACAATCGAGAACCACGAAATCACACATAACCATTACTACATGTATCGACGTTAAGAACCCCACATCTAGACCAGTTTAAAAGTACGCATTTGATAGTATAATCCACCAAACAAAATTAAAAGACAATATATATATATATATATGATTTGTGTGTCAACACGACTATATGAATGGATACTTTCATAAAGGATTGGTTTGATTTAATATTAAATGTACGCGAATTATTGTCTCTCGTATATTGTTTTTATAATGGGATTGTGATACTACTAGAAATGACCATTTTGCGACAGTTTTTAGCGAGGACAAGATGACCTCCATATAAACGACAAAGTTTTGGGTTGCGCTAATTTTAGTTAATCATATTGTAATGATATGTCCTTGCAACAAAAATTTTTCATCTTATTTTTTTTCCATTTTTTCCTAGTCAAGGTCAAGAATAAAAATCTGTTAGAATTTTTTTTTTTTTTGCCACATATCCTCCTAATATGTAATAGTTAGTAGGGATGACAATGGATCGGATATGGATCGGGTGGTGCCGTATCCATATCCATATCTATATCCATTTAGTTTTTGTTCATCCATATCCATATCCATATCCATTTAATTTCAGTTCATCCATCCATATCCATTGGATTAAGCGGGTTAATGGATATCCATTAGATATTCAAAAACTGTTATAATATTTCCGAATATCTACAAAAACGTGTACTTTTTGTCTAAAATAGAACACAATTTGTTGAATTTACCATCAAACATAGATTATGACAAATTAAATGTGTAATTTGTATGTTTATCTTGTTAGATATAGGTGTTTTATTATAAAATATCATAGTTAATTTATTATATGTTTGCAAGCAAAATGTAAGTGTAACAGTAAATGCATTCTTAATAGTAGACGTGTATACATATATCTATATTTATGTATTAATATATGTATTTCAGGTTTTAATGGATATATCCATGGATGATACTTTTTCATCCATATCCATATCCATATCCATTTAGCTTCATCCATATCTGTATCCATATCCATTTAGGTTCATCCATATCCACTAAAATCGGGTGGATCGGGTGGATATCCACTGGATCGGGTGACCATTGTCATCCCTAATAGTTAGGTCTCTCCCTATCTTACCCATCTTTAACACAACTTCTTACCTCCGCATTAGCGTCACATCAACATAAAATCTTTTAACATTACTAATATAACTAATAGACAAAAATTGTCTTATTAGTTATGAATAGTACTATTTAATATTTCATTTTTCACACACCCAACCCCCTAACTTTCATTAAAATACATGATGTCGAACGAGGTGTATATAAAATAGTTATTATTTTACTAGGAAAAACTATTAAATACGATACAATTTTACACAAGATATTTATTTATTTATAGAATGGATATACTTAAACCTTGCTACAACACTTATAGGCAGTGTACCTAATCGTACAGTAGTGTATATTAACATTAACAAATTTTCATTTAGTTAAACAAATATAAAGCCCATTAATAATTGGGCGTCCCTATAAATTACCATATACACTCGATCGGACACGATGGGCGGGGTATTTATATGTACGAATAATCGTTCATTTAACCGGACACGGGAATGGATTAATAGCCACTAGAATAATTAAAACAGGGGTGAAATTACATTCAAGGGTAATTGGTGTAATTGTTAACAAAGTAGTAAAACCTTGGTTTACACGCAGTCGATAACCTGGTGTATTCATTAAACAAAGTATTAAAACCTTGTTACAATTCGAATCCCCAATTAGTTGGAATATTTAACTTCGGGTATAATAATAATTTGGCAAGGACACTTAAAAACTATTAAATACGATACAATTTTACACAAGATATTTATTTATTTATAGAATGGATATACTTAAACCTTGCTACAACACTTATAGGCAGTGTACCTAATCGTACAGTAGTGTAGTTTTTAGTAAGTCCGGTTCGTTCCACAGGGAAATCTTTGAACAAAGCTCAACGCTATATTAGTTTACTTTTATAAAAATACAAATATATATATAAGTAATATTATTATTATAAAGGGGGGTTTTTACCGTTTAATGACCGGTTTGTCGATTTTAAAACTTTAGTCGCAGTTAAAACCTAATGTAAAATATAAATACAAATACAAGACTTAAATTAAAGCGTAAAGTAAATAACGATAATGAAATTGCGAATAAAAATGCGATAAAATAAACTTGCGATAATTAAAAATAAATAAAAGTGCGATTAAATAACAATAAATAAAAGTGCGATAATTAGAAGTGCAATTAAATATAAAATAAAGGAAATTAAATATGAAATAAAAGAATTATGCTTATTTAAACTTCCGTAATCATGATGTTTGACGTGTTGATTTTAGTTTTATGCCCTTGGGTTAATTGTCCTTTGTCCTGGATTATTCAATATGTCCGTCTGGTTTTTTGAGAATTTGGATTGCTCGGCTTCAAGTTTCTCTTTCTTCATTTTACTCGGGTAAGGAAGTGGTGGTTGGTATGGTTTAACATAAGGTTTATCCTTAACTGTGTTATCTTCATTAACCTTTTCAACTACCGGTTCTTTTTCCTTATCTTGATCAGGTTGTGGTTCTTGTGGAGTAGGAATAGTTTCATCAGAAGTTACTGGTATTTCAGGTGGTTTAAGTGTTGTACAACTTCTTGTGGTAATAGCTTTAGCTGTTTCATTCCGGGGGTTAGCATTTGTATCACTAGGTAAACTTCCCGGTTTTCTTTCACCTATTAACCTTGCTAGGTTACTTACTTCTTGTTCCAGATTTTGAATAGAAGCTTGTTGATTTCTAAATGCTTGAGCATTTTGTTCATTTGTTTGTTTTTGAGATGTGAAAAACTACGTTTGAGTTTCAACTAGCTTCGTCATCATATCTTCTAAATTCGGCTTTTTGTCATCGGTTTGTTGTGGTGGTTTGTTTTGAAAATTAGGTCTTTGCTGATTGTAAGTATTATTGGATACTTGTTGATTGCTAGGACCTTGTTGGTTATTGTATGGAATATTTCGGTTATAATTCTGGTTTTGATTGTAAATCGGTCTTGGCGGTTGATAATTATTCTGATAATTATTTCCAGGCCTTTGGTTTATGTATGAAATATTCTCTCTTTGTTCCATTGTTAATTCAATACTGAGACAATCTTTTGTCAAATGTGGTCCTCCACACTGCTCACAACTAATTCGTATAGAGTGAATATCCTTAGTCATCTTTTCCATTCGTCTCTCGAAAGCATCTATCTTTGCGGAAATGGAATCTAAGTCATGGCTAGAATCGGCTCTAGCTGCTTTAGATGATCTAATGATATCTTTTTCTTGGTGCCACTCATGCGAGTGGGAAGCAGTGTTATCAATAATTTTGTAAGCATCAGTTTCGGTTTTCTTCATAATAGAACCACCAGCTGCTATATCTATATCTTTTCTTGTAGTGATGTCGCATCCTCGGTAGAATATTTGTACTATTTGACAGGTGTCTAAACCATGTTGCGGACATCCTCTTAACAACTTTCCATATCTTGTCCACGCCTCATATAGAGTTTCATTTGGCTTTTGTGTGAATGTAACAATTTCTGCTTGAAGTCTTACGGCTTTAGATGCAGGAAAGAATTGTTTAAGAAATTTGTCAACTAAAACATCCCATGTATCAATCGCCCCTTCAGGTAACGATTCCAACCAATCTTTGGCTTCTCCCTTTAAAGTCCAGGGAAATAACATGAGATATATCTGTTCATCCTCCACTTCTCGGATTTTAAATAGTGTGCAGATCCTATTAAAGGTACGTAGATGTTCATTTGGATCTTCCTTCGGCGCACCACTAAATTGGCATTGATTAGTCACCATGTGTAGAATTTGTCCTTTGATTTCATAATCTGGCGCATTAATGTCTGGATGAGTAATTGCGTGACCTTGGCCAGTGCGTTTAGCTCTCATTCGGTCTTCCATACTTAAAGGTTCCAGATTCTCCATAATTGAATTTGTTGAATCGGTATCACTAGATGATTCTGATTCAAGACAGTCCATGGGCATAAAACTAAAATTAACACGTCAAACATCATGATTACGGAAGTTTAAATAAGCATAATTCTTTTATTTCATATTTAATTTCCTTTATTTTATATTTAATTGCACTTCTAATTATCGCACTTTTATTTATTGTTATTTTATTTAATCGCACTTTTAATTATCGTACTTTTTAATTATCGCAAGTTTATTTTATCGCATTTTTATTCGCAATTTCATTATCGTTATTTACTTTACGCTTTAATTTAAGTCTTGTATTTGTATTTATATTTTACATTAGGTTTTAACTGCGACTAAAGTTTTAAAATCGACAAACCGGTCATTAAACGGTAAAAACCCCCCTTTATAATAATAATATTACTTATATATATATTTGTATTTTTATAAAAGTAAACTAATATAGCGTTGAGCTTTGTTCAAAGATTTCCCTGTGGAACGAACCGGACTTACTAAAAACTACACTACTGTACGATTAGGTACACTGCCTATAAGTGTTGTAGCAAGGTTTAAGTATATCCATTCTATAAATAAATAAATATCTTGTGTAAAATTGTATCGTATTTAATAGTTTTTCCTAGTAAAATAATAACTATTTTATATACACCTCGTTCGACATCAAGTATTTTTGGCGCCGCTGCCGGGGAACACCGAAGCGAAACGTCAATATAAAAAAAAAATTTATTTTTAAGTTTTAATTAGTTTTTGTTAGATATATATTTTTGTTTAAAAATTATAAAAATTTAAAAAGATATAAAAAATTAAAAATCTTTTAAAACAGAAAAAAAAAAAGTATTTTAAATATATTTTTAAGTTTTTCTTTTATTTTTACAAAATTATAAAGTATTTTAAGTTTATTTTTAGTTTTTAAAATTAAGTTTTATTTTAATTATATATATATTTATCTTTTAAATATAAAACAGAAAAAAAGAAAATAAAATATTAAATATTACGTGACCTGTCAAATTGAACCTGTCAATTGAACCGGTCCAGTTCAGTCATGCGACTCGCATGACCCACCGGCTTATATCATGCGACTCGCATGAGGGGTCTGACAGGGCCACAAACAAACCCTAATCACGCATTTATTACGGATAATATATTATTACTATTATTATTAAACCCTAATCTTTTTATTATTATTATAATTAAGTTTTTACTTTATTTTATTTATATTACTTTTAAACTAGTTTTATATATTATAAACTTAATACTTTTATTATAAAATATAAAAATAATATTTTTTATAAAAATTATACTTTTACAACTTTTTGTATATTTTTATATTTTGTCCCTTTTTAATCGTTGTAGCGTAATATTTGTATTTTTTTTAGCTCATATTTAATTTTAAACTTAGTTTTTGCTATAGTTATTTTTACTCCTAGATTTTTAGGCTTTGCCGTAGAATTCCTTAAGTGCTTTTTCTTTAGACTAAGATTTAGGTGCTTTAGAATTTTGCGACGCCTTTTTAAGTTTTAGTTTCTTTTTAAGTTATTTCCATTTGGGATTTAGTTTTTCCTGTAAGCTTTAATATTTTTAGACCTTTTACTATGTATCAATTATCATTCCAATTAGTAATTTCAATTTGCGATTATAATTTTAAGTTAGTTGTAGTAATAAGGTTAGGTTAGTAAAGTATTTTTAAGTTTTTATAAGTTTCTTTTATTTTTCCGTCACCTTTTATTTTTCAACCATTTTTTCTTTTTCGACCTTTTTCGACGAACTCTTTGTCTTTCTTATTTCTCGCTATTCTAGTTTTTAGGACTTAGAATTTTTTTCTACTTCTTATCTAAATTTCTCAAAATTACGAAAATTTATTTTAAGTGGTTAAATTGATAGACATCAAAATTTTCTGGTTCGTAGTAATGGTTGGATTTGTACGTGGACCGGGTTATTGGAGCCAAACAGTCCTCAATTATATTGAGACCAAACGAATCCTGCCCCTCTGCTGCATCTTTTGGCTATTCGAAACGTGGGCAAAATCAGAAAAGTCTATTGGTTGGATAACTTATTATAATTTTTCCTTCCTTTTTAAAACTAATAGGATATTCAGTGAATGCACCGAGCAAGACGTTCATCACCTTTTGTACGTTCACCACCTGTAACTCGATCAAGACATCGTTTAACAAATATAACAGCCGTTGATTTTTCTTTAGAATCGTCATCCAGTCGACCAAGTACTTCAGTTCAAATTTCCGATAATCCATTTTTTGAACCCGACCTCAAAATTGAGAATCCAGAAAATATTCAGGAACAGTTCGTAGATCCTGAACCACTAAACTTTCCTCCGGAACCACCAATCATTCAAACAGAGATTGTTGAGGAACGAACTATTAAATCAGAATCATCTAGTGATACCGATTCAACAAATTCAATTATGGAGAATCTGGAACCTTTAAGTATGGAAGACCGAATGAGAGCTAAACGCACTGGCCAAGGTCACGCAATTACTCATCCAGACATTAATGCGCCAGATTATGAAATCAAAGGACAAATTCTACACATGGTGACTAATCAATGCCAATTTAGTGGTGCGCCGAAGGAAGATCCAAATGAACATCTACGTACCTTTAATAGGATCTGCACACTATTTAAAATCCGAGAAGTGGAGGATGAACAGATATATCTCATGTTATTTCCCTGGACTTTAAAGGGAGAAGCCAAAGATTGGTTGGAATCGTTACCTGAAGGGGCGATTGATACATGGGATGTTTTAGTTGACAAATTTCTTAAACAATTCTTTCCTGCATCTAAAGCCGTAAGACTTCAAGCAGAAATTGTTACATTCACACAAAAGCCAAATGAAACTCTATATGAGGCGTGGACAAGATATGGAAAGTTGTTAAGAGGATGTCCGCAACATGGTTTAGACACCTGTCAAATAGTACAAATATTCTACCGAGGATGCGACATCACTACAAGAAAAGATATAGATATAGCAGCTGGTGGTTCTATTATGAAGAAAACCGAAACTGATGCTTACAAAATTATTGATAACACTGCTTCCCACTCGCATGAGTGGCACCAAGAAAAAGATATCATTAGATCATCTAAAGCAGCTAGAGCCGATTCTAGCCATGACTTAGATTCCATTTCCGCAAAGATAGATGCTTTCGAGAGACGAATGGAAAAGATGACTAAGGATATTCACTCTATACGAATTAGTTGTGAGCAGTGTGGAGGACCACATTTGACAAAAGATTGTCTCAGTATTGAATTAACAATGGAACAAAGAGAGAATATTTCATACATAAACCAAAGGCCTGGAAATAATTATCAGAATAATTATCAACCGCCAAGACCGATTTACAATCAAAACCAGAATTATAACCGAAATATTCCATACAATAACCAACAAGGTCCTAGCAATCAACAAGTATCCAATAATACTTACAATCAGCAAAGACCTAATTTTCAAAACAAACCACCACAACAAACCGATGACAAAAAGCCGAATTTAGAAGATATGATGACGAAGCTAGTTGAAACTCAAACGCAGTTTTTCACATCTCAAAAACAAACAAATGAACAAAATGCTCAAGCATTTAGAAATCAACAAGCTTCTATTCAAAATCTGGAACAAGAAGTAAGTAACCTAGCAAGGTTAATAGGTGAAAGAAAACCGGGAAGTTTACCTAGTGATACAAATGCTAACCCCCGGAATGAAACAGCTAAAGCTATTACCACAAGAAGTGGTACAACACTTAAACCACCTGAAATACCAGTAACTTCTGATGAAACTATTCCTACTCCACAAGAACCACAACCTGATCAAGATAAGGAAAAAGAACCGGTAGTTGAAAAGGTTAATGAAGATAACACAGTTAAGGATAAACCTTATGTTAAACCATACCAACCACCACTTCCTTACCCGAGTAAAATGAAGAAAGAGAAACTTGAAGCCGAGCAATCCAAATTCTTGGATATGTTTAAACAGATAAATGTAAATCTTCCTTTCATTGATGTGATTTCAGGAATGCCTAGATATGCTAAATTCTTGAAAGATCTAATCACGAATAGAAAGAAAATGGAAGAACTCTCGGCTGTTACTATGAATGCTAATTGTTCAGCAGTGCTGTTGAATAAGATACCAGAAAAACTATCTGATCCAGGAAGTTTCACAATTCCATGTTTTCTGGGTAGTCTTAGTTCAATAGAAGCATTAGCAGATTTAGGTGCTAGTATAAATCTAATGCCGTATTCACTATACGCTAAACTAGACCTTGGAGAATTGAAACCAACAAGAATAAGCATACAACTAGCCGATAGATCAATAAAATATCCTAGAGGGATAATGGAGAACATGCTAGTTAAAGTTGGTACTTTAGTATTTCCAGTAGATTTTGTTGTTTTGGACATGGAAGAAGATTCTCAAGTTCCTCTCATATTAGGAAGACCATTCTTAAACACGGCTAAAGCAATGATAGACGTGTTCGGTAAGAAACTGACCCTAAGTATAGAGGATGAGAGTGTTACCTTTTCAGTTGATAGAGCAATGCAACAACCACAATCTGCAGATGATACATGTTATTATATTCAAACTATAGATGCACATGCAGAATTATTAGAAGAATTTCCAGAATTACAAGGAACAGGAGAATGTTCTTTAGGAGAAAGTAATGAACCAATTGATAAAGCTGAAATGTTAGCTACACTTATAGCTAATGGATATGAACCAACAACAGAAGAAATTCAAATGCTAAAAGAAGAAGACAGATACCGATATAAATCATCGATAGAAGAACCTCCGAAATTAGAGTTAAAGCCACTTCCAAACCATTTGGAATACGCTTATTTACATGGTGAATCTGAATTACCTGTAATAATATCGTCTTCTCTTACTGAAAATGAGAAATCACAACTCATTTCTGTGTTGAAAGCTCATAAACCAGCCATTGCATGGAAGATTCATGATATTAAAGGAATAAGTCCTTCGTATTGCACACATAAAATCCTTATGGAAGAAGGTCATAAAACGTATGTGCAACGCCAACGAAGACTAAATCCTAATATGCAAGATGTAGTTAAGAAAGAGATTATTAAACTGCTAGATGCAGGTTTGATATATCCAATCTCTGATAGTCCATGGGTAAGCCCAGTTCAATGCGTACCTAAGAAGGGTGGCATGACTGTCATCACAAATGAGAAAAATGAGCTTATTCCTACTAGGACTGTAACAGGATGGCGTGTATGTATTGATTATAGAAAATTAAATGACGCCACCAGAAAAGATCACTTTCCCTTACCTTTCATAGATCAAATGTTGGAAAGATTAGCCGGAAATAGTTACTATTGTTTTCTAGATGGATTTTCCGGATATTTTCAAATTCCAATAGCACCCGAAGATCAAGAGAAAACCACATTCACGTGCCCTTATGGTACTTTTGCTTACAAAAGAATGCCATTTGGACTTTGTAACGCCCCTGCAACCTTTCAAAGGTGTATGATGGCGATTTTTCACGACATGATAGAAGAATGCATGGAAGTATTCATGGATGACTTTTCAGTCTTCGGTGATACATTTAAATCATGTCTAGTTAATCTGGAACGAATGCTAATTAGATGCAAAAAATCAAATCTAGTACTTAATTGGGAGAAATGCCATTTCATGGTTAAAGAAGGCATCGTTCTTGGACATAAAATTTCAAAAGAAGGAATTGAAGTGGATAGAGCTAAAGTAGATGTAATTGCTAAACTTCCACATCCCACCAATGTTAGAGGAGTTAGGAGTTTTCTAGGGCATGCCGGTTTTTACAGACGTTTTATAAAAGATTTTTCTAAAATTGCCACTCCTATGAATAAACTCCTAGAAAAGGATGCTCCATTCATCTTTTCAGATGAGTGTATCATATCTTTTAATATTCTTAAAGAAAAACTCACTAATGCACCGATCATGATAACACCAAATTGGAATCTACCATTTGAACTAATGTGCGATGCAAGTGATTTTGCAATGGGAGCCGTTTTAGGACAAAGGATTGAAAAACGATTTCAACCTATATATTATGCTAGTAAGACATTACAAGGAGCACAAACGAACTATACAACTACTGAAAAAGAACTCCTTGCTATTGTCTTTGCTTTTGACAAATTTCGATCATATCTCGTTCTAGCAAAAACGGTGGTCTATACCGACCATTCTGCTCTTAGATACCTATTTTCAAAACAAGATGCTAAACCAAGATTAATCCGTTGGATCTTACTCTTACAAGAGTTTGATATTGAAATCCGAGATAAAAAAGGAGCAGAAAATCTCGCCGCTGATCATCTTTCTCGTCTTGAAAATCCCGAATTAGAAGTTCTGAATGAATCAGCCATACAAGACAACTTTCCTGAGGAATATCTATTGAAGATAGATTATAAAGAAATCCCATGGTTTGCAGACTATGCAAACTACTTAGTTTGTGGATTCCTTGAAAAAGGATTATCATACCAAAGACGAAAGAAATTCTTCAGTGATATAAAACACTATTTCTGGGAAGATCCACATCTGTTTAAAAGTTGTCCCGATGGAATAATACGCCGATGTGTATTTGGAGATGAAGCTAGTAAAATTTTAAACCATTGTCACACAGGACCAACAGGAGGGCATTATGGGCCTCAACTAACAGCAAGAAAAGTTTATGAAGCTGGATTCTATTGGCCTACAATTTACAAAGACGCACACCTTCTTTGCAAATCCTGTGATGCATGTCAAAGGGCTGGAAAAATAAGTCAACGTGATGAAATGCCACAAAATGTCATCCAAGTATGTGAAGTATTTGACATTTGGGGTATTGACTTTATGGGTCCATTTCCAAAATCTCATAATAATCTATATATACTCGTAGCCATTGATTATGTATCTAAATGGGCGGAAGCACAAGCTCTCCCAACTAACGATGCACGAGTTGTAGTCAACTTTTTAAAACGTCTTTTTGCAAGGTTTGGAACACCGAAAGCTTTAATAAGTGATCGGGGTACTCATTTCTGTAATAATCAACTTGAGAAAGTTCTTAAAAGATATGGAGTAACTCATAAAATCTCCACCGCATATCATCCACAAACAAGTGGACAAGTTGAAAATACCAACCGAGCCTTAAAACGTATTCTAGAGAAAACCGTAGGATCAAATCCGAAGGAATGGTCCATTAAATTGGAGGATGCACTCTGGGCTTTTAGAACAGCCTACAAAACTCCAATTGGAACCACACCTTTTAGACTTGTTTATGGAAAAGCATGTCATCTTCCAGTAGAAATTGAACACAAAGCATTTTGGGCTTTGAAGACATGTAATCTTGATTTACATGAAGCTGGACGTCTACGATTAAGTCAACTAAACGAATTAGAAGAATTAAGACATGAAGCATACGAAAATTCGTTAATCTATAAAGAAAGAACGAAGAAATGGCATGATAAAAGAATCAGAAGTTCAAAAGAATTCAAAGAAGGAGACAGAGTTCTTCTTTTCAATTCACGATTCAAGCTATTTCCTGGAAAATTGAAATCAAGATGGTCTGGACCATTCATAGTCAAAAGAGTTTTCCCATACGGAACGATAGAATTAATAAATTCAAATGGGATGGAATTTAAAGTTAATGGTCACAGAGTTAAACATTACATACATGGTCCGATGGAAGTCGACAATGAAGTTAATCACAATTTCGACACCACAGCTAACTAAGTGTGGGGAGAATCAAGTCTTTAAAGGATAATATGTATTTCTGTTAGAGTTAGATTGTCAGTTTTCGTGTAGTTCTCGAAAATGGAACACGTATGGTCTTTCCCTAGCAGACCCTAAAGAACTAGTCTTCTATCCCCATTCTGAATTTTTATTTTTTTTAGGTTTTTACGAAATGAAGACTGCCTGTGAATTAAACCATGGTCTAATGCTACACGCTTTGATCACTAAACGTAATAATGACATACTACCGAGTGAATTAGTATCAGTAATCAGAGAAAGAATGGACGGAGTTAGAAAAGGATCCAGATGCGAAGATAATAAGTTACAATTTGGTAAAGGAAAATCAAAATCCGCAGCGAAAAGAAGAGCACGACACCTAGAACGATGTCACAAATGCGGAAAATGGTCACATGGAGGTAAATGTTCAAATAATCAAACCTATTCAAATACCGAATTTGTTACTTTATGCAGAGACGGACCGTTCATATGTTTAGAAGAAAAGACAATGAATGCTCGAGGTTACGCCTATGCAGACATGGAAAACCAATTAAACCGACTATCTTATGAATATAATAGATCATATAACTAAGAAATCTATTTCACAGGTATGTCTGTACAGTTTTTATTTTTATTTTTATTTTTTAACCTTTTGATAATAAACGCTAATTTGTTCGCTAAAAAGTATTAAATTGGTATTAAATAAAATTAGGTTTGGCGACCGAAATTATTGATATCGTTCAAAAATTTATTACATCACTGCGAAATTTAACGTTTATTCTTAAGGTATAAATATCTTTAATCAATCAACTCAAAATATTTCAAAAATTCGTCATGAGTTAAATTAGGTCTTGAAACCGAAATTACTTTACCGAAAAGAGGGACGCATATTTTTGATAATATTTGATTGATTAAAGTGGGATAAAAAGACAAAAAGATTTTTAAATTTATTTTTACCATGTTTTTAAAATTAATATTTAAATCTTAAGTTAATATTGTAAACTTTATAAAAACAATATATTTAAAATTGTAAATATTTGAAAAATTAATATAAGTTTGATATGAATTTATGAATTTTTAAATTAAGTTTGGTGTGAATTTTTAATTTTATATTTAAGTTGTGTGAATTTAAAAACAAAAATTTACTTTATCTCATTAAGTTAAGAATATGATTTTTAAAATTCGTCGTAAGTTGAAGACTAGGTCTTTGAACCGAAATTGCTTTACCCGAGGGAGGGACGAGAACTTTTATTATCATTATTTTTAATCTTTTTGATTTAAAGTATGCCAAAAAAATTAAAAAATCCAAAAATCTAAGCTTTTAAAACAATCGTTTGAAAATGACAAAATTTTAAAATTTTGTCGAGGGGCGGACTAGGGCATCGTCCCGAAACGACCTCGTCTTAAAAAGAAACAAAATTTTTAAAATTTTATTAAATTTTATGTTTTAAAAGTATAAGGTTTTTATTAAAAAAAAAAAAAAAAAAAAAAAAAAAAAAAAAAAACAAACCTGGAAAATACCCCCATGCGAGTCGCATGGATATGGGCAGGAAACCATGCGACTCGCATGGGAGCCAAAAACTGGTCAGGTTCAAAATTCCAGCCGAATCTGCTTCTTTCACAAACACGAAAACCTCCCAAACTCTCTCAATTTTTCACCAATTTTCACCAAATTTCTTGCAAAAATTTCACAATAATCATGCCTAGATTCAGTAGTCTCAACCCCTTCAGGAGAAAGGTAAAGATTTCACTCCTAATCTCTTTAAATTCGAATTTTTGTGTTCTTGAGCTAGAAAATTTATATTTTGATTTTGTTAAATTTAGGTGTAATTAGAGCTAAATTGTTGTTATATTATGCATGTATATCCTAGATAGAAGCTATTTAACATGAATTGAAGCTAAAAACTTCAAATTTTTAAGAATCTAGGGTTTGTGTTCTTGAGCAATTTGGGGCTTTTTGATATAAACAGGTTATGGCCGATTTTTGTCATGAATTGTTGCTAAATTAAGTAGTGTAACATGTTTAGGTAGTTAATTGATCCAAACTTTGAGCCTAAACATGTTTTTGAGAATTAAAGTGGACTTTTTAACTCTAAAAATTCATGAACTTGGATAATTTGATATAAAGGCCATTTGAAACTTGTTTCATTGCTAGTAGTGATTATTTTGGCATGTTATTTGAGATAAATGCTTATGAACTTGATGTACATTTTTCGTATATGTTTATTTGACAAAGTATAGACTTGACAAAAATATGAAAATGAGCACTAGTTTGATTTGAATGCCATGTAACAAGTGTTTAATTGCTATAATGATTATTGTTGACATGTTTAAGAGTTTAAATGTGATAAAACATTGTACACATTTTCGTATGTAAAAGTGTAGAATTGTTATTGTTAAGAAAATGTGTATAAAATGTGTTATGAATTGAACATGTCATCATAATTGTTTCAAGTTATTATTTTGCTAACACTAATGCATATTTGGATGCACAATTTTTGTGTTTAATGTGTTTTACAGAGAGCCGATACTGGAGGTTCAGGAGCATCATCGTCCAGGCAACCAGAGCCCGAACCGGAAATGTTTCATGAACAAGAACAACATATGCAACAAGAAGAAAAAGAACAGGAGGAGCAACATATTCCATATCACGATCAAGATCAATTATTCATGAATCAGTTTCGTCAATTCGCTCCACATCAAAGGATTCTGAGCTTAGACATTAATGAAGATCAGTTACACCCAAATCTAAGATTTGATCGATGTTGGATAGAGTATCCAGATTATCAAAAGAACATGCACATTCTCTACTTTAAGGTTGTTGAAATGCCAAGGGCAATTGACTGGGTACCTTTGGAAACAGTTAACCTTGCCGAACCGATTCGGGAATTATTGGTGAAAAGGTATGGTAATTCTCAGTTTAACGATTGGATGCGCCTATTTTCCATTCGTAGAACCATATATAGGGAATGGTGTATAGAATTACTTAGTACTATTAAGTTAAACAGTGATGTTAGGAGGATAGATGATAGAAGCTTTATTAGATTTCTGTTAGGTGGACGGATGTACAGAATGTCCATGATAGATTTGGCCAGGGCCTTACAGATTTACACCCCTGCTGAACTTTTAAGCCCCGACTGTAATAGCCTGATTGCCCAAGGAGAAAGGGTAGATAGGGAATTTGATATTAACGCCATCTGGAGGCGTATGTCCCACTTTAATGAATTTCACGCCAGTGGAAATCATACATACTTAGATATAGACAGAGCTGAACTCCGGGTGATTCATAGATTCTTAGCAAACACAATTACACAAAGGGGAAGAAATAAGGAGAAATTGACCGTAAACGATTTGTTCTACCTCAAGTGTATTAGAGACCCGAGGAGTTTCGTTAACATTCCCTATTGTGTTGGTTATTATCTCGCTAATGTAGTTTCGGGGATGAAATCGGGGAGTATTATAGGTGGTGGTATTTTCATTACTCTCATTGGAGAGTATTTAGGTGTAGATAAGCACCAAGGGGGGCCAATGAACGAAATAGAGGACGGAGGTGAAACTATAAGTTCAAACCTTTATCACGGTGCAAGGGTATTATTGATGAGACGTGGTCGGGTATATCGATACGAGGGACCTCAGCGACAGGTAGAGAGAGGTTCGGATGACGAGATGGAGGAGGCGAACAACATTATAGGAGTTGTTCGGGAGACTGCTCTTGATTTAGGCGTTCGTATGGAGGATGAATACATGACGAACTATGATAGGCATATGCAGTACGAGGCATGGCAACGTCGGAATGACTACGAGCATTCCCGGCAACGAGAGCATGGCCGATGGGATTATCATCAGCGCCAAATTATAAGCCAGTTGCAGCCTGGCGAGATGTATTATCCGACCCGACCCGCATACTATCCCGCACATCAGCCAGAAATGAGACCACCCTATGATTCATATGATTATGACGCAGCATACCAGTTCACCTATAATCAGCCATGGAACCCGGACGCGAACATGAATTGGGATCCATATCCTAATTTTCCTCCTAACCCACCTCCTGATCAGTAGAGATAAGTTGGTAATTTTTATTTTTATTTTAAACACTTAACATTTTATTACGTTTATGTAATGTTTGATATTTTATTATTATTGTGTACTAATATTTTTCTTATAGTTTGAAAGTGGGATGCCAAAGTTCCATTTCAAATTGCATGTATGATTATATTTGTATTGTATGTATTCTATTTTATGCACAAAACAGGGTAAAACAACGCGTTTTCAAAGACTGGCAGTAAGTTCAGCAAAAGCAAGTAATTTTGACGACAATGATGCAAAATATATGTGAAATAACAACAAGACGGAATGAACAAATGACGTGCACCATTTATCATTCATCAAACAAACGCCAATATATTTGGAAACTTTGGTAAAAATTTAATCATTTTCACACTAATCACCCTCAATAATTTAAATTGTTACTGATTTCTTGCAAATGAGGGCATTGCAAGATCTTAAGTGTGGGAAGGGGTTAAATTCTTTCGGATTTTAAAATTTTTATATTAAACACTTGGTTACCATTAAAAATACTAGTAAAGCAGTAGTTGTATTAGAATCTAGTGCTCTCTGATAAAAAAAGAACAGCCCTAGTCTTATATACTGACTACCCAATTCTAGTAAAAATTTTCAGAATTTTCAATTAAATGAATTCAAATCATGTTTATACATATTTATGAACGATAAAACTAGGTTTTAACACCGAAATTATTGTTACCTCGGAAAGGACATAAATTAAGAAACAAACTAAAATGTCAAAATTCATTTAAAATGGAATAGAGGACGATAAAAAGGAAAATAAAAGCCAAGTGTGGGAAAATTTACCAAGTTATCTTAAACATATGTCACATATATCTGTAACAAATAACTGAAAATACTTTTGCTTTGGACTAAACTAAACTGTTTTACACGATGAATCAATTCCATCACTAAAAGGAAGTAAAGTCTTCCGAAAAAGACACGCGCTTCTTGATTTAGGTCATGAAGTTGTCGTCCAGACCAGCTGTAGGTTGACGAAAAATCTAGAAAAGTCATCACTAAAATCAGCAGGAAATCCACGGACCTCAGCATTAAACAGGGTCGCCAAGTGGTCAGATTTATCCTAACCATGAGAAGGATTTATCTCGTACAATGGGGAGACACCATGCAAATTAGCTGGATAAGACTAATGAATCAGATTCCCAGAAAGGATAATCTCCTTAAAGATTAAAAATCAGCTTTTAAGACTGATATTACTCAATCCTAGAGATTGACCTTAAAGATTGAGAATTCAAACTCATGGAATTCGATGATATCTAAGCTCGAGCTTAAACGAGAAAATATTTTGATCAAAATTATAAACCGATTTGTTTTCTGAAAACCCTATTTTCAATGCGTTCATTACCATGGAACGTAAAATCCTAGGAATTCACCTGGAATTCACTAGGTCACCTGAACTAAATCGGGTGTCAACCGTAAGAACGGTGGTTGCATAACATGGTCAAAGACAGGACCTTGTGCCAGACCGAAAAAATTATAAGGGTGAGCTTTACTATTGCTCCTACCAAGGATAGTAATTGCGTCCGACACGTTATAGACCATAATCAAAAGCATGTCACGGGACATTGCCTTAAACAGTTGCTTGTTCAACGCTTTCCTTTACAACCGGACGGTAGTTTGCCGAAAGGTAATATACGGAACAAGTAAACTGGACGTGTTGCTTTCCAAATACAAGGTTAGCAAGTGGGTGACACAAAACCGCAAGTTTTGAGCTAAAATTTTCAAATCTGAAACCCACCAAACCCACAAAAATATTTTGCAAACACCGGTAAAGGGTTATTCCGGAAAACTTATCTAGGGTAAAAACTAGATTTCGAAAGATCAAATGTTTTCATAAAGATCCAATTTCCTTAATGGATCTAAATTTTTATAGTCATGTGGGACTGTAAACCACATCGTTACTACCATTGTTCATACCGCCGTATTGAAATCACTGATGTACAAAGTGTGAAGAATAAAGAAGTGATTCTAGTATTTCAAGACAATATTGCTTGAGGACAAGCAACGCTCAAGTGTGGGAATATTTGATAATGCTAAAAACGAACATATATTTCATAGCATTATTCCTCAAGAAAGACAAGATTTTAGTTGGTACTGTTCGATTTACAAGCAATATTCGTTTAAATATTAAAAAGTGAAGACAAAAGGCAGAATCGACAAATTGAAGACAAAAAGGTCCAAAGAGCTAAAAAGTACAAGATACAACTAAAAAGGTTCAAAATATTGATGAGGAACGTCTCAAAATGACAAGAGTACAAGTTACAAAACGCAAAGTACACGATATAAAATAATACGCGAAGACGTCCGAAAATCCGGAACCGGGACCTGAGCCTAGAAGAAACGCCCGACGCAACGGACCAAAAATATCTAGTCTACTATGCACAAGAATATAATATAATATATATATAATTATATATAATTATATATTATATATTATTATTATTATATTACGTCGGCAAGAAGAAAACAAAGCAATTTGGCTGGATCCAGGGTGGCCATGCGACTCGCATGGCCAGAGGCACAAATCCATGCGAGTCGCATGGAGTGCAAATGTTGGTCAGGTCCTATATAAAGCCAGTTTTCTGCCGAGTTTTAATCATCTTTTTTTTCTTCCTCTTCATACGTAAATATATTTATATTTATAATTTATATTTTAATTTTAATTATAATTCTAATAATAAGGGTATGTTAGCGAATGTTGTAAGGGTGTAAGTCGAAATTCTGTCCGTGTAACGCTACGCTATTTTTAATCATTGTAAGTTATGTTCAACCTTTTTATATTAATGTCTCGTAGCTAAGTTATTATTATGCTTATTTAAAACGAAGTAATCATGATGTTGGGCTAATTACTAAAATTGGGTAATTGGGCTTTGTACCATAATTGGGGTTTGGACAAAAGAACGACACTTGTGGAAATTAGACTATGGGCTATTAATGGGCTTTATATTTGTTTAACTAAATGAAAATTTGTTAATGTTAATATAAAGATTTACAATTGGGCGTCCCTATAAATTACCATATACACTCGATCGGACACGATGGGCGGGGTATTTATATGTACGAATAATCGTTCATTTAACCGGACACGGGAATGGATTAATAGCCACTAGAATAATTAAAACAGGGGTGAAATTACATTCAAGGGTAATTGGTGTAATTGTTAACAAAGTAGTAAAACCTTGGTTTACACGCAGTCGATAACCTGGTGTATTCATTAAACAAAGTATTAAAACCTTGTTACAATTCGAATCCCCAATTAGTTGGAATATTTAACTTCGGGTATAATAATAATTTGGCAAGGACACTTGCAATTTATATTTATGACTGATGGACTGTTATGGACAAAAACCAGACGGACATATTAAATAATCCAGGACAAAGGACAATTAACCCATGGGCATAAAACTAAAATTAACACGTCAAACATCATGATTACGGAAGTTTAAATAAGCATAATTCTTTTATTTCATATTTAATTTCCTTTATTTTATATTTAATTGCACTTCTAATTATCGCACTTTTATTTATTGTTATTTTATTTAATCGCACTTTTAATTATCGTACTTTTTAATTATCGCAAGTTTATTTTATCGCATTTTTATTCGCAATTTCATTATCGTTATTTACTTTACGCTTTAATTTAAGTCTTGTATTTGTATTTATATTTTACATTAGGTTTTAACTGCGACTAAAGTTTTAAAATCGACAAACCGGTCATTAAACGGTAAAAACCCCCCTTTATAATAATAATATTACTTATATATATATTTGTATTTTTATAAAAGTAAACTAATATAGCGTTGAGCTTTGTTCAAAGATTTCCCTGTGGAACGAACCGGACTTACTACCAAAAGATGTCGAAAAATATTCTTTTTTACAAAATAGATCAACTAACTTTTTTTTAAAAAAAAAACTCGAACGCTAAAAGAAGCAACTTTCACAAAGGAACAACCCTTCAGTGTTAGATGTCGAATTTTTTATTTTTTTTTACAAAATAGATCAACACTTTTTTTTAACTCGCATTTAAAACGGAGCCCCCGGCGCGAAACGAGGGCTCCACAACTAGTTCCTTTCATTAATCAATTCCTATCTTACACTCACCCCAAACTTTAACACATTTAAATTATTATTTAATACAATAAATAAATGAAAATAACATTTTATTAAATAAAATTATAAATTTTACATTATTATAAATTAAACATTACATTAATAATTAAAAAAACACACAATAAAATTGTTTTGACACCCAACCCCCTAATTTTCATTAAAATACAAATCGAACCCCCCCATTTTATAGTACTATTTAATATTTCATTTTTCACACATCCAACCCCCTAGCTTTCATTAAAATACAAATCGAACCCCCCCATTTTATACCTATATTCTAAAATATCATTTATCACATCACTAACACTAAAAATACTGAATAATAACACTCACCACGCTACTACTGTGTTACTTTTTTTTTGTCTCAAACGATAAAAAAGCAACTTTCATAAAAGGAACAACCCTTCAATGCTACCAAAAGATGTCGAAAAATATTCTTTTTTACAAAATAGATCAACTAAATTTAAAAAAAAAACCCGAACGCTAAAAGAAGCAACTTTCACAAAGGAACAACCCTTCAATGTTAGATGTCGAATTTTTTTTTTTTTTTTACAAAATAGATCAACACTTTTTTTTAACTCGCATTTAAAACGGAGCCCCCGGCGCGAAGCGAGGGCTCCACAACTAGTTCCTTTCATTAATCACTTCCTATCTTACACTCCACCCCAAACTTTAACACATTTAAATTATTATTTAATACAATAAATAAATGAAAATAACACTTTATTAAATAAAATTATAAATATTACATTATTATAAATTAAACATTACATTAATAATTAAAAAAACACACAATAAAATTGTTTTGGAACAATATAATCATCCGGGAGTGTCCAAATGTGTTGGATCAAATGGTTGCGGACATGATACGTTGTTCGATCTAGCAACTCTCGTGACATTCGATCTTGCATTTCAACTCTTTCTGTCCAAGTAAGTCGCGGCATATTTTCTCGTTGTCGCAGATAATCTTCTTCGAGGTCGCATATATTTTCGCATTGTCTTCGGTTATCATGTTGTGAAGTGTAACACAAGTGTACATGATTCGACGTATCTTATTGATACTAAAAGGTCTTGTCGGGTGCTTTAGTATTGCCCAACTATCTTGAAGAACCCCAAAAGCTCATTCGACGTCTTTTCTCGCGGCTTCTTGAAATCTTTTAAACTTTATATTTTTTTGTTCAATTGGACATTTAAATGACTTCACAAGTGTTACGCATTCTGAGTATATGTCATCTACTAGATAATAACCTTTTTTAAATTGGTGCCCGTTGATATTTAACCGGACCTCTGAAGCTCTACCATCCAATAAATCTTCGAACAAATCTGATTCGTTTAGAACATTTATATCATTGTTTAAACATGCTGAACCAAAGAAAGCGTGCCAAATCCACATATCGTAAGAGGCTACCACCTCGAGAATTATTGTTGGTCCTTCATGATCCCCTCTGGTGTAATGACGTTGCCACGCAACCGGAAAATTTCTTCAAGCCCAATGCATGCAATCGAAACTACCTAACATCCCCAAGAAACCGTGCATCTCCAAATGATTAGCATGCAATCGACGAACGTCTTCTTCAGTTGGTTTCCTTAAATATTCTTGCAAAAACAAATGAATAATAACGTTGTTCAAAAAAATGAAAATAATGACGTCTCGGTTGAGCGTCGTAAGATGTAATAGCTGGAAAAATACGAAGAAATAATTACTTGCTCATTCGGTAGCGTTTTCGAAAATAATCCCCTGAAAAAGTTGGATTATCCGAGAAATAATCGTTGTGTAAACGTTTACCGGTTTCAATACGATCTCTTCTTAACCGACGTCTTCTAATAACAGTTTGAGCATTTTCAAACTCATCTTCTTCGTCAATTGCATCAAGCGAATCAAGTACGTTAAGCGCATTGTAAGCCCCTTCAATTAACTCTTGATCGGAAACAGATTGTGCGCTATCACTATCGCTCGCGCTCTCACTTACGGTTTGAGAATTTAAAAAAGGATTCACATTTGAATTTTTTTTCTGTGAAGTATGAAAAAGATGATAATTTGTGTGAGTAAAAATGGTTTGTAGTGTGTTTAATTATTATGTATAAATTATTTATTTTAAAAGAAAAAAAACAAACGACTCTTTCAAACGGTGATATCAGACAGGTGGGACCCACTTTCTGTCCATTACCCACCGTTGCAGGCTCCCCTGGCAGAGCCGATGGCGAGCTGCTGCTTATCTCGGTTAAATGGTGGCGGCCCATTAACAGGCATGGTAGCGAAAGATAGGGATTAACCTTATTATATTTTTTATTCTTATTTTATTTTATATAAAATAAAATAATGATAATATTTTTAATTCCTACCAAAATAAAAAAAATCGCCGTGCAACCTATTTCGAGTAATATCCTCGCTAAAAGTTTGAATAATATTGTTTTTTTTAATTAGATATCAATTTATATTCCAAATATTCAATTCTCTCTATAAAGAATAACAAGTTATGTGGTTACCCGCGCTTCCCTGCGGTCGAAGCGCGGTAAACCAATCATGAGTTGTTTTTTAGTTTTTCTAGTGACGTGTAACATGATATATTCATTATATACATAAAACTTCATACGTACATAGTTTTATGTTCGTTGTTCATTGTTTCTACTACATCAGCAATACTGTGCAATAAGGATATATATTTCTACCTAACATGTTATACATTTATATCTATTTAGTATTTCGTTAACATTACTCATTTTCTCATATCAATTTCAAAGTATCATAGCCCAACTTACAATATCTCTATGGAAAATATTTACAAAGGAAGAAAAATTAAGAAAATAATTGAACGAACACTTTTATACATATCTTATAAAGAAATACTGGGTCAAAGGTTTCATAAAAAGATTGTAAAAAATTGAGAAAGTACCAAAAGAATTTAAAAAAGTATTAAATGAAGAATAAAAAATAATAAAAAAATATTGTAAAAAAGGTTGACAAAAGAATTGTAAAAAAAGTAAGAGAGTTTAAATCAGAAAAAATTTTAATGTTGTAAAAGAGTGCGTTATTTTAAAATAAAAATAATAAATGGGTCATTTTTAAAAATTAAGGAAAAGAATGGGTTAATAAGTAGAAAAGTGATAAGTAAAAAGAAACAAAAAAAAAAGGAGAAAGAGAATGGTTGGGAACTGAACCTATAACCAGTGTTGTAAAAAACCCGATTACTCACCGATTAATCTCCGCTTAATCATTTTTAAGAGCAAGCCGTTCCGATTTTCAAAAAACCGTTTAATTAAACGGTCAACGTCAATTGATGGGTCAAAATTGAATTTGGTAACCAAAATAGGTCAAAGTAAAAAATGGTTACCATTTTAACATAATTTAAACTAGAACTTTATAGTTTTTGAGTAAAATGAACAATTTTAGACAATTATGTTAAATTTTATATTTATATTTATGATTTTTTTTATATATTTACACATATAATTTCTAAATTTTAATATTTCAATGTATACAGTACAATCCGATTAATCCCCGATTTGCCGATTAATCTTTTCAAAGTCCCGACCGATTAATCCCCGAATAGCGAATTTTGCATACCGCTGGACCATGGCTACTTGCATACCGCTGGACCAACTTTACATTTATGTTATTATTCGTAACATTTCTAGTTAACTGTTAAAAGAACAGTTTTAAAAAAGTGAAATTTGGACAAAATTGGGCCTATTTACTGTTCATTTCAATTACTTTTTCTGTCGTCACATTTCTATTTAACTGTTAAAAGAACAGGCTTAAAAAAATGAAATTGGGCCAAAATTGGGCGTATTTACTGTTCATTTTCAATTACGTTTTCTCTAATTGAATATATATACAATATTTCATGAGCTACTTATTACAAAAGGGTGCTGATTCGTACACCACCAAAATTATCCATACACCACTATGCAATATAATGTTGTACTGTACAACTATCTAAAGCATATTTAGTGGTGTATGGATAATTTCAAGTGGTGTACGAATCAGTCCCCATTACAAAAACATGTCCTGACAATAACAATTTATTTATTTTTTGTATTTTTTTTAATAAATTAACTAGTATCAATTCCATAAAAACAAGTTTATCCAAATACCTATCGTGAGTATGCGACAGTAAAATATGGTGGTGAAAAGTGACGATGGAAAGTGGCGGTGTAATGTGGCGATAGAATGTGACGGTGGAATATGACAGTTGAATGTGACATTGGAATGTGGGGACCGAAAGTGATTGTGTAATGGAGCCGTGTAACGTGGTGGTGGAATGTGACGGTGAAATGTGAAGGTAAAATGTGGCGGTGAAATATGTCACAATGGGTGTGGAACATGACGGTGAAACATGTATATGATAGTGGAATGTGACGATAGAAAATGACAGGGGATATAGGATGAGCCGTCAATTATGAATATTTTTTCAGATGAACTCTAATTTAGTTTATTCATAAATTCAAATATCCGTAACTTAAATCATTATTTAGTTGAGAAAATCTACTATATTTACATACTTCATTATTTGTACCCCATTTTTGTATTAAAACGATATTGCCATTGATAAACTAACAACGAAAGCAATTTGGATAAAATATATTTTCATAATGACTTCGATTTAGTTAAATAAAAAAATTTAAACGTCCGTAACTTAAAGAGCTACGAATATCACTAGTTCATCAAAATTTAAAGACGGGTGGGGGGGGGGGGGGGGGGGGGGGGGGGGGGGGGGTTGTGTGGGTGAAAGACCCCTCATTGCCCTCATAAAGCTTCCCCCACACATACACATCATTTTACTCCTTGTTTTCCCAGTTGGTTTATTGGCGGCTTTCTGGTGAGTTGCTGACAGTTTATTTGTTGCTGTAACGGTCGACATTTTCACGTCCATTGTTGCTTGTTTTTAATTATTTATTTAGTGCAATCGTTGTATTTGGATATCTATGTCATTGTTAGGCATTTTACTTCCTTGTCAATTATGTACTGCTAAGTTGGTAGGGCATTTTGTTTAGAGTTGTTGTTTTGTCGTTTGTTGTAGCTATATTTGAATTTTCTTTTGCTTCGATTATACCTTTTTTAAATGGTAAAGGAAATAAACTAAAAAACTAGCAAGGAGCTAGAACAAATTACATACATAGAATTCATAACCATCGAAGCTTGGCTTGAATGGTATGGGGTTGTGATTCAACTTGGGGTACTGTCAACCCAGGTTTGATTCTCACTCCAAGCAGGGAGTTTGGAGTTTCCAACCTTTGATGGTACTGCCAACACCAATGCGATTTAAGAAGGTCTGTCGGGGGGTTTTTTCAACCTTCGACGGTAATGTCAACATCGTCGCGAATTGAGTTTCCTCTTAACTCGTGTGTGAGTGACAAATGAGAGCATTCGATGTCGATATCGGTGTTAAAAAAAAGTTACATAAAATTCATAGGATTTCGTAACCAAGCATTTATGTCGATTCTCGCTACCTTATATCTAAAAAGAAACAAATCAAGAAAAAAAAACAATAGTATCTAATGAAGAATTGTTAAACTAATTATTAATGTTAATGTTATTAGGTTTTTTCGGGAGAAAAAATACAATGTTCTACTTACCATTTGAAATAATTTTGACTATATAAAAAGGGCTACGATAGAAAGTTCAAAACATCACACTCATTGACAGGCTGACAGCAAAATAAAATCGAAAACGACGTTTTAAATTTTTGAAATATCTTCATGGTATACGCAATTTTAAGCATTATATATACAATGGAATTGTATTTAAATGAGTTTAATCGATTGTTTTATGTGGGTAATGAACTACAGCCTTCGAATTATGTAACATATAAAAAGTGGTAAATAAAAGTCATCATTTCCATTCCATGAATAAAGAATTTCAACATACATATTAAGAAATGTGACCGTTGATAAAAATAAAATAAAAAAAATGTAGTGTGTTATAATTCAGTAGGCTTATAACTACCTTTAGTGGTCTGATTTTTGCCTATAGAATAAATGATTTGGAATGATAGAAAAGCAGTACTATAATATCCGCAACCTTGAACAATACCCAAACTTAATACTAATTATTATTATAATATATTTTTACTACTACTTAATTGAAAAATATAAAGAAAGAAACTAATGCAAAGAAAGATGTTTTTTTTTTAGCTTGTAAACTCTCTGCACCACACACACACATATATATATATATTACATATTTATCACTATACAATATTTAAATATCAATATATATTTGACTATACTATTCAACAAAATTGTCTATACATGTAATTTTCATAACACTCCCCCTTGGATAGCAATTTTGTTTTGTTAGAGATCAACAGTAAGTTACTGCCTCGTTAAAAACCTTGCTAAAGAAAATCCAGTGGGAAAAAACTTTAGCTAAGGGAAAAAGAGTGCAGCATGGAGTTGACTCCCCCTCAAGTAGACATCGCTTCAGTTGTTACATCTTTTGAACATGTCTCATGCCAATGTTATGAACGTGTGTTCTGAAAATAGCAGTTGGAAGTGCTTTCGTGAAAAGATCAGCAGAGTTTTTGCTGGACTGCACATATCTCATTTCAATCTGGTTGTCCTTAATGAGATTTTGAGTGTATGAGAAGAATCTAGGAGGTATGTGTTTTGTTCGGTCACTTTTGATATACCCTTCTTTCATCTGTGCTATGCAAGCTGCATTATCTTCATAGATAGTTGTTGGACTTTTATCGCGTTCTAGTCCACAAGAATCAGTAATGAATTGTGTCATTGATCTCAACCAAAAACATTCCCGAGTAGCTTCATGTAATGCAATCACTTCGGCATGATTTGATGATGTTGCAACAAGTGTTTGTTTTTGAGAACGCCATGATATTGCGGTACCTCCATTTAGGAATACATATCCATTTTGAGATTTAGCTTTATGTGGATCAGATAAATAACCTGCATCTGCATAACCAACCAAATCTTGTTTTGATTCATTAGAATAAAATAATCCTAAATCAGTAGTCCCTCGAAGGTATCGAAATATGTGTTTAATCTCATTCCAGTGTCTTTTGGTAGGAGCTGAGCTGAACCTTGCCAACAAATTAACTGCAAAAGAAATATCAGGTCTTGTACAATTTGTAAGATACATAAGAGCTTCAATTGCACTAAGATATGGTACTTCTGGTCCCAGGATATCTTCATGATCTTCACAGGGACGAAATGGATCAGTGTCAACATTTAGTGATCTAACAACCATAGGAGTACTTAATGGTTTTGCCTTGTCCATATTAAAACGTTTTAAAATCTTTTCAGTATATGTTGTTTGATGTACAAGTAAACTATTAGGCATATGTTCAATTTGTAAACCAAGGCAATACTTGGTTTTTCCGAGATCTTTCATTTCAAATTCTTTCTTTAGAAGTTGAATGGCTTCATGGATCTCTTTATTTGTACCTATGATATTAAGATCATCAACATAAACAGCTATGATCACATATCCGGATGTTGTTTTCTTAATAAAAACACATGGGCAAATAAGATTATTGGTATACCCTTTGCTTATCAAGTAATCACTTAATCGTTTATACCACATGCGATCCGATTGTTTCAACCCATATAAAGACCTTTGTAACTTGATTGAGTACATTTCTTTGGGTTTTGCATTGGTTGCTTCTGATACCTTAAATCCTTCAGGTATCTTCATATATATATCACTATCAAGTGATCCATAAAGATAAGCAGTCACAACATCCATGAGATGCATTTCTAAATTTTTAGAAACTGCCAGGCTGATTAAGTATCTAAAAGTAATTGCATCCATAACAGGAGAATAAGTTTTCTCATAATCAATTCCTGGTCTTTGAGAAAAACCTTGAGCTACAAGTCTAGCTTTATACCTTGTAACTTCATTTTTCTCATTTCTTTTTCGTACAAAAACCCATCTATATCCCACAGGTTTTACATCTTTAGGTGTGAGAATGATAGATCCGAAAACTTTTCTTTTATTGAGCGATTCAAATTCAGCTCGTATTGCTCCTTTCCAATGATCCCAATCATGTCTATTTTGACATTCCATGACAGATTTTGGTTCTGGATCATCATCATCATCATTCATGATGTCATATGCAACATTATATGAAAATATCTCATCAAGATTTTTCATTTCATTTCGGTTCCATAATATTTTTGAATGTGCATAATTGATTGAAAATTCCGTATTGACATCATCAATCTCCTCTGCAGAAGGAGTATTGATTTGTAGTTCTTTTTGAACACTTTCTTTTACCTCATTATCAGCTGATTTTCTTTTTCGAGGATTTTTATCTTTGGAACCAATTGGTGTCCTACGTTTCTGGCGTGGCAAAGACTCAAGAATGACATTATTGTCAGTTTTTGGAATTTCAATTCGAGCTGGAGCATTTGCTGCTGGTATATATGATTTAGTCACTCTTTTTGTATCGGTAAATGCATCAGGCAATTTATTCGCAAGTTCTTGCATATGCATTATTTTTTGAACTTCGGTCTCGCATTCTTTTGTGCGAGGATCAAGATACATTAATTGAGGTTCACACCATGAAACATCATTTTCTTTATTTTTTATTTCTCTCCCTAATCTAGGGAATAATATTTCATTAAAGTGACAATCAGCAAAACGTGCTGTAAAAACATCACCCGTCATGGGTTCAATATATCTTATTATTGAAGATGTTTCATATCCAACATATATTCCCATCCATCTTTGAGGACCCATTTTAGTGTAGTGACCCGAACTTTTCCATGTTTATATATATTAATTGAGATTGATATTTACATGATTAAATGTTTCCAACATGTTAAGCAATCAAACTTGTTAAGACTTGATTAATTGAAATATGTTTCATATAGACAATTGACCACCTAAGTTGACCGATGATTCACGAACGTTAAAACTTGTAAAAACTATGTGATGACATATATATGGATATAAATATAGTTAACATGATACTATGATAAGTAAACATATCATTAAGTATATTAACAATGAACTACATATGTAAAAACAAGACTACTAACTTAATGAATTTTAAACGAGACATATATGTAACGATTATCGTTGTAAAGACATTTAATGTATATATATCATATTAAGAGATATTCATACATGATAATATAATAATTTAAAATCTCATTTGATATTATAAACATTGGGTTAACAACATTTAACAAGATCGTTAACCTAAAGGTTTCAAAACAACACTTACATGTAACGACTAACGATGACTTAACGACTCAGTTAAAATGTATATACATGTAGTGTTTTAATATGTATTTATACACTTTTGTAAGACTTCAATACACTTATCAAAATACTTCTACTTAACAAAAATGCTTACAATTACATCCTCGTTCAGTTTCATCAACAATTCTACTCGTATGCACCCGTATTCGTACTCGTACAATACACAGCTTTTAGATGTATGTACTATTGGTATATACACTCCAATGATCAGCTCTTAGCAGCCCATGTGAGTCACCTAACACATGTGGGAACCATCATTTGGCAACTAGCATGAAATATCTCATAAAATTACAAAAATATGAGTAATCATTCATGACTTATTTACATGAAAACAAAATTACATATCCTTTATATCTAATCCATACACCAACGACCAAAAACACCTACAAACACTTTCATTCTTCAATTTTCTTCATCTAATTGATCTCTCTCAAGTTCTATCTTCAAGTTCTAAGTGTTCTTCATAAATTCTACAAGTTCTAGTTACATAAAATCAAGAATACTTTCAAGTTTGCTAGCTCACTTCCAATCTTGTAAGGTGATCATCCAACCTCAATAAATCTTTGTTTCTTACAGTAGGTTATCATTCTAATACAAGGTAATAATCATATTCAAACTTTGATTCAATTTCTATAACTATAACAATCTTATTTCAAGTGATGATCTTACTTGAACTTGTTTTCGTGTCATGATTCTGCTTCAAGAACTTCGAGCCATCCAAGGATCCGTTGAAGCTAGATCCATTTTTCTCTTTTCCAGTAGGTTTATCCAAGGAACTTAAGGTAGTAATGATGTTCATAACATCATTCGATTCATACATATAAAGCTATCTTATTCGAAGGTTTAAACTTGTAATCACTAGAACATAGTTTAGTTAATTCTAAACTTGTTCGCAAACAAAAGTTAATCCTTCTAACTTGACTTTTAAAATCAACTAAACACATGTTCTATATCTATATGATATGCTAACTTAATGATTTAAAACCTGGAAACACGAAAAACACCGTAAAACCGGATTTACGCCGTTGTAGTAACACCGCGGGTTGTTTTGGGTTAGTTAATTAAAAACTATGATAAACTTTGATTTAAAAGTTGTTATTTTGAGAAAATGATTTTTATTATGAACATGAAACTATATCCAAAAATTAGGGTTAAACTCAAAGTGGAAGTATGTTTTCTAAAATGGTCATCTAGACGTCGTTCTTTCGACTGAAATGACTACCTTTACAAAAACGACTTGTAACTTATTTTTCCGACTATAAACCTATACTTTTTCTATTTAGATTCATAAAACAGAGTTCAATATGAAACCATATCAATTTGATTCACTCAAAACGGATTTAAAATGAAGAAGTTATGGGTAAAACAAGATTGGATAATTTTTCTCATTTTAGCTACGTGAAAATTGGTAACAAATCTATTCCAACCATAACTTAATCAACTTGTATTGTATATTATGTAATCTTGAGATACCATAGACACGAATACAATGTTTCGACCTATCATGTCGACACATCTATATATATTTCGGAACAACCATAGACACTATATATGTGAATGTTGGAGTTAGCTATACAGGGTTGAGGTTGATTCCAAAATATATATAGTTTGAGTTGTGATCAATACTGAGATACGTATACACTGGGTCGTGGATTGATTCAAGATAATATTTATCGATTTATTTTTGTACATCTAACTGTGGACAACTAGTTGTAGGTTACTAACGAGGACAGCTGACTTAATAAACTTAAAACATCAAAATATATTAAAAGTATTGTAAATATATTTTGAACATACTTTGATATATATGTATATATTGTTATAGGTTCGTGAATCAACCAGTGGCCAAGTCTTACTTCCCGACGAAGTAAAAATCTGTGAAAGTGAGTTATAGTCCCACTTTTAAAATCTAATATTTTTGGGATGAGAATACATGCAGGTTTTCTAAATGATTTACAAAATAGACACAAGTACGTGAAACTACATTCTATGGTTGAATTTTCGAAATCGAATATGCCCCTTTTTATTAAGTCTGGTAATCTAAGAATTAGGGAACAGACACCCTAATTGACGCGAATCCTAAATATAGATCTATTGGGCCTAACAAACCCCATCCAAAGTACCAGATGCTTTAGTACTTCGAAATTTATATCATATCCGAAGGGTGTCCCGGAATGATGGGGATATTCTTATATATATGCATCTTGTTAATGTCGGTTACCAGGTGTTCACCATATGAATGATTTTTATCTCTATGTTGGGATGTGTATTGAAATATGAAATCTTGTGGTCTATTATTATGATTTGATATATATAGGTTAAACCTATAACTCACCAACATTTTTGTTGACGTTTTAAGCATGTTTATTCTCAGGTGATTATTAAGAGCTTCCGCTGTCGCATACTTAAATAAGGGCGAGATTTGGAGTCCATGCTTGTATGATACTGTGTAAAAACTGCATTCAAGAAACTTATTTTGTTGTAACATATTTGTATTGTAAATCATTATGTAATGGTCGTGTGTAAACATGATATTTTAGATTATCATTATTTGATAATCTACGTAAAGCTTTTTAAACCTTTATTGATGAAATAAAGGTTATGGTTTGTTTTAAAATGAATGGAGTCTTTGAAAAATGTCTCATATAGAGGTCAAAACCTCGCAACGAAATCAATTAATATGGAACGTTTTTAATCAATAAGAACGGGACATTTCAGTTGGTATCCGAGCGTTGGTCTTAGAGAACCATAAAATTTGCATTAGTATGTCTTATCGAGTTTGTTAGGATGCATTAGTGAGTCTGGACTTCGACCGTGTTTTCTTTAAAAATGATTGCTTAACATTTTTGTTGGAAACTATATATTTTTAACATATGAATATTATGTGATATATTAATCTCTTATCGTGTTTGATATTATGTGATAGATGTCTACCTCTAGAACAAGTCCCATTGACTCACCTAATAATAATGAAGAGTCAAATGTAAATTGGAATGATTCGTGGACTGATTCACAAGTTCCCGAAGAGGAACCGGAAGAAGAGTCGGAACCGGAAGAAGAATCGGAACCGGAAGAAGAATCGGAACCGGAAGAAGAAATAGAACCGGTGGGGGAAATAATAAAACGGTTAAGTAAAAGAGAATCCTCAACCAACCGACCAAGGTTAATTATGGTCAATGGTGTTTCCGCCAAGGAAGCAAAATATTGGGAGGATTACCAATTCTCCGATGAATCGGATTCCGGCGAGAATTCCGATGATGTTATAGAAATTACCCCAACTGAATTTAAAAAGTCAAAAGAAAATAATAAGGGAAAGGGCATAAAAATAGAGAAATCTAATTCCAACCCCGATGAACTTTATATGTATAGTCAACCCCCGAAGTCCTTAAGTTGTAACAATGACCCGAGAACCTCTAAACCACCAGGTTTTTCTAAACCAATGTGGATAACGACGGCTCGTATTAGGGGAACATCATATATCCCTAGAAACTTGGCAAAACGAACCAAAATCGAACAAGAAGAAACGAGCGAGTCGGAATAAGATAGTTATATTCGTGTGGTGTAATATATGTAATATAGTGTGCTTATGCTTTATGATATATGTAAAAATTGCTTGTATTAATAAGTATTTTTTTTATGAATCTAACTCTTGTCTATTTTACAGTATAAAAACACAAAATGGATAGACAACCCAATATTTTAAGAGACCTACCCGGATGATGAAATCTTGTCTAGAGTCGGTCAGAATTCCTCGGCACAACTATTTAAGGCGAGATCAGTTTGTAAGACATTCGAAGAACGTTCCAAGAATGCCTTGGTTTATAAAAGGTTTTCGTTCGGAATATGGGGAATATCACATTGGGAAATCCATAAGTTACGATGTGTTTACTTTGACGCATATATTGCGGGGAACCCAAATGCTATTTTACGCAACGGGTTAAGAAATTATTTTGACTCAGTATATCCGAATATAGGACTTCGTGATTTAGAAAAAGCGGCTAACATGCAACATAAAGAAGCATGTTATGCTTACGGGTTAGTAATGTTCGCTTCTCACCAAAGTGAGAACAAGAACATCGGGCTACAACTATTAAACAATACGTTCCCACAAGTGACGGAGTCGGTAATTGGGGTAAGAAATGAGGTTTTTAGGTTATTACGAGACTGTTGGTCATTACGTAACCCTCGTCCCTTTGATGACGTTACAACGCGCTGTCTTATCAACGGCCATAACGGTTATGTTCCACAAGACCAAGGATGGGAAGTAGTCCTAGTAAAACCAGAATGCATGACTTGTTTCTGGACGTATGAATTACGTGTCTTTATTGCCTTTGCTGAACGACTTGTGTACTAGCTAGAATTATCTTCACAACTATCTTGTATCAAAGTTATTGTTTGCTATATTTCATGCTTTATGTAAAATAAGCGGTATTGTAAGTTTGTAAAATATTGTATAAAAGTTTGAACGCGAAATATTATTACAATCAGTTTTTCATATAGAATTGTAGTAGTTGAATTGTATATTAGCTACTAAGTATGAACTTAACGGGTAGGTACTACCCGAATTTAAACTTATAAAACGCTAATATGAAGAAAAATCTTTTATAAATGAGTTCATATTATGCTACGAAATACTATTAACTACTCTTAATATTCTGTATGATTAACTTGTTCCATTTGACTATTTTGAAGGAAATGGCACCGACTACTCGACACACCGTGAATATGAATGAAGAGGAATTCCGTACTTTTCTAGCTTCAAACATAGCCGCAGTACAGGCTGCGCTACATAGCAACAATAACCTTGGATCTGGCAGTACAGGAAATCGTGTAGGATGCACCTACAAAGAATTCACTGCCTGCAAACCTTTGGAATTTGATGGAACCGAAGGACCGATCGGATTGAAACGGTGGACCGAGAAGGTCGAATCGGTGTTTGCCATAAGTAAGTGTACTGAAGAGGACAAAGTGAAGTACGCTACGCATACCTTCACAGGTTCTGCGTTAACATGGTGGAATACCTATCTAGAGCAAGTGGTACAAGATGATGCGTACGCACTACCGTGGTCAGCATTCAAGCACTTGATGAACGAGAAGTACCGTCCCAGAACCGAGGTCAATAAGCTCAAGACAGAACTTAGAGGGTTACGAACCTAAGGATTTGATATTACCACGTACGAAAGACGATTCACAGAATTGTGCCTATTGTGTCCGGGAGCATTCGAAGATGAGGAAGAGAAGATCGACGCATTTGTGAAAGGATTACCGGAAAGAATCCAAGAAGATATAAGTTCACACGAGCCCGCCTCCATACAACAGGCATGTCGAATGGCTCACAAACTAGTGAACCAGATTGAAGAAAGAATTAAAGAACAGACTGCTGAAGAGGCCAATGTGAAGCAAGTCAAAAGAAAGTGGGAGGAAAACGGTGATAAGAATCACCAATACAACAACAACAGCAATTACAACAATAATCGCAACAATTATCCCAACAATCGCAACATCAATCGCAACTACAACAAACGGCCCAACAACAACAACAACAACAACAACAACAACAACAACAGCAACAGCAACTACAACAATCATCCCAACAACAATAATAACCGCAACAACAACAACAATCAGAAGCAGCTATGCCAAAGGTGTGAAAAGTATCACTCGGGGTTCTGCACCAAATTTTGCAACAAGTGTAAAAGAAATGGTCATAGCGCGGCGAAGTGTGAGGTCTACGGACCAGGGGTTAATAGAACGAAAGGAACAAATGGTGTCGGAACGAGTAATGGCGGAGCAAGTAGTGTCGGAGCAAGTTATGCCAATGTAGTTTGTTATAAATGTGGAAAACCGGGCCACATTATTAGAAATTGCCCGAACCAGGAGAACACGAATGGACAAGGCCGCGGAAGAGTTTTCAATATTAATGCGGCAGAGGCACAGGAAGACCCGGAGCTTGTTACGGGTACGTTTCTTATTGACAATAAATCTGCTTACGTTTTATTTGATTCGGGTGCGGATAGAAGCTATATGAGTAGAGATTTTTGTGCTAAATTAAGTTGTCCATTGATGCCTTTGGATAGTAAATTTTTACTCGAATTAGCAAATGGTAAATTAATTTCAGCAGATAATATATGTCGGAATCGAGAAATTAAACTGGTTAGCGAAACATTTAAGATTGATTTGATACTAGTAGAGTTAGGGAGTTTTGATGTGATAATCGGTATGGACTGGTTGAAAGAAGTGAAAGCAGAGATCGTTTGTTACAAAAATGCAATTCGCATTATACGAGAAAAAGGAAAACCCTTAATGGTGTACGGAGAAAAGGGCAACACGAAGCTACATCTTATTAGTAATTTGAAGGCACAAAAACTAATAAGAAAAGGTTGCTATGCTGTTCTAGCACACGTCGAGAAAGTACAAACTGAAGAAAAGAGCATCAATGATGTTCCCATTGCAAAAGAATTTCCCGATGTATTTCCGAAAGAATTACCGGGATTACCCCCACATCGATCCGTTGAATTTCAAATAGATCTTGTACCAGGAGCTGAACCAATAGCTCGTGCTCCTTACAGACTCGCACCCAGCTAGATGAAAGAACTGCAAAGCCAATTACAAGAACTTTTAGAGCGTGGTTTCATTCGACCAAGCACATCACCGTGGGGAGCTCCTGTTTTGTTTGTCAAGAAGAAAGATGGTACATTCAGGTTGTGTATCGACTACTGAGAGTTGAACAAACTTACCATCAAGAACCGCTACCCACTACCGAGAATCGACGACTTATTTGATCAACTACAAGGCTCGTCTGTTTATTCAAAGATTGACTTACATTCCGGGTATCATCAAATGCGGGTGAAAGAAGATGATATTCCAAAGACTGCTTTCAGAACACGTTACGGTCATTACGAGTTTATGGTCATGCCGTTTGGTTTAACTAATCCACCAGCTGTGTTCATGGACCTTATGAACCGAGTGTGTGGACCATACCTTGACAAGTTTGTCATTGTTTTCATTGATGACATACTTATTTACTCAAAGAATGACCAAGAACACGGTGAACATTTGAGAAAGGTGTTAGAAGTATTGAGGAAGGAAGAATTGTACGCTAAGTTTTCAAAGTGTGCATTTTGGTTGGAAGAAGTTCAATTCCTCGGTCACATAGTGAACAAAGAAGGTATTAAGGTGGATCCGGCAAAGATAGAAACTGTTGAAAAGTGGGAAACCCCGAAAACTCCGAAACACATACGCCAGTTTTTAGGACTAGCTGGTTACTACAGAAGGTTCATCCAAGACTTTTCCAGAATAGCAAAACCCTTGACTGCATTAACGCATAAAGGGAAGAAATTTGAATGGAATGATGAACAAGAGAAAGCGTTTCAGTTATTGAAGAAAAAGCTAACTACGGCACCTATATTGTCATTGCCTGAAGGGAATGATGATTTTGTGATTTATTGTGACGCATCAAAGCAAGGTCTCGGTTGTGTATTAATGCAACGAACGAAGGTGATTGCTTATGCGTCTAGCCAATTGAAGATTCACGAACAAAATTATACGACGCATGATTTGGAATTAGGCGCGGTTGTTTTTGCATTAAAGACTTGGAGGCACTACTTATATGGGGTCAAAAGTATTATATATACCGACCACAAAAGTCTTCAACACATATTTAATCAGAAACAACTGAATATGAGGCAGCGTAGGTGGATTGAATTATTGAATGATTATGACTTTGAGATTCGTTACCACCCGGGGAAGGCAAATGTGGTAGCCGATGCCTTGAGCAGGAAGGACAGAGAACCCATTCGAGTAAAATCTATGAATATAATGATTCATAATAACCTTACTACTCAAATAAAGGAGGCGCAACAAGGAGTTTTAAAAGAGGGAAATTTAAAGGATGAAATACCCAAAGGATCGGAGAAGCATCTTAATATTCGGGAAGACGGAACCCGGTATTGGGCTGAAAGGATTTGGGTACCAAAATTTGGGGATATGAGAGAAATGGTACTTAGAGAAGCTCATAAAACCAGATACTCAATACATCCTGGAACGGGGAAGATGTACAAGGATCTCAAGAAACATTTTTGGTGGCCGGGTATGAAAGCCGATGTTGCTAAATACGTAGGAGAATGTTTGACGTGTTCTAAGGTCAAAGCTGAGCATCAGAAACCATCAGGTCTACTTCAACAACCCGAAATCCTGGAATGGAAATGGGAAAACATTACCATGGATTTCATCACTAAATTGCCAAGGACTGCAAGTGGTTTTGATACTATTTGGGTAATAGTTGATCGTCTCACCAAATCAGCACACTTCCTGCCAATAAGAGAAGATGACAAGATGGAGAAGTTAGCACGACTGTATTTGAAGGAAGTCGTCTCCAGACATGGAATACCAATCTCTATTATCTCTGATAGGGATGTCAGATTTATTTCAAGATTCTGGCAGACATTACAGCAAGCATTAGGAACTCGTCTAGACATGAGTACTGCCTATCATCCACAAACTGATGGGCAGAGCGAAAGGACGATACAAACGCTTGAAGACATGCTACGAGCATGTGTTATTGATTTCGGAAACAGTTGGGATCGACATCTACCGTTAGCAGAATTTTCCTACAACAACAGCTACCATTCAAGCATTGAGATGGCGCCGTTTGAAGCACTTTATGGTAGAAAGTGCAGGTCTCCGATTTGTTGGAGTGAAGTGGGGGATAGACAGATTACGGGTCCGGAGATTATACAAGAAACTACCGAGAAGATCATCCAAATTCAACAACGGTTGAAAACCGCCCAAAGTCGACAAAAGAGCTACGCTGACATTAAAAGAAAAGATATAGAATTTGAAATTGGAGAGATGGTCATGCTTAAAGTTGCACCTTGGAAAGGCGTTGTTCGATTTGGTAAACGAGGGAAATTAAATCCAAGGTATATTGGACCATTCAAGATTATTGATCGTGTCGGACCAGTAGCTTACCGACTTGAGTTACCTCAACAACTCGCGGCTGTACATAACACTTTCCACGTCTCGAATTTGAAGAAATGTTTTGCTAAAGAAGATCTCACTATTCCGTTAGATGAAATCCAAATCAACGAAAAACTTCAATTCATCGAAGAACCCGTCGGAATAATGGATCGTGAGGTTAAAAGACTTAAGTAAAAAAAGATACCAATTGTTAAGGTTCGATGGAATGCTCGTAGAGGACCCGAGTTCACCTGGGAGCGTGAAGATCAGATGAAGAAGAAATACCCGCATCTATTTCCAGAAGATTCGTCATCACCTTCAACAGCTTAAAATTTCGGGACGAAATTTATTTAACGGGTAGGTACTGTAGTGACCCGAACTTTTCCATGTTTATATATATTAATTGAGATTGATATTTACATGATTAAATGTTTCCAACATGTTAAGCAATCAAACTTGTTAAGACTTGATTAATTGAAATATGTTTCATATAGACAATTGACCACCCAAGTTGACCGATGATTCACGAACGTTAAAACTTGTAAAAACTATATGATGACATATATATGGATATAAATATAGTTAACATGATACTATGATAAGTAAACATATCATTAAGTATATTAACAATGAACTACATATGCAAAAACAAGACTACTAACTTAATGAATTTTAAACGAGACATATATGTAACGATTATCGTTGTAAAGACATTTAATGTATATATATCATATTAAGAGATATTCATACATGATAATATCATGATAATATAATAATTTAAAATCTTATTTGATATTATAAACATTGGGTTAACAACATTTAACAAGATCGTTAACCTAAAGGTTTCAAAACAACACTTACATGTAACGACTAACGATGACTTAACGACTCAGTTAAAATATATATACATGTAGTGTTTTAATATGTATTTATACACTTTTGTAAGACTTCAATACACTTATCAAAATACTTCTACTTACCAAAAATGCTTACAATTACATCCTCGTTCAGTTTCATCAACAATTCTACTCGTATGCACCCATATTCGTACTCGTACAATACACAGCTTTTAGATGTATGTACTATTGGTATATACACTCCAATGATCAGCTCTTAGCAGCCCATGTGAGTTACCTAACACATGTGGGAACCATCATTTGGCAACTAGCATGAAATATCTCATAAAATTACAAAAATATGAGTAATCATTCATGACTTATTTACATGAAAACAAAATTACATATCCTTTATATCTAATCCATACACCAACGACCAAAAACACCTACAAACACTTTCATTCTTTAATTTTCTTCATCTAATTGATCTCTCTCAAGTTCTATCTTCAAGTTCTAAGTGTTCTTCATAAATTCTACAAGTTCTAGTTACATAAAATCAAGAATACTTTCAAGTTTGCTAGCTCACTTCCAATCTTGTAAGGTAATCATCCAACCTCAAGAAATCTTTGTTTCTTACAGTAGGTTATCATTCTAATACAAGGTAATAATCATATTCAAACTTTGATTCAATTTCTATAACTATAACAATCTTATTTCAAGTGATGATCTTACTTGAACTTGTTTTCGTGTCATGATTCTGCTTCAAGAACTTCGAGCCATCCAAGGATCCGTTGAAGCTAGATCCATTTTTCTCTTTTCCAGTAGGTTTATCCAAGGAACTTAAGGTAGTAATGATGTTCATAACATCATTCGATTCATACATATAAAGCTATCTTATTCGAAGGTTTAAACTTGTAATCACTAGAACATAGTTTAGTTAATTCTAAACTTGTTCGCAAACAAACGTTAATCCTTCTAACTTGACTTTTAAAATCAACTAAACACATGTTCTATATCTATATGATATGCTAACTTAATGATTTAAAACCTGGAAACACGAAAAACACCGTAAAACCGGATTTACGCCGTTGTAGTAACACCGCGGGCTGTTTTGGGTTAGTTAATTAAAAACTATGATAAACTTTGATTTAAAAGTTGTTATTTTGAGAAAATGATTTTTATTATGAACATGAAACTATATCCAAAAATTATGGTTAAACTCAAAGTGGAAGTATGTTTTCTAAAATGGTCATCTAGACGTCGTTCTTTCGACTGAAATGACTACCATTACAAAAACGACTTGTAACTTATTTTTTCGACCATAAACCTATACTTTTTATGTTTAGATTCATAAAATAGAGTTCAATATGAAACCATATCAATTTGATTCACTCAAAACGGATTTAAAATGAAGAAGTTATGGGTAAAACAAGATTGGATAATTTTTCTCATTTTAGCTACGTGAAAATTGGTAACAAATCTATTCCAACCATAACTTAATCAACTTGTATTGTATATTATGTAATCTTGAGATACCATAGACACGTATACAATGTTTCGACCTATCATGTCGACACATCTATATATATTTCGGAACAACCATAGACACTCTATATGTGAATGTTGGAGTTAGCTATACAGGGTTGAGGTTGATTCCAAAATATATATAGTTTGAGTTGTGATCAATACTGAGATACGTATACACTGGGTCGTGGATTGATTCAAGATAATATTTATCGATTTATTTCTGTACATCTAACTATGGACAACTAGTTGTAGGTTACTAACGAGGACAGCTGACTTAATAAACTTAAAACATCAAAATATATTAAAAGTGTTGTAAATATATTTTGGACATACTTTGATATATATGTATATATTGTTATAGGTTCGTGAATCAACCAGTAGCCAAGTCTTACTTCCCGACGAAGTAAAAATTTGTGAAAGTGAGTTATAGTCCCACTTTTAAAATCTAATATTTTTGGGATGAGAATACATGCAGGTTTTCTAAATGATTTACAAAATAGACACAAGTACGTGAAACTACATTCTATGGTTGAATTATCGAAATCGAATATGCCCCTTTTTATTAAGTCTGGTAATCTAAGAATTAGGGAACAGACACCCTAATTGACGCGAATCCTAAAGATAGATCTATTGGGCCTAACAAAACCCATCCAAAGTACCGGATGCTTTAGTACTTCGAAATTTATATCATATCCGAAGGGTGTCCCGGAATGATTGGGATATTCTTATATATATGCATCTTGTTAATGTCGGTTACCAGGTGTTCACCATATGAATGATTTTTATCTCTATGTATGGGATGTGTATTGAAATATGAAATCTTGTGGTCTATTATTATGATTTGATATATATAGGTTAAACCTATAACTCACCAACATTTTTGTTGACGTTTTAAGCATGTTTATTCTCAGGTGATTATTAAGAGCTTCCGCTGTCGCATACTTAAATAAGGACAAGATTTGGAGTCCATGCTTGTATGATATTGTGTAAAAACTGCATTCAAGAAACTTATTTTGTTGTAACATATTTGTATTGTAAACCATTATGTAATGGTCGTGTGTAAACAGGATATTTTAGATTATCATTATTTGATAATCTACGTAAAGCTTTTTAAACCTTTATTGATGAAATAAAGGTTATGGTTTGTTTTAAAATGAATGCAGTCTTTGAAAAATGTCTCATATAGAGGTCAAAACCTCGCAACGAAATCAATTAATATGGAACGTTTTTAATCAATAAGAACGGGACATTTCATTTAGTGCGTTATGGTGGTGCGATAGGGACATAAACCGCACAACCAAATGTTCTAAGGTGGGAAATATTTGGCTGATAGCCAAAAGCAAGTTGCAAGGGAGAATATGTATGACTTGAGCTTGGTCTAATGCGAATCAATGATGCAGCATGCAAAATTGCATGGCCCCATACAGATACTGGGAGTTTTGTTCGCATTATCAATGGTCTAGCTATTAGCTGCAATCGTTTAATTAATGATTCAGCTAAACCATTTTGTGTATGCACATGGGCAACGGGATGTTCAACAATAATCCCAATAGACATGCAAAAGTTATTAAATGCTTGAGACGTAAACTCACCAGCATTATCTAGTCTCACCCTTTTAATAGTATAATCAGGGAAATGTGCTCTCAATTTAATAATTTGAGCAAGAAATTTTGCAAATGCCATATTTTGACTTGATAATAGACAAACATGAGACCATCTACTAGATGCGTCTATTAGAACCATAAAATATCTAAATGGTCCACATGGTGGATGAATTGGTCCACATATATCACCTTGAATTCTTTCAAGAAACATTGGTGATTCTTTTTCAACCTTAAGAGGTGGTGGTCTTATTATCAACTTTCCAAGTGAGCATGATGTACATGGGATAAGTGCATCATGAGGGATCCTTTGATCCGCCAATGGATGTCCGTGTGTATTTTGTATTATTCTTTTCATCATTGTCGATCCTGGGTGGCCTAATCTCTCATGCCACAAACTGATCATTACAGGATCACATGATTTTTCTTTAACTACCACATTTACTTCAGGTACATTTATATGTGTATAATGTAAACCAGAATGAAGTCTTGGTAGTTTTTCAATTACACGATTCTTATCAGTGATACTTAAATATTTTTCATTTTCTGTTGTCCCTGACTGATAATCATATCCATTTTGGTATATGTCAGAGAAACTTAACAAATTTCTCTTTGACATGGGAGAAAATAAGGCATTATTTATCAAAAAATTCGTACCATTTGGTAACATGAATTTTGCCTTTCCCATTCCTTTTATTAAGTCCACATGACCTGATATAGTATGTATAGTTCCTTCCGTTGCTTTCAAGTCTGTGAAATATTTTTTAGATTTGAGTATGGTGTGAGTGGCACCACTATCTACAATACAAATATCTCCACCATTTGACTGATTTTTTACTCCAGCAGTATACATCATGAACTTCAAAAAAAAAAAAAAAAAAAAAAATATGAGAAACAAATAATGAGTACATAATTCATCAATATATTACATTCAAAACATGTTACAAACGATAGCACATAATAAAGAAATATGTAGTAAACTAGATATGGTGTAGATTGAAAATCTACAACCATTTTTAACGGGAACATATAATAGGATATCTATATATATAGATATTAGAAAAAATTTATTCATTAAAGTAGTCACAAGTTGGCTCAGTGATTTTTGTATCAAGGTCATCCACAAGATTTGCTTCTTTTCGTTTTCCCTTTAGGGATTCTTGATACCGATTAACAGAATGCTGATTTGTTCGGCAGTTTTTAGACCAGTGGCCAATTTTACCACATCGGTAACAAGAATCTTCAACATTCTTTGAAGAGCCTTCTTCAACATTGTGATTTGTGGGATTGTATGGTGTTTGGATTTTATAATTTTGTGGATTATTATTTCTTTGTCCACGACCACGACCACCACGACCACGACCACCACCACGACCATTACCATAAGGATGATTTCGAACATAGTTATGATTTTTATTATTGTTATGGTAATTTCCATGATGATGGGTTTGGCCAATATGGCCACGACCTTGTCCACGCCATCGTCCATGTGCATTTCTTCTTTTATTATTATTATTGTTAATAGCATTAGCTTCAGGAAATGCTAGCGCACCGGTAGGACGAGATTCTTGATTTTTCATCAGTAATTCTTTATTAACTTCTGCAACTAAGAGATAAGTTTGAAGTTTGGAAAAAGTTTTATAATTCTGCAATCTTAAATTTTCTTGCACAGTTATGTTTGCAGAGTGCATTGTGGAGAAAGTTTTCTCCATCATATCAGCATCACTTATTTCTTGACCACAGAATTGAAGCTTTGAACGGATCTTGAACATGGCCGAGCTGTATTCACTTACCTTTTTGAAATCTTGGAACCTTAGATTTCTCCATTCTTCCCTCGCAGCTGGAAGTAATATTTCCTTTTGATTATCGAATCTACTCTTGATACTTTCCCATAAAACATGTGGATCTTTGATAGTGAGAAACATATGTTTTAAGGTGGTATCAATATGTTTGCGAATAAAAGCAATTGATTTTAATTTATCTGGATCGGAAAAAGTATTGTTTTCTTTTAAAGTTTCTAGAATACCCAATGATCCAAGATTTATTTCTACGTCCATAACCCATGATGTGTAGTTTGTTCCCGATACGTCTAAGGCATCAAACTCAAGCTTTGATAAGTTTGACATTTTCTATTTTCAGAAAGATGAACAACATAAATCATAATCATAATCATAATCAATTTTTTTTTTCATAGACAAATAACAACATGAAATTAGAATTAGTTTAGATTCATAAGTAGCAAACTAAGGAATAATGGTATGATTACAAATAATAAAACCATAAGGGAAGGATAGAATATAGGTTCATATTATATTATTAATAATATTATAATAATATATATTAAGTTATAATATATTTTATTATAATGTATTTTTCTTATTTTAACTTTTAAGATTTACTTTTAATAAAAATACAAATTACTTTTTCTTATTTTAACTTTTAAGATTAACTTTTAATAAAAATACAAACTACTTTTTCTTATTTTAACTTTTAAGATTTTCTTTTAATAAAAATACAAACTACCTTTTTTTATTTTAACTTTTAAGATTTACTTTTAATAAAAATACAAACTACTTTTTCTTATTTTAACTTTTAAGATTATAAATTTAAGAATAAACATTAGTATGCATGAAATAAATAATGATTAATTGCATAAGTAATCATAAATGTTAGATAACATATAAAGACCCCATCGTATTCGTTTTGATCAGAATTAATCTCGACCCATGGTACCGTGTTGTCAAATGACGTGTTGCGTACATAAAGTACCGTGTTATCAAATGACGTGTTGCGTACAATCATGAGGTCTTATTAACATAAATATAAATGTTAGTGAAGTTAATAAGAGTTAGATTACAGAAAATATAATTCAGGCGGTATAACCGACCATATATAACTTAAATAACATAAATATAAATGTTAGGGAAGTTAATAAAAGTTAGATTACAGAAATATAATTCAGGCGGTATAACCGACCATATATAACTTAAATAACATAAATATAAATGTTAGTGAAGTTAATAAAAGTTAGATTACAGAAATATAATTCAGGCGGTATAACCGACCATATATAACTTAAATAACATAAATATAAATGTTAGTGAAGTTAATAAAAGTTAGATAATTTCTTACCTTGATTAGTGACTTGTGCTTGCTTAGATAAACCTTGATTATACGGAGCACTTCGTGCTGATAACGTGTTATAATTCAGTAGGCTTATAACTACCTTTAGTGGTCTGATTTTTGCCTATAGAATAAATGATTTGGAATGATAGAAAAGCAGTACTATAATATCCGCAACCTTGAACAATACCCAAACTTAATACTAATTATTATTATAATATATTTTTACTACTACTTAATTGAAAAATATAAAGAAAGAAACTGATGCAAAGAAAGATGTTTTTTTTAGCTTGTAAACTCTCTGCACCACACACACATATATATATACTACATATTTATCACTATACAATATTTAAATATCAATATATATTTGACTATACTATTCAACAAAATTGTCTATACATGTAATTTTCATAACATAGTGTGTTTTTATTACAAAGTTAGAGAGATGTTCGATTATAAAAGAATTTTACAAAATGAACTATCATCATATTCATATTAGTAATTCAATGTTTTTTTCTATCCCTTATCTCTTCTTCGCCGATATCTTATAGGCATGGATAATATACATTATCTCCCTACGACCTTTCGCATCTGAAAGCATGCTTCCTTCTCAATGCCCGGACATCCATTCAATACATTTTTTTCGATCTTGTACCCTTTATTCCCTTAATTTATTTGAATTTAATTTGATAAGAGTCAAAGTTCCCTAAATTATGATCTCATTATTTGCAACAAAAATAAACAAGAGGGTATTTGACTATGTTTTTTTTTTCAAATGACTCAACTAAAATGCTTCGAAGAGCTCTCGAGTTTAAAGTGATCATCCAAGAAGTTGAGGACATGGTTAAACGTTTATAGTGCACGACTGGCATCTTCTCATTCGCGTACCTTGGGATGCCTATTTGAACAAGGAAATAACATGGCAACCTATTGTGGACAAAGTCAAAAGAGACTCTCGGATTGAAAAACTAACTACAATGTTTTCTACAAGTTTAAGGTCTAATTAGTACGTAGTATGTTTTATATAGAAGAATGTTAATGTTAATTATAACTCTTATTTTTATTGCTTCGTTATTTATAGGTGATTAAATCGTTAATATTAAAATAATGAAGTAAATTTTTCATCTTCACATTTTATTCAGATAAAGTGAATATTTATTCATGTAAGAGCACACGGTGCCCGTTTAATTTTTTCACCGTCCTTCAAAATCGACGGCGAGATCGACCGTCGGTCGACACCGTGACGGCGTCGATCTCGCCGTCGATTTCCAGCCACCAAAAACCGACGGTGATTTTAGGGTGTGATTGTGGGGTCCAAATTCAAATTTTTCATCTTCACATTTTTGCAGGTTTGCTAGCTGCTGTTGAGATGAAGAAGAAAGAGCAGTTTTTTTTTTTTGTTTTTGTTTTTTTTTTTTTTTTTTTTTTGCGGGTTTGCTAGCTGCTGTTGAGATGAAGAAGAAAGAGCAGGTTTTTTTTTTTTTTTCTTCTGCTGCAGGTTGAATTTGGCTGTAGGTAGAAGATGAAGATAATTTTGAGTATGGAATAAGCAATAATTTTAATCATTTTTTTTTTTTTGCTGCAGGTTTAATCATTTTTTTTTATTAATGATTTTTTTTTATTTTTCACAATTAATAAAAAACAATAATTAAGAATAAAAAGGTATTAAAAAATAAAAATAAAATACAAAATATGAACCAAAGATATTTATCAAATAAACAAAATTTTAAAATAATGAGACGGTAGAACAATAAGAGAGAGAATGAGGGTGAGAGAAAACGAGCGGCGTAAGGATGAGAGGAGAGAGTGTAAGGGCGGCAGCACGGCGGATCAACAAAGGAACTACAACGGGAAACTACATGACCGATTAGTGAGGCTATTTGGAATCCAACTTACATCCTATATGTTTTTCAACTTCCCTGAGAATTGGAGTGTGTCAGACTTATGGAGATCTTTCAAACCTCATGGTGATATCAGAGATATCTATATGGTGGGTAGGAGACTAAAAGGTGGACAACGGTTCGCTTTTGCTAGATTCGCTAATGTTACAAACAAAGATCGGATGCTTCAACTCCTGGAGAAGATAAAGTTTGATGGAAACCCTATTAGAGTTTTCAATGCTACTGATAGGCAAGAGTCTGGTTACAACCCAGGAGGAAACCATTTCCCTCCCCTAAATGTCCACAAGAATCTCAACCAATCTGTCAATTCAGGTGTATTTAGAGATACACGAAACTACAAAGATGTAACGAGTAACTTCAATGGCGATCTTAGAGAGAAACTTAGAAGTCGAGACCTCAGGGAAAAAATCAGGTTTAATGCCGGAAACAGAAACAACCTTGAAGAATCTGTTGCTGTTAAAAGAATGAAGATTAAAGAGTCTGATCGAAACAATCATCTACATAAAAGATCCATAACCGGTACAGTTAAAGATTGGTCTATTATTCACCACATTGCTGATCTATCCAAAGCTGAGGGTTTAATGGATTGTGCTATCAAATACGTTGGAGGCTTGGAGATAATGTTAATGTTCAATTCTTCAGTTGAAGCTGAAAAGGTGTTGGATAACAAGGATCACATAGTGTACAAATGGTGTGATAACGTTCACCTAATGGATAAAACTTTTACCCAGTCAAATAGACTATTATGGCTTGACATCACAGGGGTTCCTCCCCTTTGTTGGATGGAAAATACTTTCAAAAGAATTGCAAACTATTGGGGGCAAGTAATAGACATGTCCAATTGTCAACTCACACAAGAAGACCAAAATCTCACAGTTGGGAGTGTTTTGATTCTTTCTAAACTCCAACATTGCATAGATGATAAGGTTCAAGTTGATATTGGGTCTGGCTGCATCAACATCAGGGCAAAGGAGAATGTGAACAAAAATATTGAGATGGTTGTTTCATGGGACGGTGACGATGAAGTGGAAGGAACCCTTCGCGATGAATCTCTAAAGCATGAAGATGAAGATGATATTGAGTGTGTTAATGACACATTTGAGTGCTCAAATGATAATTCAGATGAAGATGATGACATGTCAAATTTTGGGTATGAATCAGACGATGAAGATCCAGTACTCAATAACCATAAATCTTCTCACGACGATGACGTTGATGTTCATGGTGGTGACCGGAAAAATACCACTGTAGAAGACGAAGAATCCGGTTGTCTAGGTTCAATGAGAATTAATGATGGCAATGATGACAATGAACACTTTGGGCAGTGCAATGATGGCGTGTCTCCCCAAAGCATTTCAACACCCGTTAAAGAGAACCCACTTGACTCTCCAAATTGGCCAAATTCAAATGGGGTACTGAAGCAAAATGAACTTGGGCCTGATAACTCTGGTGGGCCAAGCGTTATTAAAGCAAAATGTAACTCTGGTGGGCCGGACAAAACAAAATGTCCAGTTAATGAGCCTATTGATATGACAAATAAAGATGCAAGAAACCCAAGTGGGGACGCTCCATTACAACCAGAGTCTGTTGATGTTTCAAATCAAGATAATCTTATCCTCTTAGAAGGGAGGGCACGTAACCTGCAACAGAGTCGACCAAAATCAAATCTGAAAGATACCCAAAATCTGAACAACACTAAATTGAAAACCGACAGGAAGATCTTGGGAAAAGATTTGACGAAGAGCAACAACAAAAGTAAAGATTGCTGCTGGTCTAATTTGAGGAAGTGGAAAACTTCATCTAGAATGATGAACATAAAGAACTCTGCAAGGAAAGGAAGACCAGATGAAAGACCACTTAAATCAAAGTGCTCTTCATGTGCACGCTGTGATCTATCCTCTAATTCTCATCGTTCTGTTAACGATAAAGGTAATGACTCTGCTGCTAATTCTTTTAGCTCCTTCAATTCAGTTGAAATTCGTGAATATGGCACTAAATTGGGTCTAAAGTGGAAGGAACGCCCTTCCCATTAGATCCATGTTTTCTGCCCTTTTCGTTTGATATTGTATATCATGAAGACGATTTCCTTTAATATCAGAAGTTTTAAAATTGGGTGTAAAGATAGCAAACTTGGGTGGTGTAAAAAGTTCATTGCAAAAGAAAGGCCTGATTTTTTTGCCTTACAAGAAACGAAATTACATCTCGTTGATAAGTGTTGGATCAATTCTCTTTGGGGTTCGAATGATTGTGAGTTCATCCAAAAGGAAATGGTGGGTAAATCGGGCGGCCAATTACTCATTTGGGATACTAATTCTTTTGATGCAATTAGTGTTATTAACCTTGATTTTGCAATTGGTATACGAGGTTTATGGAAAAGGTCAGGTACACACTTAAATATTATTAACGTCTACGGGCCACACGATGATGTAAACAAGCAAAAACTATGGGATTCGATTTCTACTCTTATTGAGCGTGGTGTAGAAGAGGCGTGGCTACTTTGCGGCGATTTTAATGAGGTGAGAACCCAAAACGAAAGATTGAATTGTGAGTTTCTTGAGTATAGGGCGCAAAGATTCAATGATTTTATAATGAATAATAGATTGTTGGAGATCCCCTTAGGAGGCAGAAAATTTACAAGGGTAAGCGATGATGGGTTAAAATTTAGTAAATTAGACCGTTTCCTTGTTTCCGATAAATTCTATTCTTCATGGGCACATCTTTCAGCAACTGCATTAGAAAGAAATCACTCCGACCATTGTCCAATTGTTTTAATAGACGAAGAGAAAAACTTCGGCCCGAAACCTTTTAAAGTTTTCGATGCTTGGTTCGATGAAGAAGACATTGATGAAGTGATTATAGGTGCGTGGGCTGAACCTGTGGCATCCTCCAATCGATTAGACTGTGTTTTTCGAAATAAACTCAAAAAAGTTAAGGAAGCGTTGAGACGTTGGAGCAACAGTAAGTTTAACCAAATTGATAACGAGATCGAATTATTACAATCAGTAGCAACTGACCTTGAGATCAAAGCCGAATCAAATATATTGAGTGAGGTCGAGTATAACTTGTGGCGTGACACCCGAAAACAGTGGATTGATAAAGAGAATGTCAAATTGAGTATGCTCAAGCAAAAAGCTAAAATCAAATGGGTACTAGAGGGGGACGAGAACACGAAATTTTTCCATTCGTGCATACGGCTGAAAAATAGTATGACGAACATTAGAGGGCTGATGATAAACGGGGTTTGGAACGATAGGCCAAATGATATTAAATCGGCTACTTTTAGCCATTTTAAATCAATTTTTGAAGAACACGATCACCTTCGCCCTAGTTTGGATGATCTCCATTATCCAACCCTTGATATTACCGAAGCAGCAGCCCTAGAGGCTCGTTTTGATACATATGAAACTCGTGATGCCGTATTTGATTGTGGAAGCAATAAAGCGCCTGGGCCGGACGGTTTCAATTTGAGGTTTTTTAAAAAATATTGGGATGTCATAAAATGTGAACTTATTGAAGCTATTGAGTGGTTTTGGTCGAATGCAGAATTTTCGAAAGGATGCAACGCCTCCTTTGTTACGTTAATCCCTAAAAAAGTGGACCCCCTAACTCTTGGTGACTACCGGCCAATTAGCTTGATTGGTAGTTATTATAAAATCGTCGCAAAAATGTTATCAAATCGTATACGAAAGATAATCCCGGGTCTTATTGGAATGGAACAAAGTGCCTTCCTAAAAGTAAGATTCATCCTTGATGGCGCTTTAATTGTGAACGAGAGTATCGACTATTTGAAGAAGAATAATAAAAAGGGTATTCTTTTTAAGATAGACTTCGAAAAGGCGTTTGATTCTCTCAATTGGGGCTTTCTAATGGATGTGATGAAATGCATGGGTTTTGGGGAAAAATGGAGGAAGTGGATACTTGCGTGTTTAAGCTCCGCTTCTATTTCCATCCTTGTGAACGGGTCGCCCACAAAGGAATTTAATACTAGCAAGGGAATAAGACAAGGCGACCCGTTATCTCCTTTTTTATTTTTACTTGCGGCGGAAGGGTTGAATATTTTAGCAAAGTCGGCCACGGATAAGGGTCTTTTTAAGGGGGTTGAGATTGGTAATGCCAAAATTCTCGTTTCGCATCTTCAATATGCGGACGACACCATCTTTCTAGGTGAATGGAGTAGGTCTAATGTGTATAGCCTACGAAATTTACTCCATTGCTTTGAGTTGGTGTCGGGCCTAAAGGTTAACTTCAACAAAAGTTGTTTGTATGGCATTGGGGTAGATCAAGGCGAGGTTACCTATGTTGCTAACCGCATTGGGTGCAAAGTAGGAGAATTTCCTTTTACTTATCTCGGGTTGCCAATTGGTGCAAATATGAATAAGAAAAATAATTGGAACCCAATTGTTGAAAAAATAAAAAAACGACTCTCGGATTGGAAAATGCGATCGATGTCTTTTGGAGGAAGATTAGTTCTCGTCAAGTCGGTTATAAGTAGTCTCCCGTTGTATTACTTTTCACTCTTCCGTGCTCCGCAATGTGTGCTAAAAACCCTCGAGAGTGTGAGACGTAATTTTTTTTGGGGCGGGTCTCTTTCGGGTTCGAAAATGGCTTGGGTAAAGTGGGATCTTGTTTTGTCATCTTACGAAAATGGGGGGTTAAACATTGGGTCTTTAAAAAGCAAAAATTTAGCTCTTTTGGGTAAATGGTGGTGGAGGTTCAAAACCGAAACCGAGTCTCTTTGGGTCAAAATAATACGTAGCATTTATGGCGATTGTGGAGGCATGGGATTGGAGGATGATGTAAATCACTCTTCGATCTCGGGCCTTTGGCGTAACATCATTGCAGCAGGTCTCCAAATGGAAGAAATTAATGTCCCTTTTCGGAACTCGTTTGTCAAGAGCATTGGAGATGGGTCTTCAACATCCTTTTGGAAGGACCATTGGATTGGAAATTTCACTCTTCGCGACAAATTCTCTCGGCTATTCAGATTGGAGTCCTCGAAGAACGCGCTCATTAGTGATCGGATCATCTTTTCATCAGGCGAAGCTTCTTCAGTGTGGTGCTGGAAACGTCCTCCTTCTGGACGCACAGCCACCGAACTCACGTGTTTAGTTTCTCTTATTGCAGGTTTTTCTTTCAATCATCATGAGAAGGACCAGTGGACATGGAGCCTTTCGAGCAATGGTAGATTTGCGGTCAAGCTACTGTCCGGTGCTATAGACGAACAGATTCTTCCAAACATCAGCATCCCGATTGAAACTCTACGCAACAACCTTGTTCCGAAAAAAGTTGAGATTTTTGTTTGGCGTGCATTAAAAAGAAGACTCCCCGTTCGTATGGAGCTTGATAAAAAAGGCATAGACTTACACTCTGTTCGGTGTCCAATATGTGATGACGACATGGAGACGGTCGAGCACTCACTCATTTTTTGCAAGCATTCTTTGGATCTTTGGAACCGTGTGTTTGAATGGTGGCACTTAGGCAATTTTTCAAATCTTAGCATCAACGAGATCCTACGAGGTAATAGTTCGACTCAAATGTCTAACTTCGGTAACAAAATTTGGCAAGCGGTCGAATGGGTGTGTGCGTATTATATTTGGAAGAATAGAAACAACAAAGTTTTTCGAGATAAATGTTGGAACACCCCGGTGGCGTTGAGTGAGATCCAAGTTAAATCCTTCGATTGGATCTCAAATAGATCTAAAGGAAGGAATCTAGAATGGCTCACGTGGTTAAGTAATCCTAGCGTGTATTTGAATATCTAGTGTGAATTCGTGTTGTAATGGTTTGCTCCTCTCGCAAACCAAGTGTGTTTGTGCTGTAACGTTTTGAGTGTGTTTGGATCCGTCTGATCCTTTGTTACCTGTACACTTGTTTGCTAATAATAATTTAATCTTGTTTGCTTTTCAAAAAAAAAAAAAAAACAAAATATGAAAATCGACACCGAAATGGACACTGAAATGGACACTGTGGACACCTCCATTTTACACACTGTCAGTCAATTTCAGCTTCCAAAATGGACACTGAAAAATAGACACTGAAATAGACACGGACACCTTGTGCTCTAAGTGATACATTAAAATTATCTCATTAGTGCTTTTAACTTCTCTATGATCATCCTAAAATTTGTTATTAGTGAAGTTTGAGTCTTACACATGAGGGTATTGGAATATCAATTAACAAGTCACATTCCGCTAATAACATTCAAATAATATATTTGTTATTTCCGTTTCATAAGTCACAAGTAACTTCTTTTTCTAATTCAAAAAATTTCAATTATAGATTTTATTAATTAATAATTAACGTTATTTAAAAATCACTTTATAATGTGGGTGGGCCATGCCCACTGAAAATGGAACATTTTTATTTCACTAGAAGTTAAGTTTTGAAGACGGGTGGATTATATGATGATGGTATGAAACGAGAACAAATGGGCATTCCGGGGTCAAAGTGTTTCTCTTCTAGGCAGGCCGGCGTCTTTACAACTTGTAAAAAGCTTTCCATTTTAAGCCAATATTTACATTAATTGTCCCTTAACTATATGTAACTTACATTTTACATTCATCTTTTTTGGTAAATCTTAAAATTTAATCAAAGCTATGTTTTCAAACAAATATTTGTGTATGCATATGGCATTCCCAATAATCATCAATAAAAAGTACGTTTACATCAAAAAGACGTGAAAATAAAGTTACACAAAGTTACATTTATGTTGGTTTTGAATCACGTAGTACATATCAAAAAGTCATATTAGCTTGAATTCTAGGAAACGGCTGATATGATTCTAATAATTTATTTTTAAAATATAGTTATTTATGATTATGATTCACGCTCAAATTTAAAATTTAACTTACTAATTGTTTTCCGAGCAACTAGAGTAGATGATTATAGAACAAACTTAATAAACGAAATTAATAAAAAAATGTCCTTTTATTATCATAAACCAACTATGAGAATTATTGTTTAAGAAAATAATGTCCAACTTCCATTCACAATACCTATCTTGACTAAATTCATATGTAGCAATGAAAGTTACTAAATTTTCATTAAGTTTTGGGAAAATCATAATGTATTTAGATTATGTTTCTAATTTGACAATTGAATTGGCTCCCCGTTGAAAATTGAAATGTCAATGATTCTAAAAACCTCTAATACCATAATATGGTGGGGTTTTTATTACTTTTGTTAACATTACACAAACAGAAAACATACTTATATTGAAAATTTTACTCTTATTGCTCGTTAATAGTAACTCTTGTTGCCTCAAATATTTATTTTGACCAACAAAAATTCAAAAACGCCATCTTTCCTTAAAAGTTCTTCTAAAAGTCAAAAAGTTAAAAGGGACAAATATAATACAAAGTAAAACTAAAGAACCTTAACTGTAAATATTAAATATACCCCCTTATATAATCATTTGTGCTTTCTTTTACCCTTCCACCTTTTTCTTTTTCTCCACCCACCCTCCCCTATATAATTAACACCCACACTTACCTTTTTCTAATATCCACCCCAAAAAAAAATGACAACAATTCGTTGCAACGATAATTGGGTTCAATTCAATTCCCATGAAACCCAATATTTTCTACAAAATGATAATAATAATCAAGAACATGAAGAAGAAACATTATCTCTTTGTGATCTTCCAATCAACAACCAAGAAACCGAACCCGTTTCCAAAACCCACGAAAACGAGACCGAAGACTTCGAATTCGGCTCGTGTCATGCCCAAAAAAACATGTGTAATGCGGACGAGGTTTTTTTCCAAGGTCAAATGTTGCCGTTACGACATTCCGTTAGTTACGAAAGTTCCGGTTCACTCACCCGGAAAATAAACCGGTCTATTTCCATAAACGACCCGAGAACGATCCGGTACAAACCCAAGATCCGAAACCAGTTTCATTCACACCCGAGTCCATCACCACAAATCCGGACACAAACTTTTCGGGCTGCAGCTTCACATTTAAACCCGAGAACGTCGTCGTTATGGAGTTATTTACAAGTGAGTTTAGTGAAGCCACAAGAAATCGGGTTATCGGATCTAAAAAACCGGAGTAAAAGATTCGGGAGTCATAATAGTAATAGTAGTACAAGCAGCAGTATGAATAGTACCAACGATCAAAACCAAATTGAAAACAAAAAGAAGAAGAAAAAGAAGAAACAAAAAATGTTTTTAACTGGAGGGTGTAAATGCAGTGCGGATTCAATTGAGCATACGATAACGGATCAAACGGTACCAAAGAAGAAAACGACAAAAGTGGAAAACATGTTGGATATGTCGAATGAAAGTACGATGATGTTCATCGGAGAAGGGAAACAGACGGTGTCACGTCATCGAACGTTTGAATGGTTAAAGCAGCTTTCGTTAGTTAGTGTTCAAAATGAAGATTAATTGATTGGTTTTTTTAGATGATGATGATTGATGATTAGTATAGTAGCATGCTTGTAATTTGTGATGATTTGTCAATTTCTTTTTTAACTAAACTTTTTATTTTTTCATGCGTAGATTAATTTAACTTTTTCAGGGTTATTTTTTTAGAAAAAATATATTTTAATTTTTATGTTGTTTTGTGGGTATTGAGGTTTATGTAAACTAGGAGTATGACTCACTCGTGTTGTTTGGGAAATCATTGTTAACTAAAGCTTTGTTTATTTTACTCATAACGCATTTATATAGAATTGTTAGCATTTTTTTTAATATACTATAGTACTCGTAAATTTTTTTTTTTTTTTTTTTGGGTAAGCAAGGAAACCTCCTATGAACGAGTACATTAGCTCCCCATAGAAAGTAAAACCTCGGGTAATCAAGCCTTCCGAGCGCGAGACTTGGTACCGGGTGAATTGCGCATTATGCGCGAGACCGTAATTCATAATCATAATTATCTTACACATATAGGTAGCTAAATGTTTCTTTGACTTTATATTGATAAGTTTTTCTCTAGTTTATGCTGTTCATGGATAGAATTTTTACGTGGCTTATATGTATTTTTCTGTAATTATTCTTAATCTTTTTTGTAGCTAGTCACTTCAAAATGAATTGTTAATAAAGGTTAAACATAATATTTTTCCGTTTTGTAATGTATTAAGACCATTTTATTTTATAATTATTGTTCCTTTAATATTTGCGTTGGTCAAAACAGTTAAAACTTTTTTTCTCCACTGGTAATAATATTTGTTAAACATAATATTTTTCCGTTTTGTAATGGTGGGGTCTCAATTGCAACTACTTCTCCAATATGGCAGATATCATAAGCGAGAATGGACCTCCCACCTCAACAAGTGGCGGTCGTGGTATTTGGCAAGCGGCTAAATGGATTGTTTTGTATCTCATTTGAAAAAATCGGAACAAAAAGGTTTTTCAAGGTAACTCTTGAAACCTCCCGATGGTTCTAAACGAGATACAACCTCTTTCATTCTAGTGGAATTTTATAAGAGCAAAGAAGAAGAAAAATATCGATAGGTTAACTTGGATCGTAAAACTTAGTAGTTATTTAAATAGCTAGTGAATGTACTTGTAAATTTGTTCGTGTTTTTTCCTAGTTTGGTTGCTCCCTTTGCAGCTTGTCTCGGGTTTGTATGGCCTCTTTGTAGCCTCTTCATTTGTTGTACTCTTTTAATTCTAATAAATTCTTGCTTGTCTTTCAAAAAAAAAAAAAAAAAAAAAAAAAAAAAAAAAAACAAACAAACAAAATGCCACTACCGTATTACCAGTAACCACATTCCACATTTGCTTCCAAGTTATATGTAAACAACAACTATAACTCAACCTGAATCCCAAACGTTATTTTCTCGCCCATAAGTAAATCTGAAGACTTTCTCATTCATTTGCGTTAACTATCCGGTGGACAACTTTACATTTAATTCGAGACACAAAAACCGCCCATCAATTCGTAACTAGCATTCCAAATCGAACCTGATGCCTTCCCAAATGAAGTGCCATCCCAAATATTTAGAAATGTTAGACAATAAATTGATCAATTTCCAAACTAAAAACACCCACCCAAATATACTCCGTACTTGGGGTATATTCGAAGAAGGTAAACTCCCAGTAAGATATCTTGGGGTGCTGCTGGTCTCTTCAAGTCTGTTTCATCGCGATTGTAAACCAAGTAAAGAGTAGAAACGAAGATTGGAAAAACAAGTTCCTTTCTTTTGCAGGAAGAGTGCAACTAATTATCTAAGTTATTTCTTCGATGCAACTGTATTAGCAGTCCTTCTTTATCTTGCCGAGCTCCATTATATGAAGCGAGGTAAAGCAAAAGTTAAATGGTTCACTGTGTGTTTACCTAAGGAGGAAGGTGGCTTAGGAATTAAGAGGATTCGAGAATGGAATATTGCCCTCTTATCGTCGCTAGTTTGGAGAGTTCTTACTAACAAGCAATCTTTATGGGTGAGGTGGGTTCATACCTATCGTCTCAAGGGAAGAAACTTGTGGGATGCACCATTGTTGTCGAGTTCAAATGTGGGCTGGCGTAAATTGATGAGCATTCGAGATGTCATTCGCTATCACTTTGTTACGTTAATTGGTGATGGTTCTTCATGCTCATTGTGGTATGATATTTGGTGTGATTATGGCACCTTAGCAGATTCTATTTCGTACAGAATGATAACTAGTGCAGGTCTAAATCGAGACACCAGAGTATGTGACATTGTGCATCAAGAGGCTTGGTGTTGGCCTCCAGGTTGGTATACACGGTTTCCTTGGTTGTCAAATATTGGTGTGCCGGCTCTTTCAAATCAACCTGATGTTATTAGATGGCGTGATAATGCTGGAAATCTTGGTGATTTTTCGGTCAGCAGGGTATGGGATACTACTAGCACGCGAGCTAATTTGGTCCCATAGTATAATGTAGTGTGGTTCGCTTAATGTATTCCTCGTCATTCATTCATAGTGTGGCTATTGATGAGCGAAAGTTTGAAGACCCAAGACAAACTGCGGTTGTGGGAAGCTCGGGCTGGTGATGGGTCGTTGGTATGCTCGTTGTGCTCGTTAGAGCCTGACTCGCATGCTCACTTATTTTTTACTTGCCCATATTCTAATCAAGTGTGGTCCTTTGTTAATCGTAACATGATGGTGCCTATTACTAGTGCAGCAAGGAACGATTTTGTGGATTTTGCTAGTACGTTCTAGGCTAGAAAGAATTGCAAGTAGCATTACGACTAAGCTATTGTTTGCTGTAACAGTTTCTTTTATATGGCAATATTCTATTTACCCCCTTCTATAATCATTTGTGTTTTCTTTTACCCCTCCATCTTTTTCTTTTTCTCCACCCAACCTCTCCTATAAAATAACAATCACACTTACCTTTTTTTCAATATCCACCCAAAAAATAAAATGACAACAATTAGTTGCAAAGATAATTGGGTTCATTTCAATTCTGATGAAACCAAATTATATCTACAAAATCATAATAATAATGATCAAGAGCATGAAGAAGAAACATTATCTCTTTGTGATCTTCCAATCAACAACAACGAAACCGAACCTGTTTCAAAAACCTACGAAAACGAGACCGAAGACTTCGAATTCGGCTCGTGTCACGCCCACAATAACATGTGTAACGCGGACGAGGTTTTTTTCCAAGGTCAATTGTTGCCGTTACGACATTCGGTTAGTTGCGAAAGTTCCGGTTCACTCACCCGGAAAATAAACCGTTCTACTTCAGTAAGCGACCCGAGAACGATCCGGTACAAACCCAAGATCCGAAACCAGTTTCATTCACACCCGAGTCCATCACCAAAAATCCGGACACAGTTTTTTCGGACGGGGTCACATTCAAACCCGAAAGCGTCGTCGTTATGGAGTTATTTACAAGTGAGTTTAGTGAAGCCACAAGAAATCGGGTTATCGGATCTTAATAACCGGAGTAAAAGATTCGGGAGTTATAATAGTAATAGTAGTAGTACAAGCAGCAGTATGAATAGTACCAACGATCAAAACCAAAATGAAAACAAAAAGAAGAAACAAAAAATGTTTTTAACTGGTGGGTGTAAATGCAGTGCGGATTCAATTGAACAAACGATAACGGAAACGGTACCAAAGAAGAAAACGACAAAAGAGGAAAACATGTTGGATATGTCGAATGAAAGTACGATGATGATCATCGGAGAAGGGAAACAGACGTTGTCACGTCATCGAACGTTTGAATGGTTAAAGCAGCTTTCGTTAGTTACTGTTCAATGTGAAGATTAATTGATTGGTTTTTAGACGATGATGATTGATGATTAGTATAGTAGCATGCTTGTAATTTGTGATGATTTTGTCAATTTCTTTTTTAACTAAACTTTTTATTTTTTCATGAGTAGATTAATTTAACTTTTTCAGGGTTATTTTTTTAGAAAAAATATATTTTAATTTTTATGTTGTTTTGTGGGTATTGAGGTTTATGTAAACTAGGAGTATGACTCACTCGTGTTGTTTGGGATATCAATGTTAACTAAAGCTTTGTTTATTTTACTCATAACGCATTTATATAGAATTGTTAGCATTTTTTTAATATACTATAGTACTCGTAATTTTTTTTTTTTTTTTTTTTTTGGGTAAGCGAGGAAACCTCCTATGAACGAGTACATTAGCTCCCCCTAGAAGGTAAAACCTCGGGTAATCAAGCCTTCCGAGCGCGAGACTTGGTACCGGGTGAATTGCGCATTATGCGCGAGACCCTAATTCATAATCATAATTATCTTACACATATAGGTAGCTAAATGTTTCTTTGACTTTATATTGATAAGTTTTTCTCTAGTTTATGCTGTTCATGGATAGAATTTTTACGTGGCTTATATGTATTTTTCTGTAATTATTCTTAATCTTTTTTGTAGCTAGTCACTTCAAAATGAATTGTTAATAAAGGTTAAACATAATATTTTTCCGTTTTGTAATGTATTAAGACCATTTTATTTTATAATTATTGTTCCTTTAATATTTGCGTTGGTCAAAACAGTTAAAACTTTTTTTCTCCACTGGTAATAATATTTGTTATATGTTCCATGACTATTACTTTTTTGTCTAATGTTAAATAATTCAGCTATTGAAATGTTATTAAGGAGTATGAGTCTTTAATTAGGTGTCTATTACAAGTTTATATCTTAATATCTTAATACTTATCCATATCTTATTGAATGGATATAGATATAGATTATGGACACATAGTCATGTTGTAACTTGCAAGTCTTACACTTGAACCCACATGAAATATTTTCTATTCAAGATCACGCCTAATTTATCATGCATAAAATAGGTGTAAAATCGTACTTATAAACTATAAGCCATATTATATACATTATATTTGATTACCTTAATCCCTTAACAAAATTCTTATTTAAGCGAACTACAAAAAAATTCGAAATGCATATGATGTTAAGATATCGTACATCTATGTATGATGGAGTAGCTATAAGGTGGAGTATTATTATGCTACAACTAGTCAACAAGCTAGTATAATGATTTTGATAAACAGTAGTGATCTAATATGGTAAGTATTTACTATGGAGTATTTGCTTTAACTGATCTGATACATAATATTACCATCTTTATCAAATTAAATGTTAAAGTTGCTTTCAGACAACGGAAATGTGCTACTAACAAATAAGCAGCAATATTTTAATAATAAAACGTTTAATAGGTGTTTAATAAATTAAAAGATAGCCACCTGATTAATTTCAATTTTGTCTAAAAAACCGACGCAACAACAAAAAATTGTACATTGAATATACATGTATACACCTAGCCAGATAAATGTATTTGGTTAACTAGTCATAACTTAAACCATGAAACGCTATCTATCGATCTGTATTTAGTAATTTAGCATCTTTGTATCCAGTGGCAGAACTGAAACTTTTTATGAGACAAAAATAATAAACAATATATGCGTGTAATTTTAGGGGGCGATAAATTAAAGTTTTTTTTAGCCATAAATGTTGTATATATTACACTAATCAAGTGTAGTTACTCAAATTTGAAGAGGGCGGAAGTCACTACCTTCCGAACTCCATTATCTTCGTCACTACTTGCAACGTTGCAAAATTGAGCATTTTAGGTCGGAGATGATTGTGGGGGGGGGGGGCACGCCCAAAAGACCGCATATAGAGGCAGAAGCTACAACCTTTATGAGTTCTACTGATATTGGTTCAGAATGATGTTCACCCTACCTACCTATAACCCAAATGTACTACTACACTACATCATCACAGGTTATTTCAATTTTCAAATATTCATTTCAGAGGTCACCTGAGATGGATGTGACTATGTGACTAATAATCTTTCATGGTAAAAAGTTTTATTTTACATTTTACTATATTCGGAGTACTACATTAGCTAGATCGTTTCTAGTGATATGTGTCGGACCCCTCATGTTGCTCCGCACAAAAGGTTACTACCACGGGTTATGCGTTCTCTACCGCGGTGGTAGTGTGTCGTGCGCGGGAGGACAACCCGCGTAAAGAAGGTGCTCTGGCTGGTCCATGTCGTTTTTGTTTTTTGTTTTGTCACCCATGAACAATTTAATTAGATACAGAGTAACATATATACAAAGAGTTGGATCGTTGGGAGGCTGATGTAGAGGGACAATGGCACAATGGATCGAGGAATAATAAAAGTATTTTATCATTGAAAGATAGTTTAATTTCATTTATTGTTTTAATTGTATTTTGAACAAATGTATATACTCCGTATGACTTTTAAAGGTACTTACCATAATACTAATCGTCAAAGGGAGGTGTGTAGTTTGTAGTGAATTAAGTAATTTCCATGGTCGTTTGGTATGTAGCGATTGGATATTTTTGTCCTTTTTTTTAATGACCAAGATTATTGATAGACTCGGTCCCCTATGAATTTTCGATACTGTGCAACTGCTTACTTTGCACGTCCTAAAATCTGGTCATGTTGTTTCTTTCTCCATATTATACTTGGTCCATTTTATTTTGTAAACAATTTTTTGTAAAATATTTGTAACTGTGGAATATCTCCAATGATTAATTGACCAGAGAATATACAATTTTGAATTACTAATGAAAATGTTTTTTTTTTTTTTTTTTTCATTCATGACCTTTTTGGTTTACTTGAAATTACGATAACTGTATTTGAATACGTAATGTACTTTTAAGCAGTTTTGTCTATAAAATAAATATAAAGAAACCAAAACACAACCACGTTTTTCTACTTTTTAAATACAAATTATATATAAATACAGTTCTACTGATTTATAGAGGCAGAAGCTACAACCTTTATGAGTTCTACTGATATTGGTTCAGAATGATGTTCACCCTACCTTTTTAAATACAAATTATATATAAATATATGTTAACGAAACAGACAATATCACCTTTTTAAATACAAATTATATATAAATATATGTTAACGAAACAGACAATATCACCTCTTGGATTATTTGTATGTAACAAAATGTTTTATTTGGGCCGGAAGCCCAAAAAAAAGAAAATACGATAATAATAAAAAGTGGGCTGTCCGCTAAATACGAAACATTCTGATCATGATAATCCACGTCATATTACAACAATCTATCTGTGAAATACTCTATGAGTCCATCTATTCAACAAAAAACCAAGCAAGAATGAAGCAACTTGTATGCTGTCTCCATATACAAATCAATAATTCAATAATCAATAAAATAAAAACCAACAATTTTTTTTTTTTTTTTGGCAAAAAAACGAAACCTTAATAACCATTCTTAATCTCGAAAAGAGACAAGAAACTAAGGATACACAATAAAACCAACGAAACGAGGCTCGAGAACAGTAAACACGGTACTACAAAGAGACGACCTATCCCTAACTAAAACCGAGCCTCGAATACACACCTAAACAAACACATTAAGAAACCTAACGAACAAACAAAAGAATCGAACCATATAAACTTCAAACTCCTAAGCTCTAAAAGAAAAAAGAAAAAAAAAAGATTAACCACCATTTTCGTTGTTGTTGACACTGCCCTCCGCATTAGCCTTGAAAGTGAAAGTCGACTTGATACCAATCCCATTACCATTGGAGCTACTCGCCAAGGTAGACTTCAAACCTCCGTTCCTGAGATCGTCAGAAAAACCTCCTTCACATCCTGACGCCGCTCCTATGTATTTCCACTTACAACCCTCATCGTTTTTAGAAACATTGGAATTTCTTTGAATCTCAAGTCCCACGTCATCATCGTCACTACAATCCTGTAACAAAATGCACTATCTATCTCTTTCTTTTTCTTGAACTTACCTTTCAGCTTAGCCCCACCGTTAGACCTGACTTTCTTCGACACGTCTTTACGAAATTGCTAGCATGGACGTGCCATTCCCTACAAAAAGCCTTTACACTTTGTATCCTCACAAATATATAACTTACGCCCCGCACTCTTCCCGGTAGCAACGTTAGCCAAATTGTCGAGTAAAGCGTTAGTGAAAGTGTTACACGACTTAGGATTCAAAGCCTCCTCAATTCTCCTTTTTTTACATTTTGTGCCAAACCCTTCATTACTCAAGGAATTATCAATATCAATCAAGTGCTCTGAATTAGGAGTACCTGAAGACTCATCAACCCGATCAAACATATAACTGTTATCATCATCAGTAGCTCCACCCACCTCACTCTCCACACCACCGGCCACCTTCTCCTTAACCCGATTCAATTCAACGCTTGTCCGATTTACATCTGCACTCACCTCAGTAGAGTCGAAACAACCTGAAGCTAACACAACCACATCCACTACCGGTGTACCGTCTTCGTTCCCGTAACAAATGAAATTGCAATTAGATAGCTATTTGATGCGGTAGTTTCTTTGTACTATTTACATTTATCTTAATTAGTTGGTAAGACTATCTTCATCGCTGTGTTTTCAATTCCGGCTGATAGTGATTTAGCGGTGGTAACGCTGGCTGACGCCGCTAACGCAGTGTGACCGATTAAAGTAGCTAAGCTTTAGTCAAATGTACAATGGAAAGGTCAGGATGACGATAGATATATATAACTAATCATAATCTGACACAGATATATTTATATTATTAATTTATTTTTTTCCCATTCAACTACCTTTATATTTTAACACATCAAAATTGGTGGGGCTCTTTTTGACATTCTACGTTAGAAAATATCACAGCATGACTATTGTCACGTCACGTCACAGTTAGCAGCCCAAAAAGTACACTATTTGAGTTCACGTCACAGTCACCAAGGATCACGGTTACAAGTAGTCTAACAGAACTTTAAGGTTCGAATCATACGAAGTATTACCATAAATATCTTGAGTAGTCAGGGAAAAAAAGTTGAAAATGATCACCTGATAACCTCATATGATAACACACATGTGATTAATAGTTACCTTTTTCCCAAATAGGTTGACAGGGAAAACTTCATTTGTTTATCTTATAACTAGACTTGAAACCTGTGTTTACACACGAGTCTTTTTTTTTTTTTTAAACCAAACTTTTATTAAAAAAAAAAAGAATAAGATACATACAAAAGCATTAAGCCTCACGAAAATACAAGTCCTAAACAACTACACGAGGCGGAGAAAGCTAAGACTATACATGTCTATACAAGATAAACTCGAGGAAAAATGACAAGTAGGAGAAAAGTACCCATATTCAAATTGATCACACAATTAGAAAACAACTTGAAGCTTCAAGCCGGGTAGAGAAAGATACTTCAGTGCCGATAATTCGGCGACAAAGCAATACTAAAACCACCCACTTAGTTTCATAGTTGTGCAAAAACAAAAAGAACATGAGCAAAAAACCTACAATTAACTGATTCCTTCTTTGAATTTGGCATGGAGAATGGAGACGAAAGGATCCGTGAACCAACTTAGCCATTCTGATTTACACACGAGTATTCTAATTTGTATTTTTTTTTGGGTCTTAAATAGGATATTTTTTTGAACAAAAAACATAAATTAATTCAAATAAATCAAAACGATTAACCCTAGTTAGACCCTAGCACGTCTAAATGAAAAGATTTACTTATCTCATGAATAAACCTATTAAAAAATTAAACACAACAACATTTGAATTTAAAACACAAAAAAATAACATAGAAACAACTGAAAACAATTAAACCCTCGTCTACAACCCGCACGCTCGAGAGTCCTAGCAGAAAATTTAAGTTTGACTTGCACTTAATTAGGTTACAAATTAAGAGACACTAGTTGAAGATTTAGATACATTAAGTTTTCAACTTTAAGCATTTTATATAATGTTGGAATAAACGGTTAAGTTGAAATAGATAGTATATGTAACGACCCTGGTTTTTCCAACGTTATTTATTAATAATTATTATTATTAATACGCTTGATTAAACGAATGTATGTTATTACATTTACATGTTGCTTTAATTGCTCGTACTTGAACTTTAAATGCCCGAAACGTCTTTGTGACACCCGGAACTTGCACGAATAATATTTTCAAGTATTATTTACCTTCATGATTAATTTTATTAATCATTTTAATTAACTAAAGCAATTAGTTAGTTACTTGGGCTTAACTTGGACTTTTAAGTGGATTACTTGCTAACTACTCACTACTTGGGCTTTATTAGTTAATGGACTCTTGATTAATGACCCATAAGCTCACCCTACTTATTATATGGATTAATTAGCCCACCTTGCTACTTGTAAGTACTAGTTTCATGCTTAACTAGTTGGTTACTTCCATTTGGAGTCTTGTTGCACATAATCCCCATGAACACCACCTTATTATCCAACTTTATGAGCTTTACCATGCAAATGACCACCAAACTTCTCCCTTCCCCTTTGCTTTGCTGCTGGCCGACGGTTTCCCAAGCAATATGGGAGCCAAAATTCATTTTCTTTTATCATTTGATTCATTAGAACACTCTCTCATTCAAACACACTTTACTTACTTCCATTTTTCTCTCAACTTTCTCTCCACTTTCTCTAGTTCTTGCAAGTAAGTTTGAACTTGTTCTTCCTCTTTTTGTTTGATAAAAACCGTGGCCTTCATCATCAAAATCATCATCATCTTTTGTTGTTTGTTACTTAATCTTGTTGTAGTTTAATTACTTGTAGATTACTAAGTTGTTTACTTACTTACTTACTTGTCTTTCTTTACATGTTTCAAGAATCAACTCTTTAGTTTGATTCTTCACTTATATCTTGTATTTATCAAGAACATTCAAGAACATAATCTATCTAGTTATGTTCTACATATTTTGTTTCAAAAGATTTAAAGTTCTTAGTTGTAGAAACTCATTACTTGTAGTTCTTGAAGTAACTTTAAAGTTACTTCACTTAAAGATCAACTTGGGTTGAATCTTTAAAAGTATGAGCAACTATGAACCATTTTCTTGTTTATTTAGTTTTCTACTTCTTTTGTTGCAAAGTTTGTAAGTTCATGTGTTAAAGACATACTTGTGATTCATGAAATAAACTTTAAAGTTTACTTTCCTTAAAGATCAAGCTTAGGCTTGAATCTTTAAAGTATGCAACTCATGAACATAATTACTTGTTTACTTAGCTATTTACTTCATTTTATGCACCTTATTTACATGTTGTTAGTTTATTTGGTCAAGAACTACAAGTTAGACTTGATCTCATAATCTTCTTGAACTTAAAAGTTAACTTATGAGTTTCAAGAACATAGAAGTGTAACTTACAAGTTACAACTTCAAATACCTTTGAAAGATCTAAGTTATCTAGCTTATGGTCTTCTTAAATTGTCATAAACAAAAGCTATAAAGCTTACATACACTTTACTAGTTGTTGATTTAAGTTTATAACTTGTTTTTACTTCTAAAGTTCATGTAAGTGTTGAAACTAAGCCTTGATGTAACCTTGGTTCATCAAACACTTACAACACTTGCACTTGAGTTATGATGGACAAACCTTGGTCAAAATGATGTTAACACATCAACGAGTTGTACACTTGAAGCTATACGCATCAAGAATGAGAACCGTGATGAACATCAAGCACCGAGACAACCGGAACTCTCCAAAACCCACTGTTCTGTCCAAAACCTACTGACCTGATGCTTCTGGAACATACCAGTAGACCTGGGCTGTTCTAACCTTGATTTTTAGATAGAACTTTTCGAGTAGATAACTTTTCATATAGGACTCGTCTTAATCCGAGTTACGGTTTAGGATTTATGGCCCTCCGATCGTTACCATGTCCTTTAACGTTGTGCAGAAATTTCTGACCTACTCGCACTTAGACCGTCGCCACGGTCAAACCAAGACGAGTTTGCTTCTGTAAATTTTACCACACTTAAGGGACTCATAGACGGAGCCATGACCACTGGTCTCACCTTAATTCAGTAAGGGTAGAGGCTGTGGTGACTGACCGAAGTCAGCCTTTGTTTTAAACGACTTTCATAAACGAGTCTTACTTGTTACCTTTTGTTTAATGATGATTGATGATGACCCTTATGACCTTAATTACGTACTTGTAAACCTTTTGAGACGACTTATTGACTTAGTGCTATTTGACTTAGGTTGAGGACGTTTGGACCGTTACTTGCACACCACTTTCCGACTACTACCTTACCATTACTACTAATCATTGTGAGTTATAGCATTCCCTTTTTACTTTAACTTATTTTGGGAACTGAGAATGCATGCGGATTTTATGTTTTACATACTAGGCACGAGTACTTAAACTTTATATATGTGTGGGGTTATATAACGGCAGAAACATTCCCTTTAGCTCGGTAACGTTTAATCATTGGTTTTTGAACCGTGAACGCGAATCTTAGATATGGATCCATAGGGTTTGACATCCCCACTCGGGCTAGTAGCGCTAGCATTTAACGAGTGTTTAATACTTCGAGGTTATACGCACTTGCCAAGTGCACTTTAAGGGGGTACATTAAACGTTAAGTTAGTTACCGGGTGCCCACGGTTAAGCATATACTTTTACATACTTTTGAAACGCTCGTTGTAGCACTGAAATCTCGTGGCCTACTTACATTACTGTTATACTTAAACTATAGCTCACCAACCTTTGTGTTGACCTTTTTAAGCATGTATTTTCTCAGGTGCTTGAAGTCGCTTCCGCTATCTTACTAGTCGTGCTGTAGAACCCGCTGCCTAGAGTTGTTATCGCATGACTACTTATGTTGCATTCAAACTTTTTACTTATGAACTTATGTTATGTAACGAGCATTATGGTCACGTACACTTATTTAATGCTTCTACTTAGTGAAGCATACTTTTGATTTGTAAAACAATTGACGTATGTTATGACGTCACTTTTATTAATGAATGCAAACTCTGTTTTTAAAACGCATATAGTACTTAACCTTGTAATGATCCTGTTGATGATGGTCCGTACATGATGATTTAGTACGGGGCGTCACATTTGGTATCAGAGCATTGGTTGTAGGGAATTAGGATGCATTAGTGAGTCTAAGACCGACCCGAGTAGGATTCACTAATAGGGCTAATCTACAACTTGTTAGTTTACTTGTTTCCGCTGAACTTACTGCATGCTGCTGCTTACTGTTACTGCTATATGCCGTATGCTACTACGTGATTTCACTACTGCATGCTATTACTTGCTTTCGATTGCATGCTAGTTTCGTACGATTACTGATATTGCCATGCTACTTATTGTTATACATGATTTAAACTGTTGGCCTATTATTTGCTTGCTTTATGACATACTGACATGGAAAATTTATTTTTCCTTGTTCAGATGTCGGACGTTCCACCTGCTGACATCCCGAGCGGCTCAGGCCCCGTTGTTCCACCCACTGCTGCACCTGTTGCTGCTGCTGCTGCCGACATTCCGGCCCCGACACCCACTGGCGACCCCGGCGCCTCTAGTTCTGGAGCTAGCTCTAGTGTGCCTATCCCGGCGTCTTCTTCCAGACCCCCGAGGCAACTGGCTCGCATTGGTGGCATGGAGATCCCCGCGGAGTTCGGGGAAGGTCCCTTCCGTAATCACTGGCGCACACCTTGCCGACGCACTGCCGACGGCCGCTTAGCCGTGATTACGCCAGGCCGACACCGACAGATGTTGGCCACTTTCGGATATGTTGAGCCACCCGCGCCACCACCGCATGATTCAGACGACGGTTCTTCCACCGATGCTTCTTCAGACGACACCTCATCTGACGACTCCAGTGATGAGGAGGATCCCGCTGACCGACCGATTCAGGCACCTTCTACCCCGCCAAAGAAGCGGTATCGCTTCGCTGGCATAATTCCTGGTCGTACTGTCACTGACGCTTATGGTCGGCGTCGTAGGATCACTGCTCGTAAACGGCTGGTGCCGTACCCCGCTGACCCACAGATATTACCGTCTCCACCCAGAGCCGGACCATCCACTTCAGCACCACCGGCTCCACCTGCACCGCCAGCACCACCTGCCCCACCATCTTCCTCTAATGAGGAAATGAGACGGGAGATTGAGATTCTCCAGACTCGAGTTACTGAGCTCGAGGAGCAGTTGGCTCATGTTTTGGACATCTTGTACCCACCATCGCCGTAGGACTTTGTACTAGATTCTGTATTGTAATCTCTTTTGTAATTTCATATTTCACTTATGTAATGTACGAACTTATTGTAATGTATGAACTTATTATCATTAATGAATGGAATTTGTGTTGCTTACTTCTTGCGCAAGTGTTCTATTTACGTTATCATCTCATGGTTTTGTGGTACTTATATCTGCTTGCGTTATTTAATCAACATGTGTTGTGCTGTTTTCATGTTGGTTGTTATATAATGTACTATTATTATTTGCATAATGGATTTTGACTTGAGTCAAAATGTTTGTATAGAACATCATGGCCAACGGGAGATCTATCCCCACTGCGGCACAAATTGAGGAAATGATTAACGAGCGAGTCGCTGCTGCACTAGCTGAAAGACAACCCCAAGCTCCACCACCACCGCCTGTCAATCCACCTGTCGTCCGAGATGGGTGTACTTACAAGGAATTTCAAAGCTGCAAGCCACACTACTTCAGTGGCACTGAGGGACCCGTCGGTCTCACCAGATGGTTCGAAAAGTTGGAATCGGTATTCAGGGTTAGCAATTGTTCTGAGGCTAACAAAACGAAATTTGCATCTTGCACGCTGTCTGATGGCGCGCTCACATGGTGGAATACCATGGCCCAAGCGCAAGGAATTGATGAGGCGTATGCTACGCCTTGGGAAGAATTTAAATGTGCTATGATCGAGGAATACTGTCCGAGAACCGAGATTCAAAAGATGGAAATTGAATTTATGCAATTGAAAACCGTAGGGAACGACCTTAACAGCTACAACTGTAGGTTTTTGGAATTGGCTCTTATGTGTCCAACCATGGTCACCCCCGAATTTAAGCGTTTGGAGAAATACTTCTCGGGACTTCCTAAGTCCATCAAGGGTAATGTTACCTCATCCAAGCCACCAAGTGTTCCCGAAGCAATGCGCATGGCGCATACTCTCTTGAATCAAATCATCCTTGACGAGCCGGAGAAGGCTAAGTTTGAAACTGTTAGTGGTGAAAAGAGGAAATGGGACAACAACCACAACAACAACAGGGGTAGGAACTATGATCAAAACCCGGCAAAACGACATGAAGGGTTCAGGCAAAACAACAACATACACAACAACAACACCAACCCTAACAACAACAACCGCACCAATCCGAACTACAAAGGAACCTTACCACAATGCAATAGGTGCTACAAGCACCACACTGGGTATTGCAATGTTATCTGTGAGAAGTGCCAACGATCTGGACATGTTGGCAAGGATTGCAAGGTTACCACTTTGAATGTGAAGCCAAACCACAACAAAAATGGGCCTAAGAAGTGTTATGAATGTGGAAAGATGGGCCATTTCAGAAACGAGTGTCCTAACAAGCGTAAGGATGGCGGACCACCACGTGCTAGAGCCTTCAATGTTAATGCAAGAGATGCACGCGATAACCCCGACTTGGTGACAGGTATATTCACAATCAACAATCTTTTAGCTTCTGTCTTGTTTGATACTGGTGCCGATAGGAGCTATGTGTGTAGACATTTTTGTGATAAGTTAGATTGGTCGTTAGTTCCCTTAAAGGAAAGTATGCTTGTCGAGGTAGCCAACGGAAAACTTGAAAAAGTGGACCAAATTGGCCGAGGGGCTATTATCAACATAGCCGGTGTAGACTTTGAGATAGACTTGATTCCCATTAAGTTGGGAAGTTTTGATGTTATTATTGGTATGGATTGGTTGACTAAGATTAGAGCCGAGATTATTTGTGGAGACAAAGCTCTTCGTATACCCCAAGGAGACGGTGAGCCACTAACCATTTATGGCGAGAGATGTACCTCACAACTGAACCTCATTAGTTGCGTGAAAGCGCAAAAGATAATGAAGAAGGGACGCCTTGCTGTCCTAGCTCATGTGAAAACCGTAGGAACCGAGGAGAAGAAAGTGGAAGATGTGCGTATTGTGAACGAGTTTTCCGATGTCTTTCCCGAAGAACTGCCTGGATTACCGCCACCGAGGGCAGTAGAGTTTCAGATTGACTTAGTGCCAGGAGCTGCACCTGTAGCTCGCGCACCCTATAGACTTGCACCTTCCGAGATGCAAGAATTGCAAAGCCAACTACAAGAGTTACTTGATCGAGGGTTTATTCAACCAAGTTCTTCGCCGTGGGGCGCACCTGTATTGTTTGTGAAGAAGAAGGATGGATCCTTCCGAATGTGTATCAACTACCGTGAGCTTAACAAATTAACAATCAAGAATCGGTATCCTCTTCCACGGATTGACGATCTTTTTGACCAACTGCAAGGATCGTGTGTTTACTCAAAGATCGATTTGCGATCGGGCTATCACCAGTTGAGGGTGAAAGAAAGCGACGTGATGAAAACTGCATTTAGAACCCGCTATGGTCATTATGAGTTTCTTGTAATGCCATTCGGTCTAACCAATGCACCTGCTGTATTTATGGACCTTATGAACCGTGTTTGCAAGCCGTACTTGGACAAGTTTGTTATAGTCTTCATTGATGATATCCTCATCTACTCTAAGAGCGAGGAAGAACACGAGCATCATCTCCGATTAGTACTTGAGCTCTTGAGACGAGAGCAACTCTACGCGAAGTTTTCTAAGTGTGAATTCTGGTTGAAGGAAGTTCAGTTTTTGGGTCATGTTGTGAGTGACCAGGGCATCAAAGTTGATCCCGCCAAGATAGAAGCGATCAGCAAGTGGGAGACCCCCACTACTCCGACTCACATCCGCCAATTTTTGGGTCTTGCCGGTTACTACCGAAGGTTTATCGAAGGTTTCTCTCTGATTTCACGTCCGTTAACCGCACTCACTCACAAAGGAAAGAAATTTGTTTGGGGAGACGAACAAGAGAAGGTATTTCAATTCTTGAAACAGAAGTTAACCACCGCACCTATCTTATCACTTCCTGAGGGTAATGACGATTTTGTTGTTTACTGCGACGCCTCGAAAACTGGTTATGGTTGTGTACTGATGCAACGCATGAAGGTCATCGCCTATGCTTCTCGTCAACTGAAGATCCACGAACGAAACTATACCACACACGATCTTGAACTTGGAGCCGTTGTCTTCGCACTCAAATTGTGGAGGCACTATCTGTATGAGACTAAATGCACTATCTTCACCGATCACAAGAGTCTCCAGCATATATTCGATCAGAAACATTTGAATATGAGACAACGAAGATGGATTGAGACACTAAATGATTACAAGTGTGAACTTCGCTACCATCCGGGTAAAGCCAACGTTGTTGCTGACGCATTAAGCCGAAAGGAGAGATCGGCACCCCTTCGTGTTCGAGCATTGAACATCACGATTCATTCCAATCTCCAGAACCAAATCCGAGCAGCCCAAGAACAGGCTCTCATAGAGAAGCACTTGCGGTATGAGTATTTGAACATCCTCGTCTCCAAATTCGAAGTTAGGGAATCCGGACTCCGATGTTATGCCGGAAGAATTTGGGTACCACGTTATGGAGATCTACGGAGTCTCATACTTGATGAAGCTCATAAGTCTAGATATTCGATTCATCCCGGAGCGGGCAAGATGTATCATGATATTAAAGAACAGTATTGGTGGCCCAATCTCAAGAAAGATGTTGCATCTTATGTTAGTAAGTGTTTGACTTGCTCAAAAGTTAAAGCCGAACATCAAAAACCTTCTGGGTTACTTCAACAGCCGGAAATCCCGCAATGGAAGTGGGAGATGATAACTATGGACTTTATCACCAAGCTGCCAAAGACGGTGGGCGGATACGACACCATTTGGGTTATTGTTGATCGTCTTACAAAATCTGCACACTTCTTAGCAATGAAAGAGACCGATACAATGGAGAGGCTTGCTCAACTTTATATCAAAGAGGTCGTATCACGACACGGTATACCTATATCAATCATCTCCGATCGCGACCCTCGTTTTGCTTCTAGATTTTGGCGTTCTCTACAAGAAGCCATGGGAACTCGTCTCGACATGAGCACTGCATATCACCCTCAGACTGACGGGCAAAGTGAACGAACAATTCAAACCTTGGAGGACATGCTACGTGCATGTGTTATTGATTTTGGAAAGGCCTGGGAAAGGCATTTGCCACTCGCCGAATTCTCGTACAACAACAGTTATCACTCGAGCATTAAAGCTGCACCTTTTGAAGCGTTGTATGGCCGCAAGTTCCGTTCTCCTCTTTGTTGGGCCGAGCTAGGTGAAGTGCAACTCACCGGGCCCGAGATAGTCCATGAAACCTCGGAAAAGATTGCTCAGATTCAAAACAGACTCAAGGTAGCCCGTGATCGCCAAAAGAGTTATGCTGATCTTAAACGTAAAGACTTTGAATTCAACGTTGGTGATCGTGTTATGTTGAAGGTTGCACCTTGGAAGGGTGTGATTCGTTTTGGGAAACGCGGAAAGTTAAACCCGCGGTACATTGGTCCATTTGAAATTTTGGAACGTGTTGGACCCGTTGCTTATCGTCTTGATCTTCCAGCACAATTGAGCTCAGTTCATCCTACCTTCCATGTATCAAACTTGAAGAAGTGTCTTGCTCCACCTGAACTTATCATACCATTGGAGGAACTTACTATCGATGACAAACTCCACTTTGTGGAAGAGCCCGTTGAAATCATGGAAAAAGAAGTCAAGGAGTTGAAACACAATAGGATTCCAATCGTCCGAGTTCGATGGAATTCCAAACGAGGACCTGAGTTTACTTGGGAACGAGAGGACCGCATGAGACAGAAGTATCCTCACCTTTTCCCACCTCCTCCATCACCTTCAGATTCAGCTTAAAATTTCGGGACGAAATTTTCTTTAACAGGTGGGTAATGTAACGACCCTGGTTTTTCCAACGTTATTTATTAATAATTATTATTATTAATACGCTTGATTAAACGAATGTATGTTATTACATTTACATGTTGCTTTAATTGCCCGTACTTGAACTTTAAATGCCCGAAACGTCTTTGTGACACCCGGAACTTGCACGAATAATATTTTCAAGTATTATTTACCTTCATGATTAATTTTATTAATCATTTTAATTAACTAAAGCAATTAGTTAGTTACTTGGGCTTAACTTGGACTTTTAAGTGGATTACTTGCTAACTACTCACTACTTGGGCTTTATTAGTTAATGGACTCTTGATTAATGACCCATAAGCCCACCCTACTTATTATATGGATTAATTAGCCCACCTTGCTACTTGTAAGTACTAGTTTCATGCTTAACTAGTTGGTTACTTCCATTTGGAGTCTTGTTGCACATAATCCCCATGAACACCACCTTATTATCCAACTTTATGAGCTTTACCATGCAAATGACCACCAAACTTCTCCCTTCCCCTTTGCTTTGCTGCTGGCCGACGGTTTCCCAAGCAATATGGGAGCCAAAATTCATTTTCTTTTATCATTTGATTCATTAGAACACTCTCTCATTCAAACACACTTTACTTACTTCCATTTTTCTCTCAACTTTCTCTCCACTTTCTCTAGTTCTTGCAAGTAAGTTTGAACTTGTTCTTCCTCTTTTTGTTTGATAAAAACCGTGGCCTTCATCATCAAAATCATCATCATCTTTTGTTGTTTGTTACTTAATCTTGTTGTAGTTTAATTACTTGTAGATTACTAAGTTGTTTACTTACTTACTTACTTGTCTTTCTTTACATGTTTCAAGAATCAACTCTTTAGTTTGATTCTTCACTTATATCTTGTATTTATCAAGAACATTCAAGAACATAATCTATCTAGTTATGTTCTACATATTTTGTTTCAAAAGATTTAAAGTTCTTAGTTGTAGAAACTCATTACTTGTAGTTCTTGAAGTAACTTTAAAGTTACTTCACTTAAAGATCAACTTGGGTTGAATCTTTAAAAGTATGAGCAACTATGAACCATTTTCTTGTTTATTTAGTTTTCTACTTCTTTTATTGCAAAGTTTGTAAGTTCATGTGTTAAAGACATACTTGTGATTCATGAAATAAACTTTAAAGTTTACTTTCCTTAAAGATCAAGCTTAGGCTTGAATCTTTAAAGTATGCAACTCATGAACATAATTACTTGTTTACTTAGCTATTTACTTCATTTTATGCACCTTATTTACATGTTGTTAGTTTATTTGGTCAAGAACTACAAGTTAGACTTGATCTCATAATCTTCTTGAACTTAAAAGTTAACTTATGAGTTTCAAGAACATAGAAGTGTAACTTACAAGTTACAACTTCAAATACCTTTGAAAGATCTAAGTTATCTAGCTTATGGTCTTCTTAAATTGTCATAAACAAAAGCTATAAAGCTTACATACACTTTACTAGTTGTTGATTTAAGTTTATAACTTGTTTTTACTTCTAAAGTTCATGTAAGTGTTGAAACTAAGCCTTGATGTAACCTTGGTTCATCAAACACTTACAACACTTGCACTTGAGTTATGATGGACAAACCTTGGTCAAAATGATGTTAACACATCAATGAGTTGTACACTTGAAGCTATACGCATCAAGAATGAGAACCGTGATGAACATCAAGCACCGAGACAACCGGAACTCTCCAAAACCCACTGTTCTGTCCAAAACCTACTGACCTGATGCTTCTGGAACATACCAGTAGACCTGGGCTGTTCTAACCTTGATTTTTAGATAGAACTTTTCGAGTAGATAACTTTTCATATAGGACTCGTCTTAATCCGAGTTACGGTTTAGGATTTATGGCCCTCCGATCGTTACCATGTCCTTTAACGTTGTGCAGAAATTTCTGACCTACTCGCACTTAGACCGTCGCCACGGTCAAACCAAGACGAGTTTGCTTCTGTAAATTTTACCACACTTAAGGGACTCATAGACGGAGCCATGACCACTGGTCTCACCTTAATTCAGTAAGGGTAGAGGCTGTGGTGACTGACCGAAGTCAGCCTTTGTTTTAAACGACTTTCATAAACGAGTCTTACTTGTTACCTTTTGTTTAATGATGATTGATGATGACCCTTATGACCTTAATTACGTACTTGTAAACCTTTTGAGACGACTTATTGACTTAGTGCTATTTGACTTAGGTTGAGGACGTTTGGACCGTTACTTGCACACCACTTTCCGACTACTACCTTACCATTACTACTAATCATTGTGAGTTATAGCATTCCCTTTTTACTTTAACTTATTTTGGGAACTGAGAATGCATGCGGATTTTATGTTTTACATACTAGGCACGAGTACTTAAACTTTATATATGTGTGGGTTATATAACGGCAGAAACATTCCCTTTAGTTCGGTAACGTTTAATCATTGGTTTTTGAACCGTGAACGCGAATCTTAGATATGGATCCATAGGGTTTGACATCCCCACTCGGGCTAGTAGCGCTAGCATTTAACGAGTGTTTAATACTTCGAGGTTATACGCACTTGCCAAGTGCACTTTAAGGGGGTACATTAAACGTTAAGTTAGTTACCGGGTGCCCACGGTTAAGCATATACTTTTACATACTTTTGAAACGCTCGTTGTAGCACTGAAATCTCGTGGCCTACTTACATTACTGTTATACTTAAACTATAGCTCACCAACCTTTGTGTTGACCTTTTTAAGCATGTATTTTCTCAGGTGCTTGAAGTCGCTTCCGCTATCTTACTAGTCGTGCTGTAGAACCCGCTGCCTAGAGTTGTTATCGCATGACTACTTATGTTGCATTCAAACTTTTTACTTATGAACTTATGTTATGTAACGAGCATTATGGTCACGTACACTTATTTAATGCTTCTACTTAGTGAAGCATACTTTTGATTTGTAAAACAATTGACGTATGTTATGACGTCACTTTTATTAATGAATGCAAACTCTGTTTTTAAAACGCATATAGTACTTAACCTTGTAATGATCCTGTTGATGATGGTCCGTACATGATGATTTAGTACGGGGCGTCACAGTATACAATATATCTTTTTCATTGTTATGTTCGTATTCCTTTAACATTAATATATGTTACACTAGTTTTATGAGTCCGTGCGTTGCACGACATTTGTATAAATTAGTAGTCGATAACGTTAATATTGGTTTATCAAATGTAAACATTTGTACCGTAAACATTGATATTAATATTGAATAATAAAGCATAGATTATGTCTGTTAGAATTATTTTAACTTTAATTGACAAATAATCGATAAAATATCAAACACGAGCCCCTAAAAAGTTGTTTTAAAACTGATCATTAAGAATAGTATTTATGTATATCTTTAATTGTATATGTTTTTAGTAGTAACTAATTCTATTATGTCAAAATCTCTAATGAAGTAGAGCAGACATACGTCTAAATATCTATAAGGATCATAAAATAATCGTTTTAACTTCAGTTGACAAACATGAGTTTGTGCGTTCATATAATATTCTACAAATATTATAGTAACATAATTTTTATGCGCAACCTGTACATTAATTTTATATTATATAAAATATCATTCTATAATAATATTATAATATTAACAAAGAATTATCTATTTTATAATTTTTAGTACAATAAAAAACATTGTTAATGATTTTCAATATATGACCATTTATTATACATATAAATCATATCAATATTTATTAAATCAATGTATCGGTTAATATAAATTAAAAGCTATTATTATATTATTTATTTTATTATAGAAAACTTATTTTTAATTCATTATAATTATATTTATTGTTTGAAAAAGAATAATTCAAATGGTCTCTAAAACAATTTCAAAATAACAAATAACAGTATAATATATAATATTAATATAATTATTATAACATCTATCGTTTGTTAATATTAATATAATATCATATGCTCCGTATTATTTATTATTTATAGTAATATAATATAATATAATATAATATTTTAGGTAAAGAAATTGTATATTAACTTAAATTAGGAAATCTAATAAATTTGATTAATATATGGAAATAATTTATAGACTGACACATGGCAGAAGTAAAAGAGGAGTGACACGTCACATGAATTAATTAGGAGTTGACACGTAGTATTATTGTCATGCGTTCTCACAAGAATTAATCAAGAGTTGACACGTAGGATTATTATCACGCGTTTTATATAATGTATAGATAGATTGCATGTTGTTCATAATACAATCAATTATTTGGTAACATGTTTACAAATATAATTTATTTTATTTTTCTTGAAAAGCAGGGATTTTTATTAAACACAACATAATAAAGACACATACAAAACACAAATGATTATCCAAGAATACAATTCGATAGTTAAGGTTGCGAAGGGTGCAACCAAAACCTCCTAATCTAACACGAAAGGTATGTATGCGAGTTACTCAACCAAATAAGTTAATTGAACTTCTTTCCTCTCTATCTAAGTTAAATTCATTCGAAAGACTTAACTTGAATTTCATTTAGAGTAACCAGTGCATTCCTTGTACTTCCACGAAATACTTTATTATTACGATTTTTCTTAAATGTAGTATGCACTGATCCATTCGATAGCTTGCTAAATTTTCTTCCCAAATGTAGACAGCTGGGTTCCGGAGTTGCCTCTAAGAATTTCAATGAAACCAAGATTCACAAAGGACACCAAACCCCACCAACTATAAACCCGATTCCAAACGTCAAAAGTATGAGAACAAAAGACCAAAGTATGATCCGTAGTTTCCAAGTCGTCATCACAAAGAGGGCATCTAACACTATATAAAATAATTCCCCTTTTATCCAACTCGATCCACACCGGTAGTCGTTTCTTCATTAACCACCACACGAAGATTTCAATTTTTTTCGGAACAAGAATCTTTCGCAAGGTATCCGACACGTTGTTACCCAATGATTGAATTTCTTCGTCACATATTTCGGATAATGTTTTGACATTAAAAGGTTTATCGCCTTCTAAATTCCATTTCCAATCGTCCATTTGTTCAGTTAGATGAACCTCGGATAGCAGCAACATCATTGCATCAAACTCGCCACGTGAACGACCCATTGGTTGACAGGCCCATTCCCAGCTAAAACTGTTCGCTGGCCCAATTCCCTGGATCCTATCAAAACAATAGCATCTTTCTCAATTCTTAGTTTCTAATCGGTAGATACGCGGAAATAGAGAGCGGAGTTTGTTATTCCCTATCCACACTTCATTCCAAAATGATGTAGACGAACAGTTCCCAACAGATTTAACGAAGGAATTCTTGAAAGGAATCCCAAAGTCTTCTAATTACAACAAGAGACTCAAAAGAACCGATTTAATAAGCCCTAATCTTCCGCCATATGACATCGATCTCATTTTCCAACTTGAAAGCCGACTTTTGATTTTTTCAATAACCGGATTCCAATCTCTTAATTTTGTAATCTTACAACTAATCGGAAACCCAAGATAAGTGAACGGGAATGAACCTACTTGGAAACCAATTTGATTAGCAACCTCAAGCATCTCATCACTACTCACTCCAATTTCATACAAACAACTTTTATGAAAATTCACCTTTAACCCGGAAGCAAGTTCGAAACACTTAAGGAGATTTTGTAGACTACGCGCAATCGATCTACTCCATTCGGCCTTAAAAATAGTGTTATCTGCATATTGTAGATGCTAGATGGGAACTTTATCAACTCCGACTTCAATACCTTTAAAAATTCCCTTATAAAAAGCCACTTTAGCAAGTATATATAGCCCTTCCACCGCGAGAATGAATAAAAATGGTGCAAGAGGATCACCTTGCCTTACACCTAATCCCAACGAAAACTCATTAGTCGGTGACCCATTCACAAGAATAGAAATTGAAGCCGTAGTAAGACAAGACCGGATTTATTTCCGCCATCTAACACCAAAACCCATACATTTCATGACCTCCAACAAAAAATCCCAATTAATACAATCGAAAGCCTTTTCAAAATCCACTTTGAAGAGAATTCCTCTTTGTCTACTTGATCTAGGAAAGTCAATGCATTCATCCACGATTAGGGCACCATCTAAGATAAACCTACACTGTAAAAAAGCACTTTGTTCCGGACCTACAAGCGAAGGAATGACTTTACGAAGACGATTAGAAAGAATTTTGGAAATTATTTTATAATAAATAGCAATGAGACTAATGGGATGAAAGTCACTAAGCTTTTGCGGATCATTTATTTTCAGAATAAGAGTAACAAACGAAGTATTACATCCCTTTGAAATTTCGCCTTTCCTCCAAAACCATGGAATCGCATCGATGAGATCACCCTTGATTATTTCCCAATATTAGAAAAAAACTCATATTAAAATCGTCTGAACCCGACGCTTTGGTACTACAGCAATGATATCATAAATTTTATTGATTGTATTTTTGTCAATCCTAACTTTGAGAAAATTTAGATTTACCGGTATTAGACCATCATTGGCGGAGCGTGATCACCATCAAAAGACCACTATCACGCCACCATAGCGCCGCTGTGGGGCGTGATGGGTCAAATAATTCGTGGGCGCGATGAAGCCATCTCCAAGCGTGTTGCAGTCGATGCTTTTTTCTGTTTGGATGTTCGAAAATGTATCCGTTGAAGTTGCAGTATATATTTGTTGCAACAATAATGAAATTGTATTTAATTTGATAAATAATAAAAAAAAATTATATCTCTATAAATACAATACATTTCATCCCATTATTTTTGAAATGCCCCGTTCATATCGATTATAAACGTTACATAATAATTGATTTCATTGCGGGTATTTGACATCTATATGATACATTTTACAAACATTGCATTCGTTTTTAAAAGACAAACTTTCATTTCATCGAAAGTTGACGGCATGCATACCACTTCATAATATATCCAAACTATAAATGACTTAATAATAATCTTGTTGAACTCAATGACTCGAATGCAACGTCTTTTGAAATATGCCATGAATGACTCCAAGTAATATCTCTAAAATGAGCAAATGCACAGCGGAAGATTTCTTTCATACCTGAGAATAAACATGTTTTTAAAAGTGTCAACCAAAAGGTTAGAGAGTTCATAGGTTTATCATAAACAATAAAATTCATAATTTTGATAGACCACAAGATTTAAATGTGCATGGTATAAATGGGCCCAAATCCTACACTCACCTGTAATGTACATGCGGTTTTCTTTAAATAGAGTACACATATCTCGTGTACAAAATCATTTTTTTTAAATGCTTAATAACCGTACACATATATTGTGTACAAAAATCATTCTCTCGATATATAACATTCACTTTACTTTCTTTGCTTGGTAACCGACCTTAACATTTAATGCGCATCATAAATATCCCCAAAATAAACAGAACTTTCAGTCTGTAATAATATAAACCTCGGAGTACTAAACACTACGACCACTAGCTCTTCCGTCTAGTGAACATTCTGGGCGGGGGTGTTAAACCCGGTAGCTACCTTTAGGATTCGCATGAATTAGCAGGCAATTATAAAGTCCAAACTAATTCTTAGGTTACCAAGCTATAATAATCAGGGGGAAATATTCACACCAATTAGTGGCAATTATAACATCCAACTAATTCAATAATAATCAACAGAACTTCTATCTGTATAATAATTCATTCGAGAAATGTTTTGCTTGTGTCTATCTCGTCAAACATTTATAAAAGCATCTCATGTATTCTCATTCCAAAAATATAGATTTCAAAGGCATTTACTAAAACAGTTGTAAAAACAGCGCATGTATTCTCAGTCCCAAAAATATAAAGAGTAAAAGGGAATAAAATGAACTCACGATACAATATTTTGTAGTAAAAATATTCATACGAAGATACTGAACAATGTAGGGTTGGCTTCAGATTCACGAACCTATATCAAGTATATATATTAACACATATAATTGTAATCGAACAAATTTAGATATTACCTACCCGTTAAAGAAATTTCGTCTCGAAATTTGATAAGGATTGTCATCGTTGACAATAAGTATGTTTTCATGACTCATATGAGTTAGAAATTAGAGTTTTATCAACAGTGAGTACTATGGATAAAACAATTCGTTTATGTGAAGAGTACGAGTGAAGCTATCACAAAAGAGTGAAATGAATAAATGCGGGTTTGTCTTAACCGGTGACCTAGTCACGGTTGATTTCTGAAAATCGAGGAATTTAGAGGATATCTTCATAATAAGATTTGATTCTTCGGTAATTAAGGAAATTAGGATCCTCTTTGGTTAAATGAGATAATCTGTTTCGATTGCTCTGTCTGATATTTCACTATAAATCCACCCTCTCCGTTTCATTATTTCCACCACTCCTACATCTTCTTCCTTATTTCATACTTCTAAAGGATTGTGAAAATGCTTCATCCAGTCCTGATCCTTGATATGTTCTGACTATCACAACAATCATCCTTCTATTTCAACTCCCACCGGAGGAAGCTGTTTACTTCTACTTCGCCCTTGGGGTAGTGGTTTTCATAATCCTTCCTTGCATCTGTCTTTCCATAATTATTGACATCTACGGTTAATGATCTCTTCTATTTACTGCGATTTATACTCCCATTTCTATTTCGTAGCTTCATTATTTTGTTTTCTCTTCTTGCCATTAAGTACCGCAAGTAATGGTCCAGAATTCGTAGGTATGGAGTTTCGAATGAACATGACTAGTGTTCTAAGAGAGAAATTGTAATAGCACGATCTTGATTGGTTAAATTACCAGAATTCAAGATAAAAGATAGAACTATCAAGAAATTATGTTCTTGATATGTTTATATATTAGATAGAATGTAAGAGTCGTGTAACATGGTACATGATGACGTTATGATCTGTGAATCATTACGTTCCATTAGAAACTCAGCATGACTTACTGTAATATAATCACGTTGATCAAGTGTCATTATATTATACTAATTCATGCTTCAATTTCCAACACTTTTTCAAAAACATTCATAATTTAAACTCGAGGGTTTATAGAATATAGAAACTAAACAGTTTCCTTTATGATGTAATACCGATAATGCGAAGAGATAAATAATTTCAGATAAGAATAGTTATGAAAATATCTTCAGAAATATCGAGGATATTCATAATGAAAGATACGATGATATCTTATAATTTCTAATATTGATGGATGATGAAGAAGATTTGTCCGTAAAGTTTAGAGTCAGGAGCAAGGTATTGGTTAATGACTTCAGCAGATACTGAATCATTTGGATTCTTTGAAGGCAGGTTTAGTCTTTGTGATTTGTCCACAGCCTCCTTCATAGTTTGTTCAATCCGTTTTCCAGTTCCAAACCTTCTCTTTTTCTGAGCTTTGCCAACACACTATTCTTTATCATCATACCTTTGACTGTTAAGATCGTTTACAGTTTTTGCTGCTTCATTCAGCTTTTTCAGAATTTAGAATATTGATTCGTAGACTGGGTGCTTTTTAGAATTTCAGAATGGAAGATCAAAATTTTAAAAGATAAATGTTATATGTATACATATAACTTTTGATGTAGAAACGCTACGAGATTCGAAATACTGATTGCTGATTCTTAGTAATTGTTATGGTAATTATCGTTACAAGATGCAGATGAGTTCATGATAGGATCTCAATAGATAAATATAGTGATTTTTTGAAAAGATTTGAGCCAAGAAGCAACGAGATTGTTGGTAAGTCTGTTGTTAATATGGTGGAATATAAAAGGTTCTCCGGTAACAATAAAGGGTATCTTATATATCAAAGTTATAATAAGACTAATCCGGATGAAAAGTCAAAGTTGACTTGCTGGAGCTGTGACAAAACTGGCTATTTTGAAAAGGAATTCGCAAAGTTATTTCCGATAATAACAATGTCAAAGGAGCTAGCACAGATACATGTTAAACGTTTACTCAAGTTCCGAGAGTTTTTCAAGTGCATAACTATATGCATAAATCTTTCTTCTTGTCAATTACATGTGGTTGGATCATCCTCTCGATTGAGGTGTTTTCAAGAATCGTGAAATATTTGAACGCAGATTGAAATCGTCAAGATACAAATGAGGTTTAAGATGAAATCAAGTGGCAAACTTGAAAAAATGTTTAGTTTCATATCTTATAATCAATATTTTATTTCATTTTAATTGTCCAATGTTAATAGTCCACAGTTAGTAGTCCACAGTTAGTAGTTCAATAATTTATATATAGTTTAATATATAATATTCGAATTAATTAATACGTATCGTGACCCATTGTATACATGTCTCAGACTCGGTCACAACCCATGGTTTATATATTATTTTAGAATCAACCTCGACCCTTTATATGCTAACTCGAGCATTACCGTGTATAGAGTGACTTACGGTTATTCCAAATAATATATATAGATGACGCCGATATGATATATCAAAACATTGTATACGTGTCCCGATTTATCCGACGATATTTAAAGTGCGTAAAATAAATAACAGAAATTAAATAACGATAAATAAAATTGCGCGAATTAAAATTGCGATAAATAAATTGCGATAAATAAATTGCGATAAATAAAATGTAATAAGGAATTAACAGTTAGCTAGGAACAGTTAGCTAGGATTTTGTTAGCGTGGTTTTTTAACAAAATTTCTCATACTTAATTTGTTTGTTTCTAACAAATTTTATTTTTGTCCAATGTTTTCTTCATTGTGCCACTTGTTGGATTCTGATAAGTCAAAATCCAAATATGAAATTAAATAAAAATGGTTATTCTGTGGTGAACGGATTCGTATATTTGTGAATGTAAGTAGGATAGTAAATGACTGTTGAATCAGATTCGAAGAATGTACAGTGTAACTTATTAATGTGAAATCTAAATATTCCTCGGGTATTACCTACCCGTTAAAATATTTTCACTATTAACAGTTTGTACAAAAGAATTTTTAATTACAATCTTTATGAAAACATATATACATATATATTTTCTTAAGATGTAATCATGGATTTAATGAGTCAATATGATATTAAACTCATTTGATTTACCATTAGAACAAGAATATATAATCTCTAAAACGTTAGAGATTACATAATCGCCATGTCGAACGAAGATAAATGATGTAGAACGTCATGTAGAACGATGATTATGCTCGAGGTACAGATTGTGATGTTGAGGCGTGTGTTGTTGTGGTTTGTGTTGTTGCTGGTGGTACTGTTGATGCTGGTGACGCTGCTGGTGCTTGTAAGTTGTGCATCGTACTCTCCAAAGCTACGACTCGAGCACGAATTTCGTTGACTTCTTCTATTACTCTGGGATGGTTGACGGTTGGAACGAGCAGACGAATAAGGTTTCGAATTTGAGATAGTATATAATCATGGCGAGATATTCAAGAAATGATGGTGAAAATGGTGTTTCGGACTGGTTTGCCGGTAAGTGCTTCAGATTCTTCGCCAAGAGTGCAGGTTGGTGGGTGGAAAGGATCGCCTTCTTCTCATCTCCATTGATTAAGTCGACTACGAACCCATCCCCAATTCATTCAGAATTGAAGATGACAACCCATTCTGGTTACACTGCTTTTGGTGCTCAGGTGAATATCCATATCGGAATAACTGTCAGAATAACTATCAGAATAGTTATCGGAATTCGAGGGACTCGAACTGGTTGAGGGATCCATCTCGTTCGATCAGGGAATTGATTTTTGATATGAAATAGATTATAGGATTTAGATTGATATTCTTAAATACATATTTTCATATGTATATATAATTGATAATGCTAAAAACGAACATATATTTCATAGCATTATCCCTCAAGAAAGACAAGCTTTTAGTTGCAATTGTTCTATTTACAAGTGATATTTGTTTAAATAATAAAAGGTGAAGACAAAAGACAGATTCGACGAATTGAAGACGCAAACGACCAAAAAGCTCAAAAGTACAAAGTACAATCAAAGTGGTTCAAATTATTGATGAGAAACGTCTCAAAATTACAAAAGTACAAGACGCAAAACGCAAAGTACAAGATATTAAATTGTACGCAAGGATGTTCGAAAATCCGGAACCGGGACCTGAGCCAACTCTCAACGCGCGACGCAACGGAGCGAAAATTACAAGTCAACTATGCACATAAATATAATATAATATTTAAATAATTCTTAAAATTATTTATATATTATAATTATTTATTTAAAACCGTCGGCAAGAAGCAAACAAACTCATGTGAGCTGGAAAAGCAGGCCATGCGACCGCATGGCCTGGAAGTGCAAAAACCATGCGGTCGCATGGTGCACTGTAGCACGAGACATCCTATAAATTTCGCGTATTTTAGCCGAATTTTAATACATCTTTTTCCTTCTATCTATCTCACGTAATATATATATATATATATATATATATATATATATATATATATTTATATTATAATTTTAATTTTAATTTTAATTTTAATAATAAGGGTATGTTAGCGAATGTTGTAAGGGTGTAAGTCAAAATTCTGTTCGTGTAACGCTACGCTATTTTTAATCATTGTAAGTTATGTTCAACCTTTTTAAATTAATGTCTCGTAGCTAAGTTATTATTATGCTTATTTAAGCCGAAGTAATCGTGATGTTGGGCTAAAATATTAAAGACATAGTAATTGGGCTTTGTACCATAATTGTGGTTTGGACTAAAGAACGACACTTGTGGAAATTAGACTATGGGCTATTAATGGGCTTTATATTTGTTTAATTAAATGATAGTTTGTTAATTTAATATAAAGATTTACAATTGGACATACCTATAAATAACCACATATATTCGATCGGACACGATGCGCGGGATATTTATAAGTACTAATAATCGTTCATTTAACCGGACACGGGAATGGATTAATAGTTAATGGACTTATTAAAACAAGGGTGAATTATGTACAAGGACACTTGGCGTAATTAATAACAAAGTATTAAAATTTTGGGTTACACGCAGTCGATATCCTGGTGTAATTATTAAATTGTTACAGTTTAAGTCCCCAATTAGTTGGAATATTTGACTTCGGATATAAGGATAATTTGACGAGGACACTCGCACTTTATATTTATGACTGATGGACTGTTATGGACAAAAACCAGACGGACATAATGAATAATCTAGGACAAAGGACAATTAACCCATGAGAATAAACTAAAATCAACACGTCAAACATCATGATTACGGAAGTTTAAATAAGCATAATTCCTTTATTTCATATTTAATTGCACTTTTAATTATCGTACTTTTTAATTATCGCAACTTTATTTATTGTCATTTATTTTACGCACTTTTATTTATCGCAATTTCAATTTCGTTATTTACATTACGCTTTAATTTAAGTTATATTTATTTTTAATATTTTACATTAGGTTTTAACTGCGACTAAAGTTTTAAAATCGACAAACCGGTCATTAAACGGTAAAAACCCCCTTTTATAATAATAATACTACTTATATATATTTATATTTTTACAAATATAGTTTTAAAAATATAGCGTTAAACTTGGCGAGTTCCCTGTGGACGAACCGGACTTACTAAAAACTACACTACTGTACGATTAGGTACACTGCCTATGAGTGTTGTAGCAAGGTTTAGGTATATCCACTCTATAAATAAATAAATAACTTGTGTAAAATTGTATCGTATTTAATAGTATTTTGTAGTAAAAATATAACTATTTTGTATACACCTCGCATAACATCAAGTATTTTTGGCACCGCTGCCGGGGAAAGTTAAACGCCGAAAGCACAATGCTATATATAAAAAAAGATTTTTATTAAGTCTTAGTTTATTTTTGTAAAAATACGCTTTTGTAAAAATACGTTTTAATTATTAAAAACACAAAAATATAAAAAGAAAAACAAAATATATATATTTTTAAGAGTTGATCAAAATATATAAAATTATAAAGTATTTTTATTTCTATTTTTTTAAATATTAGTTTTATTTAAGTTATATAAATATTTTATATAAATTTAAAAATAGAAAAATAAAAATAAAAAATATATATATATATATATATATATATATATATATATATATATATATATATATATATATATATATATATATATATATATATATATATATATATATATAAGTTTACGGGCCGATCACTGTTGAAACCCATAATCTGGCCTAGAAATTTAATCCATGCGACCGCATGGAGTTTTAACTCCAATCTCATGCGATCGCATGACTGGATCTGACACGCCGAAGTTGACCTAGTTCTGCATTAATTACGGGTATAATTTAATTATTATAATTAAAAACCTTAATTAGGGTTATTTATTTAATTATTAAGTTTTAGTTTTATTTAATTTGTATTTTTAGTTTTAATTAGTTTTAATAAATTATAAAATTAATACTTTTATAAATAAATAATATAAAAATAATATTTTTATAAAAATTGTACTTTTTACAACTTTAAGTTTATTTTTATATTTTGTATCTTTTTATTTGTTTTAGCGTAATATTTGTATTTTTCGTTCGTATTTAGTTTTAAGTCATAGTTTTTGCCATAGTTATTTTTATTTCTAGATTTTTAGGCTTTGCCGTAAAATCCCTTAAGTGCTTTTTCTTTAGACTAAGATTTAGGTGCTTTAGAATTTTGCGACGCTGTTTTAAAATTTTAGTACCTTTTTAAGTTATTGCCGTTTTGGATATAGAATTCCTTTTAAGCTTTAATACCTTTAGACGCAACTTTTAATTCTTAGTTTTTAGACTCTTAAGTTTCGAGCACTACGTTCTTTTTATTATTATTCGACCATTTATTTTTCGATGTTTTTCGACGCATTCTTTTTCTTTCTTATTTCTCGACGCTATAGTTTTTAGGACATAGAATTTTCTATTTCTTCTCTAAAATTTCTTTAAATTTCAACGAAAAATTATTTTACGCGGTTAAATTGATAGACATCCAAAATTTTCTGCTTCGTAGTAATAGTTGGATTTGTTAGTGGCTGAGTTGTGAGCTTCCGATTTAAAGGGTTCTGGCTCCCTGCTACATCTATTGGCTATTCGAAACGTGGGCAAAAGCAGAAAAGTCTATTAATTTGATAACTTATATAATTTTTATTTTTATAACTAATAGGATATTCAGTGAATACACCGAGCAAAACGTTCACCACCTTTCATACGTTCACCACCTGTAACTCGATCAAGACATCTAGCCAATATTGTCGCCGTTGATTTTTCTTTAGAATCGTCATCAAGTCGACCAAGTACTCCAATTCAAATTTTCGATAATCCATTTTTTGAACCCGACCTCACAATTGAGAATCCGGAGGAAATTCAGGGACAATTCCGAGATTCTGAACCATTAATCTTTCCTCCGGAACCACCAATCATTCAAATAGAGATTGTCAAGGAACAACCCATTAAATCAGAATCATCTAGTGATTCAGATTCAACAAATTCAATCATGGAAAATTTGGAACCTCTAAGTATGGAAGACCGAATGCGAGCTAAACGCACTGGCCAAGGTCACGCAATTACTCAACCAGACATTAATGCGCCAGATTATGAAATCAAAGGACAAATCCTACACATGGTAACTAATCAATGCCAATTTAGTGGTACGCTAAAGGAAGATCCAAACGAACATCTTCGTACCTTTAATAGGATATGTACTCTATTTAAAATAAGAGAAGTTGAGGATGAATAGATATATCTCATGTTATTTCCCTGGACTTTAAAGGGAGAAGCCAAAGATTGGTTAGAATCGTTACCTGAAGGGGCGATTGATACATGGGATGTCTTAGTTGAAAATTTTCTTAAACAATTCTTTTCAGCATCTAAAGCCGTAAGACTTCAAGGAGAAATTGTTACGTTCACGCAAAATCAAATGAAACTTTATATGAGGCATGGACAAGATTTGGAAAGTTATTGAGAGGATGTCCGCAATATGGTTTAGACACTTGTCAAATAGTACAAATATTCTACCAAGGATGTGACATCACTATAAGAAAAGACATTGATATAGCAGCTGGTGGTTCCATTATGAAGAAAACCGCAACTGACGCTTACAAAATTATTGATAACACTGCTTCCCACTCACAGGAGTGGCATCAAGAAAAAGATATCGTTAGATCATCTAAAGCTGCTAGAGCCGATTCTAGCCATGACTTTGATTCTATTTCTGCAAAGATAGATGTTGTCGAGAGACGAATGGAAAAGATGACTAAGGATATTACTCAATACGAATTAGTTGTGAGCAGTGTGGAGGACCACATTTGACAAAAGATTGTCTCAGTATTGAACAAACAATGGAACAGAGAGAGAATGTTTCATACATGAACCAAAGGCCTGGAAATAACTATCAGAATAATTATCAACCGCCAAGACCAATTTACAATCAAAACCAAAATTATAACCGAAATGTTCCATACAACAATCAACAAGGTCCTAGCAATCAACAAGTATCCAACAATACTTACAATCAGCAAAGACCTATTTTTCAAAACAAACCACCACAAACCGATGATAAAAAGCCAAATTTAGAAGATATGATGTTGAAGCTAGTTGAATCTCAAACTCAGTTTTTCACATCTCAGAAACAAACCAATGAACAAAATGCTCAAGCATTTAGAAATCTACAAGCTTCTATTCAAAATTTGGAACAAGAAGTAAGTAACCTTGCAAGGTTAATAGGTGAAAGAAAACCGGGAAGTTTACCTAGTGATACAAATGCTAACCCCCCAGAATGAAACAGCTAAAGCCATTACCACAAGAAGTGGTATTACACTTAAACGACCTGAAATGCCTGTAATCTCTGATGAAGCTATTCCTACTCCACAAGAACCACAACCTGAACAAGATAAGAAAACAGAACCGGTAGTTGAAAAGGTTAATGAAGATAACACAATTAAGGCTAAACCTTATGTTAAACTATACCAACCACCATTTCCTTACCCGAGTAAAATGAGAAAAGAGAGACTTGAAGCCGAGCAATCCAAATTCTTGGATATGTTTAAACAAATAAATGTTAATCTTCCTTTCATTGATGTGATTTCAGGAATGCCTAGATATGCTAAATTCTTGAAAGATCTAATCACAAATAGAAAGAAAATAGAAGAACTCTCGGCTGTTACTATGAATGCTAATTGTTCTACAGTATTGTTGAATAAGATACCAGAAAAACTTTCAGATCCAGGAAGTTTCACAATTCCATGTTTTTTGGGTAGTCTTAGTTCAATAGAAGCATTGGCAGACTTAGGTGCTAGTATAAATTTAATGCCGTATTCACTATACGCTAAACTAGACCTTTGAGAATTGAAACCAACACGAATAAGTATACAAATAGCCAATCGATCAGTAAAATATCCTAGAGGGATAATGGAGAACATGCTAGTTAAAGTTGGTACTTTAGTATTTCCAGTAGATTTTGTTATTCTGGACATGGAAGAAGATTCTCGAGTTCCTCTCATATTAGGAAGACCATTCTTAAACACGGCTAAAGCAATAATAGACGTATTCGGTAAGAAACTGACCCTAAGTATAGAGGATGAGAGTGTTACCTTTTCTGTTAATAGAGCCATGTAACAACCGCAATCTGCAGATGATACATGTTATTATATTCAAACCATAGATTCACATGCAGAATTGTTAGAAGAATTTCCAGAATTACAAGGAACAGGAGAACGTTCTTTAGGAGAAGGAACTGAACCAATTGATGAAACTGAAATGTTAGCTACACTTACAGCTAATGGATATGAACCAACAACAGAAGAAATTCAAAATGCTAAAAGAGGAAGACAGATATCGATATAAATCATCGATAGAAGAACCACCGAAATTAGAGTTAAAGCCACTTCCAAACCATTTGAAATATGCTTATTTACGTGGTGAATCTGAATTACCTGTAATAATATCGTCTTCTCTTACGGAAAATGAAAAATCTCAACTCATTTCTGTGCTAAAAGCTCATAAACCAGCTATTGCATGGAAGATTCATGACATTAAAGGAATAAGTCCTTCGTATTGCACACATAAAATCCTTATGGAAGAAGGTCATAAAACGTATGTGCAACGCCAACGAAGACTAAATCCTAATATGCAAGATGTTGTTAAGAAAGAAATTATTAAACTGCTTGATGCAGGATTAATTTATCCAATCTCTGACAGTCCATGGGTAAGCCCAGTTCAATGCGTACCTAAGAAGGGTGGCATGACTGTCATCACAAATGAGAAAAATGAGCTTATTCCTACTAGGACTGTAACAGGATGGCGTGTTTGTATTGATTATAGAAAATTAAATGATTCCACCAGAAAAGATCACTTTCCCTTACGTTTCATTGATCAAATGTTGGAAAGATTAGCCGGAAATAGTTACTATTGTTTTCATGACGGTTTTTTCGGATATTTTCAAATTCCAATAGCACCCGAGGATCAAGAGAAAATCACTTTCACGTGCCCTCATGGTACTTTTGCTTACAAACGCATGCCATTTGGACTTTGCAACGCCCCTACAACCTTTCAAAGGTGCATGATGGTGATTTTTCACGACATGATAGAAGAATGCATGGAAGTTTTCATGGATGAATTTTCAGTCTTTGGTGATACCTTTGAATCATGTCTAGTTAATCTTGAACGAATGCTTATTAGATGCGAACAATCAAATCTAGTTCTTAATTGGGAGAAATGTCATTTCATGGTTAAAGAAGGCATCGTTCATGGTCATAAAATTTCAAAAGAAGGAATTAAAGTGGATAGAGCTAAAGTTGATGTAATTGCTAAACTTCCACATCCCACCAATGTTAGAGGAGTTAGGAGTTTTCTAGGGCATGCCGGGTTTTACCGACGTTTCATAAAAGATTTTTCTAAAATTGCCACTCCTATGAATAAACTCCTAGAAAAGGATGCTCCATTCATCTTTTCAGATGAATGCATCAAATCTTTTAATATTCTTAAAGAAAAACTCACTAATGCGCCGATCATGATAACTCCAAATTGGAATCTACTGTTTGAACTTATGTGCGATGCAAGTGATTTTGCAATGGGAGCCGTTTTAGGACAAAGGATTAAAAAACGATTTCAACCTATCTATTACGCTAGTAAGACGTTACAAGGAGCACAAACGAACTACACAACTACTGAAAAAGAACTCCTTGCCATTGTCTTTGCTTTTGACAAATTTCGTTCATATCTCGTTCTAACTAAAACGGTGGTCTATACTGACCATTCTGCTCTTAGATACCTATTTTCGAAACAAGATGCCAAACCATGATTAATCCATTGGATCTTACTCTTACAAGAGTTCGATATTGAAATCCGAGATAAAAAGGGAGCAAAAAATCTCGCAGCTGATCATCTTTCTCGTCTTGAAAATCCTGAATTAGAAGTTCTCAATGAATCGGCTATACAAGACAACTTTTCTGATGAATATCTATTGAAGATAGATTATAGTGAAATTTCATGATTTTCAGAGTATGCAAACTACTTAGTATGTGGATTCCTTGAAAAAGGGTTGTCGTACCAAAAACGAAAGAAATTCTTCAGTGATATAAAACACTATTTCTGGGAAGATCCACATTTGTTTAAAAGTTGTCCTGATGGAATAATACGCCGATGTGTATTCGGAGATGAAGCTAGTCAAATCTTAAACCATTGTCACACAGGACCAACAGGAGGGCATTATGGGCCTCAACTTACAGCAAGAAAAGTTTACGACGCTGGATTCTATTGGCCTACACTTTTCAAAACGCACACCTTCTTTGTAAATCCTGCGATGCATGTCAAAGGGCAGGAATAATAAGTCAACGTGATGAAATGCCACAAAATGTCATTCAAGTGTGTGAAGTATTTGACATTTGGGGTATTGACTTTATGGGTCCATTTCCAAAATCTCATAATAATCTCTACATTCTCGTTGCCATTGATTATGTATCTAAATGGGCGGAAGCACAAGTTCTCCCAACTAACGATGCACGAGTTGTAGTTAACTTTTTAAAACGTCTTTTTGCTAGGTTTGGAACACCGAAAGCTTTAATAAGTGATCGGGGTACTCATTTTTGTAACAATTAACTTGAGAAAGTTTTCAAAAGATATGGAGTAACTCATAAAATCTCAACCGCTTATCATCCACAAACAAGTGGACAAGTTAAAAATACCAACCGAGCATTAAAACGTATTCTAGAGAAAACCGTAGGATCAAATCCGAAGGAATGGTCCATAAAATTGGAGGATGCACTCTGGGCTTTTAGAACAGCCTACAAAACTCCAATTGGAATCACACCTTTTAGACTCATTTATGGAAAAGCATGTCACCTTCCAGTAGAAATTGAACACAAAGCATTTTGGGCTTTGAAAACATGTAATCTTGATTTACATGAAGCTGGACGTCTACGGTTAAGTCAACTAAACGAATTAGAAGAATTAAGATATGAAGCATACGAAAATTCGTTAATCTATAAAGAAAGAACAAAGAAATGGCATGATAAAAGAATCAGAAGTTCAAAAGAATTTAAAGAAGGAGACAAAGTTCTTCTTTTCAATTCTCGATTCAAGCTATTTCCCGGAAAATTGAAATCAAGATGGTCTGGGCCATTCATAGTCAAAAGAGTTTTCCCGTACGGAACAGTAGAATTAATAAATTCAAATGGGATTGAATTTAAGGTTAATGGTCACAGAGTTAAACATTACATAGATAATCCAATGGAAGTTGAAGATGAAGTTAATCACAATTTTGACTTCACAGCTAACTAAGTGTGGGAAGGTTCGAATCTTTTTAGGTTAATATATATTTCTGTTAGAGTTAGATATTCTGTTTTCGTGTAGTTCTCGAGAATGGAATCTGAATGGTCTTTCCCTAGCAGACCCTAAAGAACTAGTCTTCTCCCTCCATTCTGAATTTTTATTTTTTTTAGGTTTTACGAGATGAAGAATTCCTTTGATCTGAACCATGGTCTAATGCTACACGCTATGTGAAATGTCCCGTTCTTATTGATTAAAAATGTTCCATATTAATTGATTTCGTTGCGAGGTTTTGACCTCTATATGAGACATTTTTCAAAGACTGCATTCATTTTTAAAACAAACCATAACCTTTATTTCATAAATAAAGGTTTAAAAAGCTTTACGTAGATTATCAAATAATGATAATCTAAAATATCCTGTTTACATACGACCATTACATAATGGTTTACAATACAAATATGTTACATCGAAATCAGTTTCTTGAATGCAGTTTTTACACAATATCATACAAACATGGACTCCAAATCTTGTCCTTATTTTAGTATGCAACAGTAGAAGCTCTTAGTATTCACCTGAGAATAAACATGCTTTAAACGTTAACAAAAATGTTGGTGAGTTATAGGTTTAACCTATATATATCAAATCGTAACAATAGACTACAAGATTTCATATTTCAATACACATCCCATACATAGAGATAAAAATCATTCATATGGTGAACACCTGGTAACCGACATTAACAAGATGCATATATAAGAATATCCCCATCATTCCGGGACACCCTTCGGATATGATATAAATTTCGAAGTACTAAAGCATCCGGTACTTTGGATGGGGTTTGTTAGGCCCAATAGATCTATCTTTAGGATTCGCGTCAATTAGGGTGTCTGTTCCCTAATTCTTAGATTACCAGACTTAATAAAAAGGGGCATATTTGATTTCGATAATTCAACCATAGAATGTAGTTTCACGTACTTGTGTCTATTTTGTAAATCATTTATAAAACCTGCATGTATTCTCATCCCAAAAATATTAGATTTTAAAAGTGGGACTATAACTCACTTTCACAGATTTTTACTTCGCCGGGAAGTAAGACTTGGCCACTGGTTGATTCACGAACCTATAAAAATATATACATATATATCAAAGTATGTTCAAAATATATTTATAACACTTTTAATATATTTTGATGTTTTAAGTTTATTAAGTCAGCTGTCCTCGTTAGTAACCTACAACTAGTTGTCCACTGTTAGATGTACAGAAATAAATCGATAAATATTATCTTGAATCAATCCATGACCCAGTGTATACGTATCTCAGTATTGATCACAACTCAAACTATATATATTTTGGAATCAACCTCAACCCTGTATAGCTAACTCCAACATTCACATATAGAGTGTCTATGGTTGTTCCGAAATATATATAGATGTGTCGACATGATAGGTCGAAACATTATATACGTGTCTATGGTATCTCAAGATTACATAATATACAATACAAGTTGATTAAGTTATGGTTGGAATAGATTTGTTACCAATTTTCACGTAGCTAAAATGAGAAAAATTATCCAATCTTGTTTTACCCATAACTTCTTCATTTTAAATCCGTTTTGAGTGAATCAAATTGCTATGGTTTCATATTGAAATCTATTTTATGAATCTAAACAGAAAAAGTATAGGTTTATAGTCGGAAAAATAAGTGACAAGTCATTTTTGTAAAGGTAGTCATTTTAGTCGAAAAAACGACGTCTAGATGACCATTTTAGAAAACATACTTCCACTTTGAGTTTAACCATAATTTTTGGATATAGTTTCATGTTCATAATAAAAATCATTTCCCCAGAATAACAACTTTTAAATCAAAGTTTATCATAGTTTTTAATTAACTAACCCAAAACAGCCCGCGGTGTTACTACGACGGCATAAATCCGGTTTTACGGTGTTTTTCGTGTTTCCAGGTTTTAAATCATTAAGTTAGCATATCATATAGATATAGAACATGTGTTTAGTTGATTTTAAAAGTCAAGTTAGAAGGATTAACTTTTATTTACTAACAAGTTTAGAATTAACTAAACTATGTTCTAGTGATTACAAGTTTAAACCTTCGAATAAGATAGCTTTATATGTATGAATTGAATGATGTTATGAACATCATTACTACCTCAAGTTCCTTGGATAAACCTACTGGAAATGAGAAAAATAGATCTAGCTTCAAAGGATCCTTGGATGGCTTGAAAGTTCTTGAAGCAGAATCATGACACGAAAACAATTTCAAGTAAGATTTCCACTTGATATAAGATTGTTATAGTTATAGAAATTGAATTAAAGTTTGAATATGATTATTATCTTGTATTAGAAAGATAACCTACTGTAAGTAACAAAGGTTTCTTGATATTGGATGATTACTTGGAATGGATTTAGAAAACTTGGAAGTAAACTTGCAATCATGGAAGTATTCTTGATTTTATGAAACTAGAACTTTTGGAATTTATGAAGAACACTTAGAAATTGAAGATAGAACTTTAGAGAGATCAATTAGATGAAGAAAATTGAAGAATTAAAGTGTTTGTAGGTGTTTTTGGTCGTTGGTGTATGGATTAGATATAAAGGATATGTAATTTTTTTTTCATGTAAATAAGTCATGAATGATTACTCATATTTTTGTAATTTTATGAGATATTTAATGCTAGTTGCCAAATGATGGTTCCCACATATGTTAGGTGACTCACATGGGCTGCTAAGAGCTGATCATTGGAGTGTATATACCAATAGTACATACATCTAAAAGCTGTGTATTGTACGAGTACGAATATGGGTGCATATGAGTAGAATTGTTGATGAAACTGAACGAGGATGTAATTGTAAGCATTTTTGTTAAGTAGAAGTATTTTGATAAGTGTCTTAAAGTCTTTCAAAAGTATATGAATACATATTAAAACACTACATGTATATACATTTTAGCTGAGTCGTTAAGTCATCGTTAGTCGTTACATGTAAATGTTGTTTTGAAACCTTTAGGTTAACGATCTTGTTGAATGTTGTTAACCCATTGTTTATTATAACAAATGAGATGTTAAATTGTTATATTATCATGATATTATGATATATAATATATCTTAGTATGATATATATACAGTTAAATGTCGTTACAATGATAATCGTTACATATATGTCTCGTTTCGAAATCATTAAGTTAGTAGTCTTATTTTTACATATGTATTTCATTGTTAATACACTTAATAATATATTTACTTATCATTTAACATAATTAACCAAGTGTATCAATATCTTAATATGATTCATATGTACCTAATAAGACGTTGTTATAACGATAATCGTTATATATATCATTTTCGAGTTTCTTAAATTAATAGTCTCATTTTTATGTATATAACTCATTATTAAAATACCTAATGAGATACATACTTATAATAAAATCATTTTAACTATATATATAACCATATATATGTCATCGTATAGTTTTTACAAGTTTTAACGTTCGTGAATCACCGGTCAACTTGGGTGGTCAATTGTCTATATGAAACCTATTTCAATTAATCAAGTCTTAACAAGTTTGATTGCTTAACATGTTGGAAACACTTAATCATGTAAATAACAATTTCATTTTATATATATATAAACATGGAAAAGTTCGGGTCACTACAGTACCTACCCGTTAAATAAATTTCGTCCCGAAATTTTAAGCAGTTGGAGGTGTTGACGTATCTTTTGGAAATAAATGCGGGTATTTCTTCTTCATCTGATCTTCACGCTCCCAGGTGAACTCGGGTCCTCTACGAGCATTCCATCGAACCTTAACAATCGGTATCTTGTTTTGTTTAAGTCTCTTAACCTCACGATCTATTATTTCGACGGGTTCTTCAATGAATTGAAGTTTTTCATTGATTTGGATTTCGTCCAACGGAATAGTGAGATCTTCTTTAGCAAAACATTTCTTCAAATTTGAGACGTGGAAAGTGTTATGTACAGCCGCGAGTTGTTGAGGTTGTAGTGACCCGAACTTTTTCATGTTTATATATATATTAAATGAAATTGTTATTTACATTATTAAGTGTTTCCAACATGTTAAGCAATCAAACTTGTTAAGACTTGATTAATTGAAATAGGTTTCATATAGACAATTGACCACCCAAGTTGACCGGTGATTCACGAACGTTAAAACTTGTAAAAACTATACGATGACATATATATGGTTATATATATAGTTAACATGATTTTATTATAAGTATGTATCTCATTAGGTATTTTAACAATGAGTTAGATACATAAAAATGAGACTATTAATTTAAGATACTCGAAAACGATATATATAACGATTATCGTTATAACAAAGTCTTACTAGGTACATATGAATCATATTAAGATATTGATACACTTGGTTAATTATGTTAAATGATAAGTAAATATATTATTAAGTGTATTAATAATGAAATACATATGTAAAAATAAGACTACTAACTTAATGATTTCGAAACGAGACATATATGTAACGATTATCGTTGTAACGGCATTTAACTGTATATATATCATACTAAGATATATTATATATCATAATATCATGATAATATAACAATTTAACATCTCATTTGTTATAATAAACAATGGGTTAACAACATTC